>NC_057841.1:63895000-64198750 GCF_910594005.1 Cervus elaphus | reverse complement strand
GTGTTCAGCCTGCAGGATCCACAGCCATGAGCTCAGCCACCATGGCCTGCACTTAGCTCCTATTTAGCCCTGAAACCTGCACTGCAGGAGGCCCTCTAAATGTGGTGTCCTGTCCAGCAAACTCTCGGTCACACCCTCCAAGCCTGACCCAGGCCCAGCTCTGCTGAGAGGGTCTCACTGGGGACCCAGGTTCCCCCTCCTGCTCTCCCACATTCCGTACCTGAGTGGGGAGAAGGCAGGGGCTGGGGACACAGTGCCTCCAAGCAGGTAGGGCAGACGTTCTCCCATCATGCCTTGTGGTCCATCCATGGGAACACAGTCTAATGTCACTGTTAGCAGCAGAGGACATGTGTCCCCAGATCCGGCCCACCCTATAGGAAATGTGAGCTGTGAACACTAACACAGGAAACCCCAAGTGACCTGCTTAGGCTGGAAGACTAGTTCCTGGCATGTGAGCTGAAGTCTGAAAGTAGCTTCTCATTGGGATTAGCCTTCTCCAGACATAGCTTGGGGGCAGCAAGAGTGCAATAAGTGGCCCCCAGCTGGGGCAGCCACACAGTGCCTCTCGACAGCCCTGTGGAAACTGTGCACCAGAGTGACCAGGAGCCCACATTCACCCAGCAGATGGCTTCTGAGAGGTCCGTGACAGACTAAAGCAACCATGAGCCTGTACTCACAGCAGACAGCCTCTGAGAGGTCTGTGACAGACCAGAGTGACCACAAGCGTGTATTCACCCAGCGGACAGTCTCTGATAGGTCTGTGACAGACCAGAGTTACCACAAGCATGCATTCACCCAGCTGATGGGCTCTGAGAGGTCTATGACAGACCAGAGTGACCACAAGCATGTATTCACCCAGATGATGGCCTCTGAGAGGTCTGTGACAGGTCAGAGTGACCACGAGCCTGCACTCACCCTGCGGATAGCCTCTGAGAGGTCTGTGACAGACCAGAGTGACCACAAACCTGCATTCACACAGAGGACAGACTCTGAGAGGTCTGTGACAGGTCAGAGTGATCGCGAGCCTGCCCTCACCCAGCGGATGGCCTCTGAGAGGTCTGTGACAGGTCACAGTGACCACAAGCCTGCACTCACCCAGTGGTGAATCCTTGACTGGAGAATCCCATGGACAGAAGAGCCTGGTGGGCTACAGTCCATGGGGTCGCAAAGAGTCAGACACAACTGAACGCCTGAGCACACACATATGAAACAGAAATGGACTCAGGGACAGAGGGAACAGACTGGCGCTCTCCGAGGAGGAGGGGGCAGTGGAGGGCCAGAGTGGGAGGCTGGGGTCAGCAGATGTAGCTTTTGTGAGTAGAATGGTTAAAGACGGCACTGCTGCATAGCAGAGAACCATATTCAGTATCCAATGATGAACTATAAAAGAATATTTATAAAAAGAATGTATACGTGTGTATAAGTGTATCCCTGAGCTATGCAGCAGAAATTAACACATTGTAAACCAGCTATACTTCAAAAAAAAAAAAAAATACTGATTAAAAAAAAAAAAAAACAGACACTAGCCAATTACAACAGACACTCAACCCAGGAGCACCAAGTCCCGAGCAGTCAGAACATGGACCAACCAGTCAGAAGAGGGGCCGACAGGAGACAGGGTCCCACGGCAGCCCACAGGCTGGCTAGGAGCCCTGGGCGCCGTAAGCCACAAGTGTCGCTGGAGGAAATGAGAACTCTGCCCACACGACTCCTCCTCCAGCTCTAAACAAAGCGGCTCTGCTTCCCCTGACCCCTTAACTGAGGGGCCCCGGGATGCCCTGGCTTGGTGCTGGGACCAGGAATGTACTGGTCAGACCCCAATGCAGGGGAGGTCTGTGAGGGCAGCTCTGGAGCGGGTGGGCCAGGATGAGCGCAGCAGCTCCGCCCATTCCTCGAAGATCGGACAAAACAGAGCCCAGGAGGCCGGAAAGTGTTCTAACGAAGGGCAGGCCCCACGTCGGTGCCTCCGCTCTCAGACTGAGGCCCAGCGCTGGCCCCCTGTGCCGGTCTGCAGCGCGTTCTGCACATGCCCTGATGCCTCAGCTGCTGAGCCCCAAGGAGAAGGCTTGTGATGGCAGCCATGCCCACAGGCGCCAGCAGCACTGACCATCTGGCTCCCGGCCCAACAGCGAGGTCCAGCTGAGACCGGTGGGCACGTGGTCAGCGGTGCTCCAGGGTGGGCCCCGTGTCACCAGTAAATGGCAGTGTCACGATGCAGGCCAGCAGGACTCAGCCTGGCGGATTGCTAGACTCAGCGGGGACATACCGACCCACGAACACTCCCGGCCCTGGGTCAGGCAGAGACCCGAACAGGCAGACAACTGCAGAGAGCAGGGTCCACGGCACAGACAAGGTGCACCCATCCACAGGCAGGGAAGGGGCACCATCTCAGGGGGCGCCCTTAATCCCCCAGCTTAAGCATAAAGGCGGTAGGAGGTGGTAGGAACAGCCTTGGAGCTGCTTTTAAGTCATGCAGGGCAGGACATGCAGGTGAGTGAAGGCCAGAGGGAATGTACCATAGAAAACAGAGTGTCTGGGGAACAGACGGGCTTGGGTGGAACTGAGCTCAAGGGGGCTGGGAGTCCGGACTCAGAAACCCTGTACGCCTCTCTCCCATCTCGGCCTCCTAATCTACTTAACCCCCACTCTGCAGCCTGAGGCCGCCTGTCCTGCGCATCTCCACACTCGGACCGTCCACTCATTCACAGATATTTGCTTAGCACCTGCCTCTGGCCAGGTCGTGTTCCAGGCACGGGACAGCCTTGAGGAGACAGACAATAACCCCAGTCCTTGGGGAGCAGAAGCTCTACCAGAGGCCAGATGCACCGGTCCTGTTGCCGAGCCCCGGCCTTGCCCTCCTCAGCCACCGGCCAGACCGCTGGAGCTCTGGCGTAAGATGCAGTTCTGTCTGAGCACCCCCCGTCCTCCAAGAAGGCGCCTCTCTGGACTCGCCGCCCGTCAGCCCCTGCCTCCCCGTGTCCTGTGTCCTTCTCAGCACAGACCACCATCTGAAACGGCCTCCCTGCCACCTCTGCGACCTCAGTGTACCTGGCGATCTCATGTCCTCGGTGAAGGAAGTTCCCGGCTGCCCTCACGCCCTTCCTGCTGAGTTCCCACCACAGATTCCCGTCAGGGTGGCCTGGAAGGGCTCTCCACATGGGTGTGGAGCAGGGGCTCAGTGGGGTCCTAGAGGGTGGGCCCCCTGGGCCGCTCCAGTGGTCAGGGTAGACAGGTACCTCCCAGCAGTGGCTCGGACCGGCCGGCAGGCCGATCAGCTTCCTTCTCCCTGGGACCACGAGGGGGCAAGGCTCTCATCGCTGCTCAGGGATGGGCTGTCAGTTCCACAGTCCTGAGCAACCTGTGACCTGCTACACGTTTTTCCTGTGTGATCTCAACTCCCTCAGGCAGAACGCTCTGGGCTACACACTTGGAAGAATCTACTGGAGTGGTTTCAGTTCAGTTCAGTCGCTCAGTCGTGTCCGACTCTTCACGACCCCATGGACTGCAGCACACCAGGCCTCCCTGTCCATCACCAACTCCCGGGGTTTACTCAAACCCATGTCCATTGAGTCGTTGAGGCCATCCAACCATCACATCCTCTGTCGTCCCCTTCTCCTCCCGCTTTCAGTCTTTCCCATCATCAGTCAGACATGACTGAGCAACTGAACTGAACTGATGCGACTGTGAATAAATGCAAGAGGAAGAAATCAAAGTCCTGTCCCCTTTGTTTATCATACTGCCTCCTGACTGTGAGCCCTTCCTTCTATGAGCCCCTAGACTTCTCAAGGGGGGCAGGCAAAGGTCTTGAGGTATGAGCCTGCTGGGTTCCCCTCTCTGCCAGCTGAGAATTGAAGCCAGCTTTCTATTTCCTCCAGAGTCAGTCTCCATGTTCTTTTATTCAGCTCAGCGGGCAGAGAAGGCCAAGATTTTGGTCAGCAACAATACCACTAACCTGATCACCAGGTTAATCTGAATTAACACCACCATGCATAGCCTACTAATTAGACTCACAAGCCTACTCCTCCTTAATCAATGATAACAGCCTCAATTTCTCAATTGTTTTCTCCCACTCCCTATGGACGCCACCACTGATTTTAACTACATGGTTATGACCCCTTATACTAATAGTCAACACCTCATATTAAAAGAATCTCTATCAGAAAAAAAAATTATCACTGCTAGTCATACTATAATTACTTTAATTATAACATTTATTGCCATAAAATTCATTCTTTTATATATTCTATTTGGAGCAACACTAGTTTCAACACTCATTATCATTACCCAAAGAGGAAATCAAGCAAAACACCCTAATGCAGGTCTCTATTCATTTTATACCCTAGTTTGTTCTCTCCCCCTCTTAGGAATACTTGTCTACATTCAAAATACAGTAGGACCTTTAAATAGTCTAATGCTGAGCCCAATCAGTATCCAACTCTTGATCCAATGGTTTCATATGGTTAGTATGCATAATTGCCTTTACAGTAAAAATACAATCTTATGGCCTCCACCTTTGACTACATAAAGCACATGAAGAGGCCCCTATTGCAGGCTTCATAGTTCTGGCTATGCTGCCAGCACTACTAAACTTTGGATGCTATGGTATACTACAAATTATGAATTACAATAATTTGAAACCCACTAACAGACTTCATAGGATATCCACTCATTCTATTGTCCTTATGAGGCATACTTATAACCAGGTCAATTTGCTTATGCCAGACAGACCTAAAATCAATCACTGCATACTCTTCTGTCAGCCACATAGCACTTTGCTATCCTTACCCGAACACCTTTAAGTTCTATAGGAGCCACAGCCCTAATAATTGCCCACAGTCTTACATCCTCTGTATTGTTCTGCCTGGCAAATTCAAATTACCAGGTCCATCGCCAAACAATAATCCTAGCCTAAAGCCTACAAATGTCCCTCTTACTAATAGCAACCTGATGATTACCAGCAAGTTAAACAAACCTAGCTCTACCCCCAACTATTAACTTGATTGGAGAGCTATTTGTAGTAATATCCTTCTCGTGATAAAACATTGCAATTATTTTAATAGGAATTCATATAGTAATTGCTGCCCTATACTCTTTATATATACTCATTACAACACAGTGAGGCAAATACACACACCACATAAACAGTATCTCTCCATCTTTTACATGAGAAAATGCTCTCATATCTTTACCCATCCTACCTCTTCTACTCCTATCCTTAAACCCAAAAATTATTCTAGGCCCCTATACTGTATATATAGTTTAGAAAAAAACACTTGATTGTGAATCTAGTAAGAGAAGACAATACCTTCTTATTTACCACAGAAGTATATAAGAATTGCTGATTCTATATTCCCATGCTAACAGCATGGCTTTTTCAAACTCTCCATTGGTGTTAGGAACCAAATAATTGGTGCAACTCCAAATAAAAGTAATAAATTAAATTTCCTCTTTCACTCTAGCCTCACTATTTATATCATCCATCATAATAACAAGCACTAACATTTATAAAACCACCACATACCCTCTATATGTAAGATTATCTCATATGCCTTCACCATTAGCTTAGCTCCAACAATAATATTCATGTATACAGACCAAGAGATAATTATCTCAAACTGACACTGAATCACACTACAAACCCTTCAGCTATCATTTAGTTCTAAAATAGATTATTTCTCAATAATGTGTGCTGGTGGCCCTATTTGTCATATGATCAACTATAGACTTCTCAATATGATCCATTCACTCAGACCCCAACATGAACTGATTCTTCAAACACTCCTTTTCCTTGTTACAATACTAATTCTTGTTACCACTAATAATCTCTTCCAATTACATACTGGCTGAGAAGGAGCAGGGATTATGTCCTTCCTGCTCATTGGATGATGGTGTGGACGGCAGATGCAAACACGGCAGCACTACAGGCAATTTTGTATAACACCTCAGTCGCTCAGCTGTGTCCGACTCTATGCGACCCCATGGACTGTAGCCCACCAGGCCCCCCAGTCCATGGGATTTTCCAGGCAAGAATCCTGGAGTGGGTTGCCATTTCCTTCCCCAGGGCCAAAACACCTCAGCGAAGCCCAAAGACTGACTGGAAAGAGGAGGCAGACGGCTGGCTTGTGCTGCATGGATGTGGGGATGTGGGGATGTGGGGATGCACGGGGGCATGGATGTGAGAAAGTGGGGCCAGGGGGGTGTGGACCTGTTTTGTATAACCCCGTGCTGCTGCTGCTGCTGCTAAGTCGCTTCAGTCGTGTCCAACTCTGTGTAACCCCATAGACGGCAGCCCACCAGGCTCCTCCGTCCCTGGGATTCTTCGGGCAACTACACTGGAGTGGGTTGCCATTTCCTTCTCCAATGCGTGAAAGAGAAAAGTGAAAGTGAAGTCACTCCGTCGTGTCTGATTCTTCGCGACCCCATGGACCACAGCCTACCAGGCTCCTCCATTCATGGGATTTTCCAGGCAAGAGTACTAGAGTGGGGTGCCATTGCCTTCTCCAAACCCTAGGCTGATACAGGTTTTATTAAAACAACAGCATGATTCTTACTTAACTTCAATGCATGACACTTACAACAAATTTTTATCCTTAGTTCAGTTCAGTTGCTCAGTCATGTCCAACTTTTTGCGACCCCAAAACCTCAGCATGCCAGGCCTCGTCGTCTATCACCAACTCCCGGAGTTTACCCAACCTCACGTCCATTGAGTTGGTGATGCCATCCAACCATCTCATCCTTTGCCGTCCCCTTCTCCTCCTGCCCCCAATCCCTCCCAGCATCAGGGTCTTTACCAATGAGTCAGCTCTTCCCATCAGGTGGCCAGGGTATTGGAGTTTCATCTTCAACATTAGTCCTTCCAATGAACACCCAGTGCTTACTTCCTTCAGGATGGAATGGTTGGATCTCCTTGCAGTCCAAGGGACTCTCAAGAGTCTTCTCCAACACCACAGTTCAAAAGCATCAATTCTTCGGCGCTCAGCTTTCTTTATAGTCCAACTCTCACATCCATACATGACTACTGAAAAAACCATAGCCTTGTCTAGACGGACCTTTGTTGGCAATGTAATGTCTCTGCTTTTTAATATGCTGTCTTGGTTGCTCATAACTTTCCTTCCAAGGAGCAAGCGTCTCTTAATTTCATGGCTGCAATCACCATCTGCAGTGATTTTGGAGCCCTGTTTCCACTGTTTCCCCAACTATTTGCCATGAAGTGATAGGACCAGATGGCATGATCTTAGTTTTCTGAATGTTGAGTTTTAAGCCAACTTGTTCACTCTCCTCTTTCATTTTCATCAACAGGCTCTTTAGTTCTACTTCACTTTCTGCCATAAAGGTGGTGTCATCTGCATATCTGAGGTTATTGATATTTCTCCCAGTAATCTTGATTCCAGTTTGTACTTCCTCCAGCCCAGCATTTCTCATGATGTACTCTGCATATAAGTTAAATAAGCAGGGTGACAATATACAGCCTTGACATGCTGCTTTTCCTATTTGGAACCAGTCTGTTGTTCGAGGTCCACTTTTAAAATTGCATCCTGTCCTGCATACAGGTTTCTCAACAGGCAGGTAAGGTGGTTTGGTATTCCCATCTCTTTCAGAATTGTTCACAGTTTATTGTGATCCACACAGTCAAAGGCTTTGGTATAGTCAATAAAGCAGAAATACATGTTTTTCTGGAACTCTCTTGCTCAACTTAATTCAAATTGCCTATATTAAGTTTAGTATTAGCTGCACCAGGAAAATTTGCCAATTTGGGCTACACCCACAATCACCCTCAGCAATAGAGGGCCCACATCAGTCTCAGACCTACTCCACTCAAGCACAATAGTAGTAGCAGGTATGTTCCTACTCATCCACTTCTAGCCTCTGACAGACAGCTATAAATGTACCCCATCGGTTACATTATGCCTAGGGGCTATCACAACATTTATAGCAATATGTGCCATTACCCAGAATGATATCAAAATAAATCATTGCTTTCTCCACCTCCAATCAATTAGGCCTCAGGATAGTAACAATTGGCATCAACCAACTCTACCCAGCATTCCTCTTTCTCCAAAACAATGCTCTTGCCTTTTTCAAGGCCATTCTATTTATGTAACCCAGATTATTCACAACCTAAATGATGAACAAGATATTCAAAAAATAGGAGGCCTGTTTAAAGCTATGCCTTTTACTACAACCGCCCTTATCTTTGGCAGCTTAGCATTGACAGGAATGCCTTTCCTCACTGGATTCTACTCTAAAGACCTAAATATTGAAACTGTGAATATGCCTTATACCAATGCCTGATCCCCTGCACAAACTGCCTCCTCACTCACAGCCATCTCCAGCATTCTCACTATCTTCTTCATCCTACTAGGATGGCCTCAATTCTCTACTCTGATTATCATTAACAAGAACAACCCCCTCCTCATCAATTAAATGCCTACTAGTTGGAAGTACTTTTGCTGGCTTTATTATCTCCAACAATATTCCCCCAACAGCAGTTCCACAAATAACCATACCTTACTACCTCAAAATAACCTCCCTGGCCCTGAATATTCTAGGCTTCATCTTGGCACTCAAAACTAGCAGTAACACAAAATCTGAAGTTCAACTATTCAAATGTATTCAAGGATACTTTTCCACTATCATACACCACCTGACCCCTTATTTAAACTTAACCAGCCAAAAGTCTGCACCCCCCTTCTAGACTGAATCTGAGGAGAGGATATTTTGCCAAAAACCACCTCCCTTATTCAAATAAAAATGTCTATATTAGTATCAGATCAAAAGGGGCTAATCACACTGTATTTCCTCTTTCCTTATCACCTTACTTATCAGCATAATTTAAATTTACACAAGTAATTTCTGTAATAACAATTAATTATGACCAACTAGTAATATGGTCAGTTCCCCTTCTCTACAAGCTCATTTATGGCAGCACTTACTATAGTCCACTTACTATCTCTCCATGAAACAGGATCAAATAACTCAGTAGAAATTTCATCTGATATAGACAAGATCCCATTCCATCTATATTATACATTTAAAGACATCTTGGGTGCCTTGCTACTAGTTCTGGGGTTAAAAATACTAGTCCTATTTTCACCTGACCTACTAGGAGACCCAGATAGTTACACCCCGGCAAACCTCTCAACACACCTTCACACATCAAGCCAGAATGATACTTCTTATTCACATATGCAGTCCTATGATCAAGCCCTAGCAAACTAGGCAGAATTTTAGCCTGAATCTTTTCTATCCTAATCTTAGTATTAATGCCATTACTTCATACATGCAAACGACAATGCATGACATTCTGACCATTCAGCCAGTGCTTATTCTGAATTCTAGTAGTGAACCTCTTAAGACTTGCATGAATTGGAGGACAACCAGTAGAACATCCCTTTATCATCACTGGACAACTAGCATCTATTATATGTTTTTCCTTATCCTACTATCAATGCCAGTAGCTAGCATTATCTAAAATAATCTAAAATGAAGCGAAGTCTTCGTAGTATATCCATGCTTCTGGTCTTGTAAACCTGAAAAGGAAAACAATAAAACTCCCTAAGACTCCCTGCACAACTTTGTGTCAGCAACTAGTATTACTCCTTGATGGTGAACAGTAAATAAAAATAATCTAATATTAGGTTATTAATTGCACTGTTAACCCAACAGAGGCATCCACTCAAGCAAAGATGAAAAGAGGGCAAAAAACTCGGCAAACATAAACCCTGCCTGTTTATCAAAAACATCATCTCTAGCATCACTAGTATTAGAGGCACTGCGTGCCCAGTGACAATCGTTAAAGAGCTGTGGTACCCTGACTGTGCAAATGTAGCCTAATCATTGGTTCTCTAAATAAGGACTTGTATAAATGGCCACACAAGGGTTTTACTCTTACTTCTCATCAGTGAAATTGACCTTCCCATAAAGTCAGGGGAAAAAACCAATGAGACGAGAAGACCCTATGGAACTTTAATTAATTAGCCCCCCAAATAAAATTAAACCATTAAGGGATAACAGAACTTTTCATGAGCTAATAATGATTTTGATTGGGGTGACCTTGGAGAACAAAAGATCCTCCAAGTGACTTTTAAAGCCAAGACCTCCCAGACAAATCAAATTATCAATTATTGATCCAAGAAATTGATCAATGGGACAAGTAACGCTAGGGATAATAGCACAGTCCTATTTTAGAGTTCATATTAACAACAGTGTTTACAACCTTGATGTTGGATCAGGACACCTGAATGGTGTGACCAGTATTAAAGTTTTGTTTTGGTCAACAATTAAAGTTCTACATGATCTGAGTTCAGACCAGAGTCATTCAGGTCGGTTTCCATCTATTATACAATTTTCCCAGTAGGAAAGGACAAGAGAAATAAGGCCAACGTTAAATAAGTGCCTTAAAACAATGAATAATTTTATCTTAATGGATAAGTAAACATTTCCACCCAAAAACAGGCCTTATTTAAGGTGGAAGAACCTGATAACTCCATAAAACTTGAACCTGTATGATCAGAGATTTAAATCCTATCCTTAACAAACTGTTCATAATATTCTAATAGTTATTATGCCCATCTTCCTAGCTATAGCACTCTTAACACTAGTAATATGAAAAGTTCTAGGCTATACACAATTCTGAAAAGGCCCAAATGTTGTAGGGCCATACAGCCTACTCCAAACTATTGGCAATGCAGTCAAACTATTTATTAAAGAAGCCCTATGACCAGCCACATCCTCAGTTTCTCTACTGATCCTTGAACCTATCTTTGCCTTGAGCCTAGCTTTAACCATATGAACTCCTCTACCCAAACCATCAGTTAAGTCATTCAGTCATATCTGACTCTTTGTGAGCCCATGGGCTGCAGCACGCCAGGCCTCCCTTTCCACCACCAACCCCGGGAGTTTGCGCAAACTCATGTCCATGGAGTCAGTGATGCCGTCTAATCCTCTCATCCTCTGTCGCCCCTTTCTCCTGCCGCCTTCAATAATTCCCAGCATCAGGGTCTTTTCCAATGAGTCACTTCCTCACATCAGGTGGCCAAAGTATTGGAGGTTCAGCTTTAGCATCAGTCCTTCCAATGGATATTCAGGACTGATTTCCTTTAGGATGGACTGGATCTCAGTGCTGTCCAAGGGACTCTCAAGAGCCTTCTCTAACACCACAGTTCAAAAGCATCAATTCTTCAGCTCTCAGCTTTCTTTATAGTCCAATTCTTACATCCATACATGACTACTCTATAGTCCAACTCCCACACCCATATATAGATGAAAAACCATAGTTTTGACTAGACGGACCTTTGTAAGCACAGTAATGTCTCTGCTTTTTAATATGCTGTCTAGGTATTCTCTTCTTTTCTTTTCTTTCTTTTCTTCCAAGGAGCAAGCGTCTTTGAATTTCAAGGCTGCACTCACCATCTACAGTGATTTAGGAGCCCAAAAAATATAAAATCAACCACTGTTTCCATTGTTTCCCCATCTACTTGTCATGAAGTGATGGGACCAGATGCCATGATCTTTTTCTGAATATTGACTTTTAAGCCAACTTTTTCACTCTCCTCTTTCACTTTCATCAAGAGGTTCTTTAGTTCTTCTTCACTTTCTGCCATAAGGGTGGTGTCATCTGCATATCTGAGGTTATTGAAATTTCTCCCAGCAATCTCGATTCCAGCTTGTGCTTCATCCAGTCCAGCATTTTGCATGATGTACTCTGCATATAAGTTAAATAAGTAGGGTGACAATATACAGCCTTGACGTACTCCTTTTCCTATTTGGAACCAGTCTGTTATTCCATGTTCAGTTTTAACTGTTGCTTCCTGACCTGCATACAGATTTCTCAGGAGGCAGGTCAGGTGGTCTGGTATTCCCATCTCTTGAAAAATTTTCCACACTTTGTTGTAATCCAAACAGTCAAAGTTTTGGCATAGTCAGTAAAGCAGAAATAAATGTTTTTCTGACATTCTCTTGCTTTTTTGATGATTCAATGGTTGTTGGCAATTTCATCGCTGGTCCCTCTGCCTTTTCTAAATCCAGCTTGAACATCTGGAAGTTCATGGTTCATGCTCCGTTGAAGCCTGACTTGGACAATTTTGAGCATTAATTTGCCAGCATGTGAGATGAGTGCAGTTGTACCGTAGTTTGAGCATTCTTTGGCATTGTCTTTCTTTGGGATTGGAATGAAAACTGACCTTACCAGTCCTGTGGCCACTCCTAAGTTTTATAAATTGGCTGGAACATTGAGCACAACACTTTCACAGCATCATCTTTTAAGATTTGATATAGCTCAAGTGGAATTTCATCACCTTCACTAGCTTTGTTCATAGTGATGCTTCCTGAGGCCCACTTGATTTCACATTCCAGGATGTCTGGCTCTAGGTGAGTGATCACACCATCGTGATTATCTGGGTTGGGAAGATCTTTTTTGTACAGTTCCTCTGTGTATTCTTGCCATCTCTTCTTAATATCTTCTCCTTCTGTTAGGTCCCTACCATTCCTGTCCTTTATTGTGCCCATCTTTGCATGAAATGTTCCCTTGGTATCTCTAATTTTCTTGAAGAGATCTCTAATCTTTCCCGTTCTATTGTTTTCCTCTATTTCTTTGCACTGATCACTGAGAAAGGCTTTCTTATCTCTCCTGGCTCTTCTTTGGAACTCTGCATTCAAATGGGTATATCTTTCTTTTTCTCCTTTGCCTTTCGCTTCTCTTCTTTTCAGAGCTATTTGTAAGGCCTCCTCAGACATCCATTTTGCCTTTTTGCATTTCTTTTTCTTGGGGATGGTCTTGATCACTGCCTCCTGTACAATGTCACAAAGCTCCATCTGTAGTTATTCAGGCACTCTGTCTAGCAGATATAATCCCTTGAATATGTTTGTCACTTCCACTGTATAGTCATAAGGGTTTTGATTTGGGTCATACCAGATGGTCTAGTGGTTTTTCTTATTTTCTTCTATTTCAGTCTGAATTTGGCAATAAGGAGTTCATGGTCTGAGCCACAGTCAGCTCCCAGTCTTCTTTTTGTTGACTATAATCAGCTTCTCCTTCTTTGGCTGCAAAGAATATAATCAACCAGATTTCGGTATTGACCATCTGGTGATGTTCATGTGTAGAGTCTTACCTTATGTTGTTGGAAGAGGGTGTTTGCTATGATGAATGCATTCTTTTGGCAAAACTCTATTAGGGTTTGCCCTGCTTCATTCTGTAGGCTAAATTCCAAGGTTATTGGGAATTCCAAAAATTCCAGGGTTTGCCCTGCTTCATTCCAAGGCCAAATTTGCTTGTTACTCCAGGTATTTCTTGATTTCCTACTTTTGCATTCCAGTCCCCTTTAATGAAAAGGACACCTTTTTGGGGTGTTAGTTATAGAAGGTCTTGTAGGTCTTCATAGAACCATTCAATTTCAGGTTCTTTAGCCTTATTGGTCGGGGCATAGACTTGAATTACTGTGATATTGAATGGTTCACCTTGGAAATGAACAGAGATCATTCTGTCATTTTTGAGATTACATCCAAGTACTGCATCAGACTCTTTTGTTGACAATCAGGGCTACTCCATTTCTTCTAAGGAATTCTTGCCCAAAAGACATAATGGTCATCTGAATTATACTCACCCATTCTAGAAGTCCTTGTTATTTTGCTGATTCCTGAAATATCAATGTTCACTCTTGCCATCTCCTCTTGACCACTTCTAATTTGCCTTGATTCATGGACCTAACATTCCAGGTTCCTATGCTATATTGCTCTTTACAGCATCGGACTTTCCTTCCATCACCAGTCACATCCACAACTCGGTGTTGCTTTTGCTTTGGCTCTGTCTCTTCATTCTTTCTAGAGTTATATCTCCACTCATCTCTAGAAGCATATTGGATACCTACCGACCTGGGGAGCTTATCTTTCATTATCCTATCTTTTTGCCTTTTCGTACTGCTCATGGGGTTCTCAAAGCAAGAATACTGAAGTGGTTTGCCATTCCTTTCTCCAGTGGCCCATGTTTTGTCAGAAATCTCCACCATGACCCGTTTGTCTTGGCTGGCTCTACACAGCATGGTTCATAGTTTCACTGAGTTAGACAAGGCTGTGGTCCATGTGATCAGATTGGTTAGTTTTCTGTGATTGTGGTTTTCAGTCTCTCTGCCCTCTGATGGAAATCCAATTTTCTGTTGAAGATCGAGGCTGTGTTCCCTCTCTGTTTTTTGACCTGAGGCCAAACTATGGTGGAGGTGATGAAGATAACGGCGACCTCCTTCAAAAGATGCCATGCGGGCCCTGCTACAGTCAGGGCCCCCAGTCCTGCAGCAGGCCACCACCAACCCACGCCTCCAGCAGAGACTCCTGGACACTCACGGGCAAGTCTTGGTCAGTCTCCTGTGGGTCACTGCTCCTTTCTCCTGGGTCCTGGTGTGCACTAGGTTCTACAGTGCCCTCCAAGAGTCTGTTTCCCCAGTCCTGTGGACCTCCTGGCGGCTCTGTGGTGGGTTAACGGTGAACTTCTCCCAGAGGGCTTATGCCATACCCAGGTCTACTGCACCCAGAGTCCCTGTTCCTGCGGCAGTCCACTGCTGACCCGTATCTCCTCAGGACACACCCAGACACAGTTCTGTCTCAGTCTCTGTGTGGCTGAGGTCCTGGTGTGCACAGGGTGCGTTTGAGCCTCTGAGCGTCTCTGGCAGGTGTGGGGTTTGATTCTGAATGTGACTGTGCCCCTCGTACCATCTTTCTGGGCCTTCTCCTTTGCTCCTGGACGTGGGGTATCTCCTCAGAGTCACTCGAGTGTGACGCAGTTGCTGCTCCAGCATATGATGGAAACATCAGTCAGTCAGTTCAGTTGCTCAGTCACTTTGCGACTCCATGGACTCCAGCACACCAGGCCTCCCTGTCCATCACCAACTCCCGGAGTTTACTCAAATTCATGTCCATTGAGTCATGATGCCATCCAACCATTTAATCCTCTGTCATCCCCTTCTGCTCCTGCCTTCATTCTTTCCCAGCATCAGGGTCTTTTCCAGTAAGTTCTTTGCATCAGGTGGCCAAAGTATTGGAGTTTCAGCTTCTACATCAGTCCTTCCAATGAACATTCAGGACTGATTACCTTTAGGATGGACTGGCTGTGAGAGGGTAACAGGCAGAAAGGCCAGGGGTCTCCAAATGGAGAAAAGAGGCTGCAAGTGCCAGACATTTTTATCTCTCTTAAGTGGCAGGAGGAAAAAACCTAGTGATATTTTTCTTCTCTATACAAATTTAAAAGGAGGTTTCTCTTAAAATGCTGTGTTGCCATGACACCTGGTTTCATCTGAAGCTAACTATTCTCAAACCTTGATTTAACCAATACCTAGCTTTTTCTTATGGAAATATTGTCTTAAGCTATGTTAATGTACCCCAGACTCTATCTTCAAGTTAGTTCCGACAAATGGCCCAACCTACTTACTCAGGTATTGTTCCCCTAATCTATGTAAACAAAACTATTTGTTGGTATTCTGCTCTTCTACAAGATTCAGGTCAGTCATTTTATGGCCAGGGATGAATTATCTGGTGCCATTCTAAATTTTATGACACTCCTTTCTTTTCATTAACAGACTGTGAGTGACTATATAACATACAGCTAAAGAGAAGGAGGAGGGTACTCTTTTGCCCCCTTCTGACGCCTATGTCAGAAGCTTTCTCTATCTCCTTTATACTTTAATAAAACTTTATTACACAAAAGCTCTGAGCAATTCAGCCTCGTCTCTGGCCCCGGATTGAATTCGTCTCCTCCGGAGGCCAAGAATCCCGGCGTCTTACTTTCAGAAACAACCTTTCAGCTGGATCTCCTTGCAGTCCAAGGGACTCTCAAGAGTATTCTCCAATACCATAGCTCAAAAGCATCAATTCTTCAGTGCTCAGTTTTCTTTATAGTCTAACTCTTACATCCATACATGACTACTGGAAAAACAATTCCCTTGACTACACGGATCTTTGTTTGTAAAGTACTGTCTCTGCTTTTTAACAGGCTGTCTAGGTTGGTCATAACTTTTCTTAAAAGGAGTAAGCGTTGTTTTATTTCATGGCTGCAATCACCATCTCCAGTGATTTTGGAGCACAAGAAAATAAAGTCAGTCACTGTTTCCACTGTTTCCCCATCTATTTGCCATGAAGTGATGGGACCAGATACCATGATCTTAGTTTTCTGAATGTTGCAGACGCTGCTGCTAAGTCGCTTCTGTCATGTCTGACTCTGTGCGACCTGGTAGACAGAAGCCCACCAGGCTCCGCCATCCCTGGGATTCTCCAGGCAAGAACATTGGAGTGGGTTGCCATTTCCTTCTCCAATGCAAGAAAGTGAAAAGTGAAAGGGAAGTCACTCAGTCGTGTCCAACTCTTCGTGACCCCATGGAGTGTAGCCTACCAGGCTCCTCCAACCATGGGATATTCCAGGCAAGAGTGCTGGAGTGGGATGCCATTGCCTTCTCCTCTAAATTTTCAACTTTAAGCAAACTTTTTCACTCTCCTCTTTCACTTTCATTAAGGGGCTCTTCAGTTCTTCTTCACTTTCTACCATAAGGGTGGTGTCATCTGCATATCTGAGGTTATTGGTATTTCTCCCAGAAATCTTGATTCCAGCTTGTGCTTCCTCCAGCCCAGCGTTTCTCATGATGTACTCTGCATATAAGTTAAATAAGCAGGCTGACAATATACAGCCGTGACGTACTCCTTTTCCTATTTGGAACCAGTCTGTTGTTCCATGTCCAGTTCTAACTGTTGCTTCCTGACCTGCATACAGGTCAGGTGGTCTGGTATTCCCATCTCTTTAAGAAATTTTCACAATTTATTGTGATCCACACAGTCAAAACTTTGGCATAGTCAATAAAGCAGAAATAGATATTTTTCTGGAATTCTCTTGCTTTTTCAATGATCCAGTGAATGTTGGCAACCTGATCTCTGGTTCCTCTGCCTTTTCTAAAACCAGCTTGAACATCTTGATGTTAACATTTCACATATTATTGAAACCATTATATCTACTAGTGTGGGCAAAAATCCCTTAGAAGAAATGGAGTAGCCATCATAGTCAACAAAAGAGTCTGAAATGCAGTACTTGGATGCAGTCTTAAAAATGACTGAAGGATTTCTGTTCATTTCCAAGGCAAACCATTCAATATCACAGTAATCCAAGGCTATGCCCTGACCAGTAGTGCTGAAGAAGCTCAAGTTGAACAGTTCTATGAAGACTTGTAAGACTGGAATGCAAAAGTAGAAAGTCAAGAAACACCTCGAGTAACAGGCAAATTTGGCCTTGGAGTACAGAATGAAGCACAGCAAAGGCTAATAGAGCTCTGCCAAGAGAATGCACTGGTCAAAGCAAACGCCCTCTTTGAAAAAAGTTGGCTTAAAACTCAACAATCAGAAAACTAAGATCCTAGCATCTAGTACCATCACTTCATGGCAAATAGATGGGAAAACAATGGAAACAGTGACAGAATTTATTTGGGGGGTGGGGCTCCGCCAGGCTTCAGCAAAACGTGAACTGTGAACTTCCAGATGTTCAAGCTGGTTTTAGAAAAGACAGAGGAGCCAGAGATCAAACTGCCAACATCCGCTGGATCATCGAAAAGCAAGAGAGTTCCAGAAAAACATCTATTTCTGCTTTATTGACTATGCCAGAGCCTTTGACTGTGTGGATCACAAGAAACTGTGAACAATTCTGAAAGAGATGGGAATACCAGACCACCTGACCTGTATCCTGAGAAACCTGTATACATGTCAGGAAGCAACAGTTAGAACTGGACATGGAACAACAGACTGGTTCCAAATAGGAAAAAGAATAGGTCAAGGCTGTTGTTGTCACCTTGCTTATTTAACATATATGCAGAGCACATCATGAGAAACCCTGGGCTGGAAGAAGCACAAGCTGGAATCAAGATTGCCAGGAGAAATATCAATAATCTCAGATATGCATATGACACCACCCTTATGGCAGAAAGTGAAGATGAACTAGAGCCTCTTGATAAAAGTGAAAGAGGAGAGTGAAAATGTTGACTTAAAACTCAACATTCAGAAAACTAAAATCATGGCATCTGGTCCCATCACTTCATGGCAAATTGATGGAGAAACAGTGGAAACAGTGGCTGACTTTATTTTTGGGGGCTCCAAAATCACTGCAGATGGTGACTGCAGCCATGAAATTAAAAGACTCTTACTACTTGGAAGGAAAGTTATGAGCAACCAAGACAGCATATTAAAAAGCAGAGACTACTTTGCCAACAACGGTCCATCCAGTCAAGGCTATGCTTTTTCCAGTGGTCATGTATGGATGTGAGAGTTGGACTACAAAGAAAGCTGAGCACAGAAGAACGGATGCTTTTGAACTGTGGTATTGGAGAAGACTCTTGAGAGTCCCTTGGACTGCAAGGAGATCCAACCAGTCCATCCTAAAGGAGATCAGCCCTGAATGTTCATTGGAAGGACTGACAATGAAGCGGAAACTCCAATAGTTTGGCCACCTGATGCGAAGAGCTGACCCATTTGAAAAGACCCTGATGCTGGGAAAGATTGAGGGCAGGAGGAGAAGGGGATGACAGAGGATGAGATGGTTGGGTAGCATCACCAACTCAATGGACATGGGTTTGGGTAGACTCCGGGTGTTGGTGATGGACAGGGAGGCCTGGTGTGCTGCGGTTTATGGGGTCTCAAAGAATCGGACACGACTGAGCGACTGAACTGAACTGAACTGAAAATCACTGCAGATGGGGACTGCAGTCATGAAATTAAAATAGGCTTTCTCCCCAGAAGAAAAGTTTTGACTAACCTAGACAGCGTATTAAAAATCACAGACATTACTTTGTTGACAAAGATCTGTCTAGTTAAAGCTATGATTTTTCCAGTGGTCATGTATGGATGTGAAATTGTATTATAAAGAAAGCTGAGCACTGAGGAATTGATGCTTTTGAACTGTGGTGTTGGAGAAGTCTTTAGAATCCCTCAGACTCCAGGGAGATACAACCAGTCCATGCTAAAGGAAATCAGTCCTGAATATCCATTGGAAAGACTGATGCTAAAGCTGAAACTCCAATACTTTGGCCACCTGATGTGAAGAACTGACCATTGGAAAAGACCCTGATGCTGGGAAAGGTTGAAGGCAGGAGGAGAAGGGGACAACAGAGGATGAGATGGTGGGATGGCATCCCTGACTCAATGGATATGGATTTGGGTGGACTCCAGGAGTCAGTGATGGACAGAAGGCCTGGCGTGCTGCAGTCCATGGGGTCACAAAGAGTCGGACATGACTGAGCAACTGAACGGAACTAAATCACTATTATTAACAGTCTCCTTCCTATGAATTTGAGCATTATACCCCTGATTCCAACATGCCCATGAATACATTTACTCACAAATATTTTCTATCCGTAACACTAAGCCCTATGCATATGACACATATCCTTATCCATCCTATTATCAAGTACTCTTCCACAAGCATAACAAATGTGTCTGACTAGAGTTACTTTGAGAGAGTAAATGATAGGGATTTAAATCCTTTATATCTAGAATTA
Source organism: Cervus elaphus (assembly GCF_910594005.1). Classification (NCBI taxonomy): domain Eukaryota; kingdom Metazoa; phylum Chordata; class Mammalia; order Artiodactyla; family Cervidae; genus Cervus; species Cervus elaphus. Next base: position 64,179,239 of record NC_057841.1, on the reverse strand, counting down.
TAGGAATTGAACAGACCCCTAAGAATCCAAAGTTCTTTGTGCTACCAAATTACACCACATTCTATAAGTAAGGTCAGCTAATTAAACTATTGGGCCTGTACCCCAAAAATGTTCATTTATACCCTTTCTGTACTAATAAGTCCCATCATCTTTATCATTATCCTATCAACTATTTTCTCAGGATTTATTGTCATTATAATTATCTCCATTGATTACTTATCTGATTTGGCTTTGAAATAAATACATTAGGCATGATCCCCATCATAATAAATAATTCAACCCAGGAGCAACAGAAGCATCAACTAAATACTTGACACAATCCACCACATCAATATTACTCATGATAACTGTCATTATCTATTATTCTCAGGCCAATGGACTGTCACAAAACTATTTAATCCAACAGCATCCATATTAATAACAATAGCCTTATGAATAAAACTGGAAATATCTGCATTTCACAATGGAGTACCAGAAGGTATACAAGACATTTTACTAACATCTGGCTTCATCCTATGAACATGACAAAAACTTGCACCCATGTCTGTGCTATACCAAACTTCACCATCAATTAATTTAATAGTGCACTGTGTGCAGGGCTTAGTCGCTCAGCTGTATCTGACTCTTTTTGACTCCAGGGACTGTATCCCACCAGGCTCTTCTGATGTGGGCATTCTCCAGGCAAGAATACTGGAGCTGGTTGCCATGCTCTCCTCCAGGGAATCTTCCCAAGCCAGGGATCAAGCCCAGGTCTTCCACATTGCAGGCAGATTCTCTATCATCTGAGCCAGCAGGGAAGCCCAAGTTGATACAAGCTATATCCACATTATCCATTATAATTGGAGGCTGAGGATGGTGAAATCAGATGCAGTATGAAAAATCACAGCCTAGTCATCAACGGCCCACATAGGATGTATAAACGCCATCCTATTATGTAATTCCACTCTGGCAGCACTAAACCTGGCTGCTGCTGCTGCTGCTAAGTTGCTTCAGCCGTGTCCGACTCTGCAGTCCCATAGACGGCAGCCCACCAGGCTCTGCCATCTCTGGGATTCTCCAGGCAAGAACACTGGAGTGGGTTGCCATTTCCTTCTCCAATGCATGAAAGTGAAAAGTGAAAGTGAAGTTGCTCAGTCGTATCCGACTCTTAGCAACCCCATGGACTGCAGCCTACCAGGCTCCTCCATCCATGGGATTTTCCAGGCAAGAGTACTGGAGTGGGTTGCCATTGCCTTCTCCACTAAACCTGGTTATATTATCTTAACTTCCACCATATTCAGAATGTTCATGACCAACTCCACCACCACCACATTATCACTATCACATACATGCATCAAGATACCTATCATAACAACCCTTATCCTCATCATTCTATTATCAATAGGGGCCTTCCACCACTATTAGGACTGAGACCCAAGTGAATAATTACTGAAAAAATAACAACAACCAAAAAAAAGCATTGTTTTACCAATAGTAATAGCAATCATGGCACTACTGTACTTCAACATATGACTCACACACTCCACAGCACTAAACTTATTCCTCTCCACAAATAACAGAGAAAATATGATGATTCTACACTATGAAACAAATAACACTCCTATCCACAATAATTGTAATAGCCACAATATTTTCACCCATAACACCAATTCTTTCAGTGCTGGAATAGGAATTTAGGTTAAATAGACCAAGAGCCTTATGAAACAAATGACACTCCTATCCACAATAACTGCAATAGCCACATATTTCTACCCATAACACCAATTCTCTCAGTGCGGGAATAGGAATTTAGGTTAACTAGACCAAGAGCCTTCAATGCCCTGTGTGTTGTGGGCTTAATCGCTCAGTCATGTCCGACTCTTTGTGATCCCATAGACTGTAGCCCACCAGGCTCCTCTGTCCATGGGATTCTCCAGGCAAGAATCCTGGAGTGGATTGCCATTCCCTTCTCCAGGGGATCTTCCCGATCCATGAATGGAACCCAGGTCTCCTGCATTGCAAGCAGATTCTTTACTGTATGAACTACAGGAAAATTCCTGTACTACAAGGATGTTCCTTATACTTCAAAGTTCTAAGCAAGTATAATTTACTTAATTCCTGTTCATAAGGTTTGCAAGATTATATCTTACATCAATTGAATGCAAACCAGCCACTTCAAGCTAAACCCTCTCTAGATTGGTGGGCTATAACCCCACGAACTTTGAGTTAACAGCTAAATACCCTGGTCAACTGACTTTAACTTACTTCTATTTCAAAAGGAAAAAAGAAAAAAAAAAAAGCGGTATAAGTCCCAGCAAATTGAACCGGCTTTTTTGAATTTGCAATTCAACGTGAAATATTCATCACAGGACTTAGTAAAAAGAAAAAGTGGATTAAACCCCTGTCTTTAGATTTACAGTCTAAAGCTTACTCAGCCATTCTGCCTATGTTCATTAACTGCCTATTATTTTCAACTAACCGTAAAGATATCTGTACTATATACTTACTATTTGGTGCTTGAGCCGGGAGGCAGTGTTGCAGTGAAAGGGAAAAAGGAGGAATGAGTTTTTCTCCTTTCTTTTCTGACAACAAAGAAGATAAAGAGAAGAGTGAGCAGGCCTGAACATTCCTAACTTTTCTTTTTCCTGTAACTGCTCCTCACGCTGAATGTCTGGGACTAAGTTTGCTTTTCTGTCCCTAAACTCTGCAGAAGCTACACTTGGCACCTATGTTCCTTTGACTCTGTGCTAAATATATCCCCTATCTGCTGCTTACCCTTAGAACACTCTTCCCCTTTTAGTTACATATCAGAAAGAAGGCCACAGAGTCACCGAGTGCCAGACTCAGTTACTAGGTTATTGACGTCAGTCTCCTACTGTCTTTGAAACAATGCAAAAGGAAGAAATCAAGATCCTATTCCCTTTGCTCCTCATCACTGATTCCTGACTGTGAGCTCTTGCCTTCTATAAGCCCCTAGATTCCTCATGGGGGGCAGGGCACAGCTCTCGAGGCATAAGCCTACTGTGTTTCTCCTCTCTGCCTGCTAAGAATAAAAGCCACCTTTCTGTTTCCTCCAAGCCCGGTCTCCATATTTTTCGTTCAGCGTCAGTGGGCAAAGAAGGCCAAGATTTTGGCTGGCAACAGTAGGCAGAGCCCCAAGGTTCTTAATCTGTGCTGGGTTGGGCCAACCTGGAACTCGACTTGGAGATGACCAACTTTATAATGTAATTGTAACAGCTCATGCATTTGTAATAATTTTCATTATAGTACTCCCTATTATAATTGGAGGCTTTGGTAACTGATTAGTTTCCCTACTAGCTGGAGCTAATGACAGAGTTTTCCCTGAATAAATAAGCTTCTGACTTCTCCCTCCCTCTTTCCTCTTACTGCTTGCATCACCAATTGTTGAAGCAGGCACTGGCACAGGCTGAGCTGTCTACACCTTTAGCCAGAAATCTAGCTCATGCTGGAGCTTAAGTAGACTTTACTATTTTTTCTCTACACCTAACAGGTGTTTCTTCTATCTTAGGTGTTATCAATTTTATTACTACAACTATTAGTATAAACCCCTGCCATATCCCAATATCAAACACTGTTATTCATGTGATTAGTCCTAATCACAGCCATATTACTATCACTACCTGTATTGGCAGCTGGTATTTTTACTATGCTATTAACAGACTGAAATGTAAATACAGCTTTCTTTGATCCTGAAGGAGGAGAGGACCCAATACTGTATCAACATTGATCTGATTTTTCCGACATTCTGAAGTATATCTTTTGATTTTGCCAAGATTTAGAATGATTTCACATATTGTAACCTATTACTTAGGGGAAAAGAAACATTCAGGTGCATGGGAATGGTCTGAGCTATAGTGTCAACTGGATTCTTAGGATTTATTGTATGAGAACATCGTATATTCACAGTAAGGATGTATGTTGACACACAAGCCTATTTCACATCAGCCACTATAATTATTACCAGGCCAACAAGAGTAAAACTGTTCAGTTGATTAGCAATGCCTCATGACAGTAACATTAAATGATCCCCAGCTATAATGTGAGTCCTAGGTTTTGTATTTCTTTTCACAGTCAGAGGGTTAACAGGAACTTTCCTGGCTAATTCATCTTCAGATATTTTCTTCATGATATACACTATGTAGTTACATAGTTGCATTATGTACTTTCAGTGGGAGATTTGCTATTATAGGGGGCTTTCTGCACTGAATCTCATTATTCTCAGGCTATACTCAACTTGACATGAGCAAAAATTCACTTCATAAATGTATTTGTAGATGTTAACATAACCTTTTTCAAAACCACTTTCTAAGCCTGTTTGGAATACCACAACAATATTCTGACCACCCAGATGCATACACAGTATGAAATACTATTTCATCTATAGGCCCATTCATTTCTTTAACCACAGTAATACCAATAATTCTTATTACCTGAGAAGCATTTGCATCAAGACGAGGTCTTAACAGTAGACCAACCATATCACACACTCAAAGAACCTATGCACATCATTTGAAAATAAATAAGGGAGGAATCAAACCCCCATCTACTGATTTCAAGCCAAAATCATAACCATGATTTCTTTTTCTATTTAGGAGATATTAGTAAAATATAATATCACTTTGTTGAAGTTATGTTATAGGTGAAAAATCTGTATATATCAATGGCATATCCTCTACAACTAGACTTTCAAGATGCAACACCAGCCATCATAGAAGAATTCTTACACTTCATGATAACACATTAGTAATTGTTTTCTTAGCTCACTAGTAGTTTACATTATCTCACTTTATTTTGACAACAAAACTCACACACACTAGCACTATAGACACACAAGAAGTAGACTATCCGAACAATCTTACCAGCTATTATTTTCATCTTAATTGCCTTTCTATCTCTATAAATTTTATACATAAGAGACAAAATTAACACTCCATGCCTTATGGTATAAACTATCAGTCACTAAAGATATTGAAGCTATGAATATACAGATTATGAAGACTTGAATTTTGACTCCTATATAATTCCAACATCAGAGTTAAAGCCAGGGTATTTGGAAGTAGATGATTGGGTTGTTTTACCTATAGTGATAGTTAAACAAATGTTAAATCCCACAGAAGATGTGCTCCACTCATGAGCTGTGCCTTCTCCTGGACTAAAATCAGATGCCATCCCAGGGCACCTATATCAAACAATTTTTCTAACACTAATTCAGTTCAGTTCAGTCGCTCAGTCATGTCTGACTCTTTGCGACCCCGTGAACCACGGCACACCACGCCTCCCAGTCCATCACCAACTCCCGGAGTCCACCTAAACCCATGTCCATCAAGTTGGTGATGCCATCCAACCATCTCATTCTCTGTCGTCCCCTTATCCTCCTGCCATCAATCCCTCCCAGCATCCGGGTCTTTTCAAATAAGGCACCTCTTTGCATCAGGTGGCCAAAGTATTGGAGTTTCAGCTTCAACATCAGTCCTTCCAATGAACATCCAGGACTGATCTCCATTAGGATGGACTGGTTGGATCTCCTTGTGGTCCAAGGGACTCTCAAGCATCTTCTCCGACACCACAGTTCAAAAGCATCAATTCTTCTCTGCTCAGTTTGCTTTATAGTCCAATACTCACATCCATACATGACCACTGGAAAGATAATACACTTGACTAGACAGACCTTTGTTGACAAAGATATGTCTCTGCTTTTTAATATGCTGTCTAGATTGCTCATAACGTTCCTTCCAAAGAGCAAGTGTCTTTTAATTTCATGGCTGCAATCACCATCTGAAGTGATTTTGGGGCCCAGAGAAATAAAGTCAACCACTGTTTCCACTGTTTCCCCATCTATTAAACATGAAGTGATGGGACCGGATGCCATGATCTTAGTTTTCTGAATGTTAAGCTTTAGCCAATATTTTCACTCTCCTCTTTCACTTTCATCAAGAGGCTCTTTAGTTCTTCTTCTCATTCTGCCATAAGGGTGATGTCATCTGCATATCTGAGGTTATTGATACTGCTCCTGGCAATCTTGATTCCAGCTTGTGCTTCCTCCAACCCAGCGTTTCTTATGATGTACTCCGCATATAAGTTAAATAAGCAGGGGGATAATATACAGCCTTGACGTACTCCTTTTTCTATGTGGAACCAGTCTGTTGTTCTATGTCCAGTTCTAACTCTTGCTTCCTGACCTGCATATAGGTTTCTCAAGAGACAGGTCAGGTGGCCTGGTATTCCCATCTCTTTCAGAATTTTCCACAGTTTCTTGTGACCCACACAGTCAAAGGCTTTGGCATAGTCAATAAGCAGAAATAGATCTTTTTCTGGAACTCTCTTGCTTTTTTGATGATCCAGTGGATGTTGGCAATTTGATCTCTGGTTCCTCTGCCTTTCTAAATCAGCTTGAACATCTGGAAGTTCACGGTTCATGTCCTGCTGAAGCCTGGCTTGGAGAATTTTAAGCACCAATTTACTAGCGTGTGAGATGAGTGCAATTGTGGGGTAGTTTGAGCATTCTTTGGCATTGCCTTTCTTAGGGATTGGAATGAAAACTGACCTTTCCAGTCCTGTGGCCATTGCTGAGTTTTCCAAATTTGCTGGCATATTGAGTGAAGCACTTTCAGAGCATCATCTTTTAGGATCTGAAATAAGTCAACTGGAATTCCATCACCTCCACTAATTTGTTCATAGTGATGCTTCCTAAGGCCCACTTGATTTCACATTCCAGGATGTCTGGCTCTAGGTGAGTGATCACACGATCATGATTATCGGGGTCATGAAGATCTTTTTTGTACAGTTCTTCTGTGTATTCTTGCCACCTCATCTTAATATCTTCTGCTTCTGTTAGGTCCCTACCATTTCTGTCCTTTATTGAGCCTAGCTTTGCATAAAGTGTTCCCTTGGTATCTCTGATTTTCTTGAAGAGATCGCTAGTCTTTCCCATTCTATTGTTTTCCTCCATTTCTTTGCACTGATCACCGAGGAAGGCTTTCTTATCTCTCCTGGCTCTTCTTTGGAACTCTGCATTCAAATGGGAATATCTTTCCTTTTCTCCTTTGCTTTTCACTTCCCTCTTTTCACAGCTATTAGTAAGGCCTCCTCAGGCAGCCATTTTGATTTTTTGTATTTCTTTTTCTTTTCTGTATTTTTGGGGATGTTCTTGATTTCTGTCTCCTCTACAATGGCATGAACCTCCATCCATAGTTCATCAGGCATTCTGTCTATCAGATCTAGTCCCTTAAATCTATTTCTCTCTTCCACTGCATAGTCATAAGGGATTTGATTTAGGTCATACCTGAATGATCTAGTGGTTTTCCCTATTTTCTTCCATTTCATTCTGAATTTGGCAATAAGGAGTTCATGATCTGAGCCATAGTTGGCCCCTGGTCTTGTTTTTGCTGACTGTATAAAGCTTCTCCATCTTTGGCTGCAAAGAATATAATCAACCTGATTTTGGTGTCATCCATCTGTTGATGTCCATGTGTAGAGTCTTCTCTTGTGTTGTTAGAAGAGGGTGTTTGCTATGACCAGTGCATTTTCTTGGCAGAACTCTCTTAGCCTTTGCCCTGCTTCATTCTATACTCCAAGGCCAAATTTGCCTGTTACTCCAGGTGTTTCTTGACTTCCTACTTTTGCATTCCAGTCCCCTTTAATGAAAAGGACATATTTTTGGGGGTGTTAGATCTAGAAGGTCTTGTAGGTCTTCATAGAACTGTTCAACTTCAGCTTCTTCAGCAATTACTGGTTGGGCCATAGACTTGGATTACTGTGACATTGAATGGTTTGCCTTGGAAACTAACAGGGATCATTCTGTTGTTTTTGAGATTGCATTCAGTTACTGCATCTTAGACACTTTTGTTGACTATGATGGCTACTCCACTTCTTCTAAGGTATTCCTGCCCACAGTAGTAGATATAATGGTCATCTGTGTTAAATTCACCCATTCCAGTCCACCTTAGTTTGCTGATTCCTAGAATGTCAATGTTCACTCTTGTCATCTCCTGTTTGACCATTTCCAATTTGTCTTGATTCATGGACTTAACATTCCAGGTTCCTATGCAATATTGCTCTTTGTAGCATCAAACTTTGTTTCTATCACCAGTCCCATCCACAACTGGGTGTTGTTTTCGCTTTGGCTCCATCCCTTCATTCTTTCTGGAGGTGTTTCTCCAATGATCTTCAGTAACATATTGGGCATCTACCTACCTGGGGAGTTCATCTTTCAGTGTCTTATCTTTTTGCCTTTTCACACTGTTTATGTGGTTCTCAAGGCAAGAATACTGAAGTGGTTTGCTGATCTCTTCTCCAGTGGACCACCTTGTAACCCTAACCCTAACCCACACATCTTAGTTCACTTATTCTTCAAATGTCAATGTTCACTCTTGCTATCTTCTTCTTGACCACTTCTAATTCACCTGGATTCATAGACCTAACATTCCACTTTCCTATGCAATATTGCTCTTTATAGCATCAGACTTTACTTATACCACCATACACACCCACAACTGTTTCCTTTTTGACTTAGCCTTTTCATTCCTTCTGGATTTATTTCTTCACTCTTCTCTGGTAGCATATTGGGCACCTACCAACCAGGGGAATTCATCTTTCAGTGTCATATCTTTTTGTCTTTTCATACTGGACAACTGAATATTAAACACCAGCTGAATTGCTAGGCAGTTTATATTCAGGAGGATTCAGGGTTTTGTAGTTGTTCGGTTGCTAAGTCTTATCTGACTCTTTGTGACCCCATGGACTGCAGCATGCCAGGCCTCCCTGTCCCTGACTATCTCTGAGAGTTTGCTCAAACTCATGTCTGTTGAGTGGGTAAAGCCATCCAACCATCTCATCCTCTGCTGCCCACTTCTCCTCCTTTCCTCAATTTTTCCCAGCATCAGGGTCTTTTCCAATGAGACAACTCTTTGCCTCAGGTGGCCAAAAGATTGGAGCTTCAGTCCTTCCAATGAATATTCAGGGTTGATTTCACAAGAACTTTCTCTTCAACACATACAAATTATTAGTACAGCTCAATTAAAAAAAAAAAAAACTCAACAAAAAAAAAATCATCCAAAGGTCTAAATGCATGTTTCTCTAAATAGGTCATAGAGATGGTGATGAAAGCACATGAAAAGATGCTCAGCATCACTAGTTCTTTCAGAAAGGCAAATCAAATGTACCATGAGGTATCACCTCACATTGGTCAGAATGGCCACATCAAAAATCTACAACAATAAATTCTGCAGAACGTGTGGAAAGAAAGAAACCCTCCTACACTGTTGGTGGGAATGTAAATTGGTACATCCATTAGGTAGAACATTATGGAGGTTCTTTTAAAAACTAAGCACAGAAGTACCCAGTGACCCAGAAATCCAATACCTAGAAGTAGATCCAGAAAAAAAGCAAAATTTTAAAAGACACCTGCACTCCAAAGATCATGGCAGCACTAGGTACAATAGCCAAGACAGGGGAGCAACTTAAGTGTACAACAACAGACGAATGGATACAGAAAATGAGGTATATATACACAATGCAATATGGCTCAGACATAAAGAAGGATGAAATAATGCCATTTCCAGTTACAGGGAAGAAACTAGAGGTGATCAAACTAAGTGAAATAACTGAGAAAGGGAAAGATAATAGAGAGTATCACTTCTGTGGAATCTAAACATGGATACAAATGAGCGTCATTACAAAATGCAAACAGATTCACAGACTCAGAAACTTACGCTTACCAAAATGGAAAGGTGGCAGGGGGTGGGGGGAGTAATGAGCTGGTACAGATCGATATTTACACGTCAAAACTGGTGCGGTTTTTGTTGTTTAGCTGTCTCAGTCGTGTCCGATTCTTTGCAACCGCATGGACTGTAGCCTGCCAGGACAAAGGATGTTCATGGGATTCTCCAGGCAAGAATACTGGAATGGTTTGCCATTTCCTTCTTCAGGTAATGTTCCCAACCTAGGGATCGAGCCCAGGTCTCCTGAAAGTCTCCTGCATTGCAGGAGGATTCTTTACCAACTGAGCTATCAGGGAAGCATGGTCCACTGAAAATCACCATTCAAAATGACACGTGCACCTTGATTTTCAGGGCAGCACTCTTTCAATAGGCAAGACATGGAATCCACCAAAAGGTCCAGTGGAAGAAAAGTGAGGACAAGGCGGTACATCTATAACTGGAACACCACTCAACCATAAAACAGAGTGAAACAAGGATGCTGTCAGCAGCATGGGTGTGCTAAGAAATCATCACCCCAAGTGAGGGAACTCAGACACAGAAAGAGAAATATCATGAGATATCACTTACGGGCACAATCTATAAATTCATACTAATGACCTAAATACAAAACGGACTTCATAGCCTGCGAAAATCAAATTATGAGTATCAAAAGAAATTTAGAAAGAAGGGATAATTAAGAGTTTAGGATTTACATACACACTAATATCTAACAAATGATAAGCAAATAGGACCTAGTGAAAAGAACAGGGAACTCTAATAAAGAGACTGTAATAATTTATATGAGGAAAAAAATGGGAAGAGAATAGATTCACTTTTATGTAAAATGAAATTAAGTTCCTGTACAGCTAAAACTAATAAAACAATGGAAATCAACCTGACTCCAATAGAAAATAAAAATTAAATTACAGAAAATTCATCTAGGGGACCACAGACAGGGGCGACCCTACAGATTAGGTCTGTGATACACTATGATGTAAATATGACACCGCAAAAGGTTTTCACCTGGCAGAACACAGAGCAGCAACCCATTCAAAGGTGCCTGACCTCATGTGAATGTCACAAGATTAAGAGAAGAAAGACCACAGGTTAATCAGGGCAACACCCTCAATTCAGATGTTGGGGATCTCCAAGGGGCAAGACACACAGAGGTGAAGAGCAGACATGGGGTCTCTGGGCACAGGATCCAGACCCGTGTGGATGGGGTGAGACCCACACGGTTCCCGAACCCTGCATCTGGGGCCGCATGACTCTTGGTTAGGACGCCAGGTCCCTGATGGCTGGGCCCCAAAGGCAGAAACGAGTGGGTTCCTGGAACCTCCTGGGTTCCTGGAAGCTTCTCTCATCCCAGAGAAATCCTCCTCTCCTGCCCTTCGGTTCTCTCTGATACTAACTGTTTTGACAGCTGTCACGATAATGCTGAACACACTACCTTGGTTCCAGTGGGCTCCGTTCTTTGTTTTCCCACTGAGGTGTTGAGAAAACACACCAGGCGCGGGGCTAGAAGACGAGGGGCAGGTCTGGTGTCTGCTGAGCAGGGACAGCCGATGGGAAGGTGATCACATAGCAACCTCACCTGCTGCCCGTTGGTTTTTTGCCTGATCCTTGTACCCTGGAATCAATTAGCCAGGTGAACCTGCCTCCCTACTCAAAATGAATGTGCTGAAACACTGGAATAATTACCAAGTAGCCCACCTGAGGAGTCTCCATGAGCCTCAGGGCAGGTGAGCTTGGCAGGAGGAAAGACTAAGAGCCCCACTGCAGCACTGACCCCTGGGAGGGCCACGGAACCCCACTCAGAGGAGGGCACATTACCCAGAGAAGCCCACCTCAGCTCCAGACCCCAGACCTCTGAGCACTGACATTCAGACACAGGCACGGAGTTTGCCAGGACGGAGGCCAGGCCCAGTCCGCACCCAGGTCTCCACGTCCTCGTGCACACAGAACATGGTCAGGTGTCAATATTCTCATTGCAGAAAGCAAGCAGTCTTGTCTAAACATAATCAGTGCAGACAAGATTGAAAAGTTCAAGTATTCATCCTTCAGACATGTTTGACTGTTTGTGACCACATGGACTGTAGCCCTCCAGCCTCCTCTGTCCATGGGATTCTGCAGGCAAGCATACTGGATACAGTTGCCATTCCCTTTTCCAGGGGAACTTCCCAATCCAGAGATGAAACCAGTTCTCCTGCACTGCATGCAGATTCTTTACCATCTAAGCCACCAGGGAAATTCCTAGACAAGACAGAAAGGTCTAAATCTACCATGCAGACAGAACTTAGCCAGGTTTAAACTAGAGTTAAGTTGCTCTCCTGGAGGCACAGGTCATACAAATGCAGGGTCTCTCATCATTGGACAGCGGCCTCACCCTCAGGTGGGAACTAGCAAGTAAGTTTCTCAAAGAAAAAATCATCACTGGCTCTCACATGTCACCCACATCAGGAAACCGAAAGAATCTTTGTCATTAAACACTTTAACAGGCAAAACAAAACTGTTACCAGTATCTTTGGCCATGTGGTGGTCAGGATCCAGGGAAGATCCGGGCATTTCTTAGAGTTGAGTCCAGTGTCTTGTAAAGACAGACAGACAGTGCCCTGATTCCTTCTCCCATGCTTCCAGCAGGAGGCAGCCACACTGGAAGCCTTCTAGAAAAGGATACTCTTTATCAGAATAAAAATTGTTGAAATGGAAAGCATACTAGTTAGTCTTTGCCAACCTAAAATATTCTTCAAACCTTGGCCCTCAGATCTTTGCAGTTCCCACTGGTTCCTTTGTGTTCAGATTGTCAGGGTAGAAACAGTCCATTGTTTCAAATTGGTTTCTTCTAATTCTGTTATTTGCTATTGTATGAATGAAAGGTCACACTTGAAAAAATATATAAGAAAATTCTTGCAAAAAAAAATTGAGTCAAGGAGCCCATAAGCTGTATGAAATCTGCCTTCTAATAGTTTCAATTTCAAAGATTGAGGGCAGGAGGAGAAGGGGATGACAGAGGAGGAGATGGTTGGATAGCATCACCAACATAATGAACAGGAGTCTGAGCAAACTCTGGTAGATGGTGAAGGACAGGGAAGCCCAGCATGCTGCAGTCTATGGGGTTGCAAAGGGTTGGACATGACTGAGCAACTGAACATCAAGCTTCAATTTTCTGCCTGGAGAAACCTGATAAAATAGGCATCCTGATTTTTTCAATTCTCTGTTTAAACTCTGCTAAAATGAAATTGATGTTCATATCAACATGTAAGAGTTTCTGAGTTTTAAGATGTCACATCAAGGTAAGAGATGCTGGTGAGAATAGAACGCTGCTGGTGGGCAAAACGTTCTTCAAATAAAGCTCTGTTTCAAACTGGATTGAAATACAACACTACATGGGTACATGAAGTATGAACCAAGGGCCTAAATATAGAAGGCAATATGTAAAAACAAATTTGATATCCCATATGTGAGAGTAAAAGCTACTGGTTTTTGCAGTAGTCATGTACAGATGTGAGAGTAGGACCACAAAGAAGGCAGAGCACTGAAGAACTAATGCTTTTGAACTGTGGTGCTAGAAAAGACTCTTGAGAGTCCCTGGGTCTGCAAGGAGATCAAACCAGTCAATCCTAAAGGAAATCAGTCCTGAACATTCATAGGAAGGACTGACGCTGAAACCAAAGCTCCAATCCTTTGGCCCCCTCATGTGAAGAGCCGACCCACTGGAAAAGACCCTGATGCTGGGAAAGACTGAAGGCAAATGGAGAAGGGGATGACAGAGGAAGAGATGGTTGGATGGCATCACTGACTCAACTGTCATGAATTTGAGCAAGCTTCGGGAGTTGGTGATGGGCAGGGATTCCTGGCATGCTGCAGTCCATGGGGTCACAAAGAGTCAGATGCAACTTAGCCACTGAACAGCAACTACAACAACATGAGAGTGAATGTTTCTTGTCAAACCTGCAGTTGGTATGCACAAACTGGTTCAGAACACTCTCCAACCCAGATTGTCTCTAAGCTGATGAAGTGTGTTACAAGTGTATGAACCAAAAGATAATGGATTCACTCCAGGATGGAATAGAATGTTACTTTGAACAGTCTGTAAAACTTACAGAGTCTGTAATCCACTCAAGATTTCAAATAATAAAACATTCACCTGAAATTTAAAGCCTCTTGGAAAGTTGCATCCTATCTATGAAAACATTCCATAGATTTGTTTTCATAATCATTTTTCACAGTGATAACACTTTAACTCTTCAGTTGCTGATATTATTACCAAGATGAACTTGTCCTCATGGGTGTGGGAGATGAAGTGGATCCATTGTGATTGCTCCTGGTCAAATGACTCTCGCAATTTCTAATTATGTTCTATATCCACAATGTTTATTTTTACATCCATCGAAGTCTACTTCTCAGATCTTTATGTACACCAAACAATAGATATCTGGTGAGTTCAGATTATACTAAACACTCTTTCCATAACTTTTCCAATGTCAATTGAATCAGAACAAGGTGAAGCAAGGAGAAGTGTTGAAGTTTTAAATGATCTCTAAGGACCCTAAAAAAAAAAAAATTAGAAATCGTAACCATTACTGGTCTATACAAAAGAATCACAATGTGTCTTTTTCATGAAATTGCAACAATTGACTAAGGAGAGTTGCAACAAGTTGGAGTTATGCTTGATTTGAATTGAAACAGTTTGGATGTGGGCATAAGAGGATATATAGGGTGATACATACTTAAGGAGGTAACAAGTATGAATCCAAAAATTTATAAGGTGTACTTTGTAAACAAAGGTGAAACATTTAACTTGTTTTCACTATCTGGCCCTTCCAGACTTTGCCATCATCTACTGACTCCCCTGTGGACTTGTTGGTTTAATGCCTTCAGATTAAAACTAGTCACATGCATCTTGCTTAGCTATGTTCTCCTTGTTGGAAAATGTTTATGTTTCTCTCTCCTAGTATGCTCTTATAAATGCCACTATCTGTATCACTTATTTTGTCTATAAGGTGGTCTCCTTCATTGTCCACTGTGTAACCATCCTCCGTGTATACAGATATTTACATGTCTATGTATATAGACATATCTATGTCTATATGTGTCTATAAAAGATATTTATATCTGTATATACATAGATAGTTATGTCTATATGTACATATATATTTATATGTCTATGTATATAGATATTTATGTCTCTATGAACCTAGGTATTTATACATCTATGTACCTAGAATGTATATTACTTTTTTTCCCATTTATTTTTATTAGTTGGAAGTTAATTACTTTACAATATTGTAGTGGTTTTTGTCATACATTGACGTCAATCAGCCATGGATTTACATGTATTCCGCATCCCGATCCCCCCTCCCACCTCCCTCTCTACCCGATCCCTCTGGGTCTTCCCAGTGCACCAGGCCCGAGCACTTGTCTCATGCATCCAACCTGGGCTGGTGATCTGTTTCACCCTAGATAATATACATGTTTTGATGCTGTTCTCTCGAAACATCCTACCCTCGCCTTCTCCCACAGAGTCCAAAAGTCTGTTCTGTACATCTGTGTCTCTTTTGCTGTTTTGCATAGATAGTTATGTCTATATGTACATATATATTTATATGTTTATGTATATAGATATTTATGTCTCTATGAATCTAGGTATTTATACATCTATGTACCTAGAATGTATGTCTATGCATATAGATATTTGTATATCTATGTACCTAGACATTTATATCTCTATCTGGACATTTACGTATCTAAGTACCTAGATATTTACATTTATGTACACTTATGTATATACAAATAGATGTCTTACCAGTATAACAGGGCCTGTAGAAAAGGGAACGTTCCTACAAAAAGACCTGACTCTGCAACTGAACAACAACAAAAGAGAAAATATACTCGGTTCACCTGCCACCAACAACACATGGTATATCAATGTTACTACAATATGAAATAAAGGTTACTTTAAAAAAATAATGCTTAGGGGGACTTCCCTGCAGTCAGTGGTGAAGATTCTGTGCTTCAAATGCAGGGGGCGAGGGTTCGACACTTGGTCGGGGAACTAAAAATCCCACATGCCACATGGCATGCCAGTAAATAAAAAAAAAATTATTACAATAAATAAATAAGAAAGTTCAGAAAGAATACACAAGCTTTTGAGTGTTTCTTCAGGTACATTTCATATTGAATTACAGTCTTGAGTTAAAACTTGAAAGTTTCAACTTTTAAGGTAATCACAACTGGGCATGAAAAAGTCCTGACACCTTGTGGCCATTCCCTGCAATAGCAACCTTAAAACATGCTTATGAGAACATTTCATGCAAAGATGGGCTCAGTAAAGGACATAAATGGTATGGACCTAACAGAAGCAGAAGATATTAAGAAGTGGTGGCAAGAAAACACAGAAGAACTGTACAAAAACGATCTTCATGAACCAGATAATCACGATGGTATGATCACTCATCTAGAGCCTGACATCCTGGAATGTGAAGTCAAGTGGCCTTAGGAGACATCACTGCAAACAAAGCTAGTAGAGGTGATGGAATTCCAGTTGAGCTATTTCATATCCTAAAAGATGATGCTGTGAAAGTGCTGCACTCAATATGCCAGCAAATTTTGAAAACTCAGCAGTGGCCACAGGACTGGAAAAGGTCAGTTTTCATTCGAATCCCAAAGAAAGACAAGGCCAAAGAATGCTCAAACTACTGCACAATTGCGCTCATCACATACACTAGCAAAATAATGCTCAAAATTCTCCAAGCCAGGCTTGAGCAATACATGAACTGTGAACTTCCAGATCTTCAAGCTGGTTTTAGAAAAGGCAGAGAAACCAGAGATCAAATAGCCAACATCCACTGGATCATCGAAAAAGCAAGAGAGTTCCAGAAAAAAATATCTATTTCTGCTTTACTGACTATGCCAAAGCCTTTGACTGTGTGGGTCACAATAAACTGTGGAAAATTCCCGAAAGATGGGAATACCAGACCACCTGACCTGCCTCTTGAGAAATCTGTATGCAGGTCAAGAAGCAACAGTCAGAACCAGACATGGAACAACAGACTGGTTCCAAATCAGGAAAGGAGCATATCAAGGCTATATATTGTCACCCTGCTTATTTAACTTCTATGCAGAGTACACCATGAGAAATACTGGGCTGGATGAAGCACAGGCTAAATTCAAGATTGCCAGGAGAAATATCAGCAATGCAGATGGCACAACCCTTACGGCAGAAAGTGAAGAAGAACTAAACAGCCTCCTGATGAAAGTGAAAGAGGAGAGTGAAAATGTTGGCTTAAAGCTCAACATTCAGAAAACTAAGATCATGGCATCTGGTCCCATCACTTCATGGCAAATAGATGGGGAAACAGTAGATGACATTATTTTGGAGGGCTCCAAAATCACTGCAGATGGTGACTGCAGCCATGAAATTAAAAGATAGTTACTCCTTGGAAGAAAAGTTATTACCAACCTAGACAGTATATTAAAAAGCAGAGATGTTACTTTGCTAACAAAGGTCTGTCTAGTCAAGGCTATGGTTTTTCCAGTGGTCATGTATGGATGGGAGAGTTGGACTATAAAGGAAACTAAGTGCTGAAGAATGGATGCCTTTCAACTGTGGCGTTGGAGAAGACTCAAGAGTCCCTTGGACTGCAAGGGGATCCAACCAGTCCATTCTAAACGAGATCAGACCTGAGTGTTCATTGGAAAGACTGAGGTTGAAGCTGAAACTCCAAAGCTTTGGCCCTGATGTGAAGAGCTGACTCATTTGAAAAGACCCTGATACTGAGAAAGATTGAGGGCAAGAGGAGAAGAGGACGACAGAGGATGAGATGGTTGGATGGCATCACCGACTCAGTGGACACGAGTTTGGGTAAACTCCGGGAGTTACTGATAGACAGGGAGGCCTGGCATGGTACAGTCCATGGGGCTGCAAAGAGTCAGACACGACTGAGTGATTGAGTTGAACTGATAAGGGGAAAGAATATGAAGAAGAATAGATATCTATATCTATATCAAGAATAGATATCTATATGTATACCAGACCAGCTGGAATGTAAGGGATGCTGATGGTGACTGGTTCTGACTCTCAAGACTTCAAGCAACTGAAGCTTGGAGTCTCCCACAGCCCAAGACCCTTAATGAACATGCCTGTAAGTTAAAGTGTTAGTCACTCACTCATGTCTGACTCTTTGCAACCCCATGGACCACCAGCCTCCTCTGTCCATGGGATTCTCCAGGCAAGAATACTGGAGTGGACTGCCCTGCCCTCCTCTTGGGATCTTCCTCATTTAGGGGTTGAATCCGGGTCGTCAGCTATGCAGAGATTGTTTACCATCTGAGTCACCATAGAAGCCGGAACATGCCTGTACTCATAGATTAAAGCTTACCCAACTTTGTGGTTTACAGAGACCCTGCTCTGGAAAGCTCCATGGTGTTCTCCAGAGTTCTGCAAGTAATACACTTTTCCTTCCCATGAGCTTGGGCTGGGTTGTACCTTCTGGTTCTACACCCACCAAGAGGTAAACTCACTTTTCTGGTAACATTTCTCCATCCAGACTCCCAACCACCACTTGACATTAATTCTACCGTCACTCGCTTTGTTTCCAATACATGAAAATCACATTATTTTTCTGTGAGCAAAGCTACCTAAGGGCCAGAAACAGTGTCCTTATTTTATCTTGTGAAGCCAGTAGGTGTCAGGCAAACTCAGCTCAGTGGATCCACAGTCCTCCAGATCAATGCCTCGGCTTACAGAAAACACTTACAGGCTTTGAGGTTTTACTTATACCTCATTTCTGAAGGCTGCTCATACCTACATTAAATATACAGATGGCTCATCAGTGCCACTTCCACTTTCAGGTTAAAAATCCTCCAAGTTTTTTCTAACATCCTTATTCCGCGCGTTGTGTTTAAATCTTTGACCACACGGTGTTTATCTTGTGTCTCATCAGAATGTAGCTAATTACACCGTTTTCCCTTGAATAATGCAGTACTCACCACATAAGAGTTCTTGCCAAAACTGGATTTGACAAGGTACGGCACAGGGGGGCCTAGGATACACTCCGGGAGCACAGTTACAGTCTGGTGGAGCCGATATAACAGTTGAGGGCACTGGAAGGAAACATTCAGCCTGAGGACAACCCGCCCACTTGAGGATCCAGGCCTAAGAGGCCATGCCTGAAAACAAAGAAACCAGCCAAGAGGCTCCTGCGCTGGAGGCTTGACAGACACGCCCACAGAGCAGCCAATCTCCGAGCAGTGGGGCGGGGCCTCCATCACGCTCCCCACCCTCCAGGCGCCTATTGGCCAGACTGCCTCAGTCACAACGCCGATTGGTCACTTGTGCCTGACAGGGTACAGGCAGGCTGCTGGCCCTTCACTTCACCTCAGCGCCCAAGGACTGGACTTCGCTGAACCTCTATAGTGCTCCTGGGGACAGGGTGGGCAGCGCGGCAGGACAGCAGGGAGGCTGACGGGAACGCGCCCTGCGCAGCCCTAATAAACCCTTAGCCTGATAGCTTCAAATTCCAGGGTGGGAGGCCCGAAGTCCTGTCAACTTTGAGTAACCTGAGTCCTAATCTGAAGGGGGCTTGCATCTCGTCAGCTTCAGGGATTACAAGTCCCTTCACCCACAGAAACACTGAATCCCCTAGTGCTGCGACCCTCAAATACCTAGATTAACCCCAGTTCCCCTCAGCCTGAGGCACCCTAAAAATACCACCCGCAGAGACACCAAATTTCCTCAACCTCGCAGAACCTGAATACCTCCACCTGCGAGCTCTTAAAACTCTTCCTCCTCAAGACCCTAACTGTCCTGCCTGTCGGAGCCCTAAGGTCCCTTAATAAGAAACCCCCGATTTCCTCAGCCTCACAGATCCCAAGTTTTCTCACCCTGCGCATTCTACATCAGCCAAAAGATCCCCAGTCCCGTCTGTCTGAGGACCCCAGTTACTTCAGCCTGTGGGACCCAAATCTCCTCAAGCCGGGCGACTTGTCCCTTACATGTAGAACCTACATTATGCCCAGATTTTTCTGAGTCCCCAGGAGGAAATCCTCAAAACCCTTCTTGGAGAAACATTCCCTCTGCTGCATTGGAACAGAGCCCTGATTTCAGCCTGACCCCAGTCCAACAGTTAGGGGTTTCCAGGTCTCCTCAAGAATCCCTCCATCACCCACAGACACATCCCTCCTAGTGCCTTCCCTCAGAGGGGCTGAATTGTAGGGGGACCAAAGAAACCAAATCTAGTTCACTTTAGGCTGGTCTGTCATATCTAGTCAGGATCCGTCCATCCCACGAATACCCTCACCCTGACTTTCCCCTCACCTTCCTGCCCTGGACACTCCACCCAAGGAAGACACACCAGGCTCTTGACACTGGTCTGGGCTGTCTCAGCACCTTCTTCTTCCACAGGCACCTTGGCCTTGAGCACTCCAATGGCCATGAGGCTGAACAGGTCTCCAGAGGAGAGCATGAGGGAGATGCCGTGAGAACAGTGTGGAGGCCCACGGTGAGAGGTGGAGGCGGCAAACCTGGGCTCTAAGCCAGCTCTATAGGAAGGACACGGCGCTGGTCCCTGAAGCACCACAGACTGCTTGCCTGGGCAGCTGAGTGAACTTCCCTGTGACTGTACACAGGATGGGAATGCCTGGTCCTGTCTGAGATGGTGGGGTGGAGTGGGACAAAACAGGACACTAGCTTCATCAACTGCTCTGTGTCCAGGGAGAGTTAGGAAAATGCTCAGTGTTTGTTCAGTTAAGCAGGACACAGTCGGGAAGGAAAGTCTTCATCCCTGTCTCACAGACCATCCAGTAGCTTCAGGCTACTCCCTGCACAAAAGGTGGAGGAGAAAGCTCAGCTCTAAGGTCTGACTTAGATTAGTAAATCACTTATGAAATCTATTATTTTCCTTAGGCCACAGATGCTTTCAAAGACATCTCCATATACTTCTCCAAGGAAGAATGGGAAGAGATGGGAGAATGGGAAAAAATCCGATATAGGAATGTGAAAAGAAACTACGAAGCGCTGATTGCTATAGGTAACAGGAAGTGCTGGGTGCCTGTGAGCCTTGGAAACATGAAACAGGTCTTCACCCTCAGTGTTCACTTGGCCCGCTCTTAGGTGGCTTCATCTGCTCACAGTTCCCTTTTGTGTGGAGACTAAACTGGAGGAAATGTTTACAATTCTGCACCAGAGGGAGGTTGACCCTGCAAGGCAGAGCTCACCTCTTGCCTTATTCTAGATTCTCCCAGCCCATCCTACAGATTTCCTTGACTTTGTGACACTTTCCATTGCTTCTATGCTTTGTTTCTCCTTCTTAGAACAAATATTTTGCTTCTTTCCAGGTTTCAGAGCCACTCGACTGGATTTCATGCATCACCACAGGCAGGTCATCAAGCCCCAGGTAGATGACACTGAGGATTCTGATGAAGAATGGACACCAAGGCAGCAAGGTGAGAGGCCAGGAGGATTTGGAGGTGTCTTCCTGAAACCAGCCTAGGCTTAGGTCTCAACTACATCTCAGCCATTAGCAAAGAAAACATAATTTTCAGTGTTCTGAAGTGGTTGTGGCCAAATATTTACATAAGCCTGAATGAAAATGAATGTATAGATTTTCCAGTGTAATTCTCAAAAGTTTTATGGTTAAAATTTATCATTATTTTTATTTTATTATTTTTTTATCATTCTTCTTAAAAAGAATTATATTTGCTGTACATTCTTAGTGAAAGGCAGTTAAAGAAACCTTAAAAAGAAATTCACCAAACAGATTTAATACTAATCTCATTAGTTATTGGATTAAATCTCTTAGAAAAGGAAATGATTAACATACTATGTCAAGATACATTATTTATTTATGTCTATAAAACAAAACCCATGATCTTCTTAGCCTAAGGTTAAACTAATTCTTTATTTTGATTCTGGGAAAGGGTTTGAGAGAACTATTTATTCTCCATGATCTTTCCCACATTTCACTGACCAACGATGACATCAGGTAAATAAAATGAAGTTCACTTATTATAAAATAGAAGTGAGCAGCTCACTTCCTCTTCTGCTGCTGAAACAGTTTAGAAGAGTTAATCTGCCTAGACTGGAGAAAACAATTTAGATAGTTCTATGATTCTCCATCTATGGATTTCTGTTCTCCCAGATTTTTAAAAATTATTTATTTAGTTTTGGCTGCACTGGGTCTTCATTGCTGTCCATGGGCTTTCTCTGGTGGCGGTGAGTGTCTTCTCGTTGCAGAGCACGTGCAGGCTCTGGAGCTTGTGACACACAGGCTTAGCTGCCCCGCAGAAAGTGGAATCTTCCTGGACCAGCCATCGAACCTGTGTCCTCTGCATTGGCAGGCAGATTCTCATCCACTGTGCACCAGGGAAGTCCCTCTGTTCCCTTAGGTTATTAATACTAGTGAAAGGGACATGAAAACAAACATTTGGTTGTCTGCAAAGGTTTTGACATAAGGAGAGATTCTTCATAGGGAATACATACGCCTCGGTTCACCATACACCTGCACGTCTTTATTTACCTTTTTAACAATTTCTGAGTGGATGGCACACTGTTGCTAACTATGTGCACGTTAGTGTTAGTGGCCATAGTGCTAATGGCTCAGTCATATCTGACTCTGCCTACCCATAGACTGTAGCCCACCAGGCTCCTCTGTCCGTGGGATTCTCTAGGCAAGAATCCTGGAGTGGGTTGCCATCTCCTGCTCCATGTGATCTTCCCAACCCAGGGATTGGGCCTGCATCTGTTGCATCTCCTGCATTGCAGGTGGATTTTTTACCGCTGAGCCACCGGGGATATACATACACATTGCTGTACAACAAATCTGTAGAAATGTTACATCTTGCGTGACTGAAGCCCTAACCCACTGAGTAACAATTCTCCAATCCTTCCTCCTCACAGCCCTTGGCAACCACCATTATATTTTCTGTTTCCATGGATTTGATTAATTTAGATACCTCATAGAAGTGGAATCGGGCAATATTTGTCTTTTTTGATTGGTTCATTTCACTTAGTAAAATATCATCAAGGCCCATCCATGATGTAGCATGTGACAGAATTCGTTTTTAAGGCTTCAAAACATTCCATTGTGTGCATGTGGATATAATAGTTATAACATATATCTTATATATACTCTTTATCTTTTACCCACCAAGGAATATTTATATTGCTTACACATCTCTCACATTGGGAATAATGCGGCAGTGACCGTACATGTGCCCACTATTTATTCAATGTCTTGCTTTCAATTCTTTATGGAAATACACTTTTGAGTGGGATTGCTAGATCATACAGCAGTTCTAACTTTCTGTGGAAACTCCATACTGTTTTCTATAAAGCTTACAACATTTTACATTGCCAACAATAGTGTATAAGGGTTCCAGTTTCTCCATATCCTTACCAAGCTTGCTATTGTCTTCTTATACATATTGCCCATCACAGAAGGTTTCAGTTTGTACTTCCCTATTGATTAGTAATATTGAGCATCTTTTCATATGTTTGTTGGCCATTTGTGTATTTTCTCTGGAGAAAAGTCTATTCAATTCCTTCTCTCACTGTTAGTCAGCTCACACTGCCATAACAAAACAGACTGCATTCCTTAAACCACAGAAATTTGTTTTCTTACAATGCTGGAGCATGGAAATTTGATATCAAGGTGCCATCATGGTCAATCAGGTTCTCTTCCTGGCTTATAGGTAGCCTTCATACGGGTGGGTGTATGCTTATTAACCCCTTATCAGATGCATATTTTACAAATCTTTTCTACTATCCTGTAGGTGGCCTTTTCAACTCTGTTCAGTGTCCTTTGCTGCACAGAGGCTTTAAGATTAATCTCATTTGTCTATTTTTACTTTGTTACTAATACTTGTGCCCTTGGCACCATATCTAAGAAATCATTGCTGATTCAATGTCGTGAAGCTTCACCCTTGTTTTTTTCTAAGAGTCTTATCAAGTCTTGCATTTAGGTCTTTAATCCATTCTGAGTTGATTTTTCTTCAAGATGTAAGATGTTCACTATTTTGCATATGGTTATTTTGTTTCCCCAGCACCATTCATTACAGGGATTAAACTTTCCCCATTATCTTGACACCCTAGATGAAGATCATTAGACCATGTATCCAGGAGTTTATTTCTGGCTGTCTATTCTGTTCCATTGATTGACATATCAGTCTTTATGCCAGCCAGCTTCCTCAGTGGCTCAGCAGGTGAAGAATCTGCCTTCAGTGCAGGAGACACAGGAGATGCGGGTTCACTCCATGGGTTAAGAAGATCCCCTGGAGAAGGAAATGGCAACCCTGTCCAGTATTCTTGCCTGAGAAATCCCCTGGACAGAGGAGCCTGGTGGGCTACAGTCCAAAAGGTCACAAAAAGTCAAGAAGACTGAGTGACTAAGCACACATTTTTTGCCAAATCTACACTCTTGGTTCCTGTACCTTTGTAGTATGTTCTGAAATCAGAGGCCTCCAACTTTGCTGTTCTTGCTAAGATTGCTTTGCTGTTCTTGCTAAGATTGCTTTGCCTATTTGGGGTGCTCTGAGTTTCCTTGTTAACTGTTGGATGGATTTTCTATATCTGAAAAAAATTCCATTGGGATTTTAATAGGAATTGCATTGAATCTTTAAATTGCTTTGGGTAGTATGAACAGCTTAATAATATTAAGCCTCCAAATCCATAAACACGAGACACCTATCTATTTATTTATGTCAGATTCCTTTCAGCAATATTTTGTAGTTTTCAACATATAAGTCTCTCATCTCCTTAAGTTTATTTCTAATTACTTCATTCTTTTCAATGCTATTATAAATAAGATTATTTGTCCAGTGGCTAAGACTCCACATTCCCAATGCAGATAACTTGGGTTCAGTCCCTAGTCAGGGAACTAGTTCCCACATGCCGCAACAAAGACCTGGCACAAACAAATAAATAAAAATAAATATTTTTTTTAATATAGCTCTTAACTACAGCTTTAAAAAAGATAAAAAATAAATAGGATTGTTCTCTTATTTTTCTTTGTGGAATGGTCATTCTTCATGCATGGAAAGATATTAGAATGTTGATTTTGTACCGTGCAACTTTCTGTGCAGGTTTTGTGTGTGTGTGGATTTAAAGATTTTTCTCACATAAAACCATGCCCCTGTGAACAGACATAATTTTACTTCTTTGTTTCCAAATGGAAGCCTTTTGTTTCCATTTCTAACCTAAAGCCCTGGCTAGGAGTTCTAATATTATGGTGAACAGAAATGTTGATAATGGGCATCCTTGCCTTTTTTTCTTGATCTTTTTCACTGATGACTATGATGTTAGAGGTAGGCTTTCAATATATGACCTTTATTATATTGCAGTCACTTCCTCGTATTTCTACATTGTTGAGTACTATTGTCATGAAAGACTAGTAAATTTATTACATTATGAACATCAGATGAGGCACAGATGAAGTTTCATATTTTTTTTAATTTTAAGAAAATTATATAATGCTCCCAGTGGAATCATGGGAGTTGATGATACAGAAATCACTTTCCATTCCTCCTTTGGTAATCATTGTCTTTGTCACTCTCTGGCTTAGAATTAAGTGTCCTTAATTAGAATACCCAGAGTTTGGAAACATTTTCCAACCAAAAAACTGATTCTCATCTTTTTTTAGGTAAACCTTCTTCGATGGCCTTCAGAGTGGAGCACAGTAAACACCAGAAGGTGAGTATTTCCCAAATCCTGTTGCCAAAATGTCCTCCTCATGGATCCAGTCACAGGTGAGAATAGGAGAAAACACAGAGATCCTGGAGACGGCTGCCTTCCTGCCCTGAATCTTTAGCACACTGTCTGATATCATCACCATCTTTACAGTTAGTAAGAAGACAGTTAGGAAGCTTACCGTGTGGTCCGACTGGCAGTTGAATCCATGCAGGCTGAAGAGCACCAATGACTGCAGAGGGAAATAGCTCTTCTATTGCTTCCTACCAAAAAAAAAGAAAGAAAGAGGAAAGCTTGTAACTCTTTCTCTGACACTCAGATCACCAAAGGGAGGAACTGCTATGAGTATGTGGATGGAAAGGACACGTCTTGGGCCAACTGGATGAGGTGAGTGCAGTGAGGCTGCAGTGTATAGATGTTGATACTCCCTCAATCCCACGCCCCTTTCTTTCTCAACCTGGCTCCCTCAATAGCTTTCACATATTCTTTCCTCTTTTCCCTCCATATCATGTTCTTTCATTTCAAAAGACATTAGAATGAAGGAAATAAAAATATGGCATGTGCCATCAAAATACAAGCCTACATGCTGAACAAAACTGGGGTACTTGAAAACAACTTGAGGAGTCTAGATTCACCAGGGACACTTTAACTCACTTAATTGACACTTACCAAGCACTTTATGTTTCAGTTTAGACAGTGAACTTCATTACTGAAGCAGATCACACAACCCATATCCTCTTGGAGAACATACTCCAGACAGACATTAGCCAACTGATTTTAGGAACAGTAACCTTAATTTTTCTCTCTTTGAGTAACTGCACAGTGCCAGGAAAACCTAACATGGGAGACCTTGAGTCCATGTGGGCAACAACCTCCCCAGGCTTGGTTCCAGTGAGAGTGGGCCCTGAGACCTGGGAAGGAATGGGGGGCAGGATGGCCATGAGCAGGGACATTCTCTGAGGGCCTCTCCTTTCATCAGGACAGGCAGACAGTGAACAAACTATTACTGTTCCTTGTCTCAAGCTATGTCAGCGCTCTCTCCAAGTTTCCATGGGAGGGGGTGGGCAAGTGAATATGACTCTGGATACACATGGGGAGATTAGAGGAAAGCCTCAGGAGAGAAGGCAGGCTGGGGTGAGTGCTGAGGGCTGCGTGCTAGCCGAGGAGCACCAAGTCTTGTGAATGAAAGAGAACTTAATTCAGAGTTTAGAGGAGCTGGAGGTCACCAGCTTCATGGACAGTCCAGGTGGAGACGAGTCTGGAACTGAACTCTGGAAAATGGCTAATTAGGTAAGGAGAGAAAAGCATTCCAGCCAGGAAGAGGACTGGAAACAGGATCTGAAAATGGGAATTCACATGGCCTGGTCGAAGGTGTGAACAGAAGGTCCACATGAAGGGCGGCCTCAGAGACGGAAGGCAAGGAGCTGGGCATGGTCCGAGAGTGGAGGGCACTCATCACCTGAGGTTTCTTTCCTTTTCCCTGCCTCGACCCCAGGTATGTGAACTGTGTCCAGGACGATAAGGAGCAGAACCTGGTGGCCTTCCAGTATCACAGGAAGATCTTCTACCGAACCTGCCAGGTGGTCAGGCCAGGCTGTGAGCTGCTGGTCTGGTATGGGGACGAGTATGGCCAGGACCTTGGCATCAAGAGGGACAGCAGGGGGAAAAGCAAGCTCACGTCCGGGAGAGGTGAGTGCCACCCCTCTTCCAGCACCCCACCCCATCCTGAGGAGCCTCCCTGGGCTGATTCCAAAGCAGAGTACAATCCAGTCTAAAGTCAGTCAAGTCGTCATTAATATGCCTCAGAATTTGATTCATTTATACGACTGTTAGTAAAAAATTTTATTTTAAAAATGCTAGTTCTAATGTTCAATATTTCATGCAAAAAATATGTAACATCACCTTCTGCTGAAAGGCTTAGAAGCAAAATGCAAGTTTTCTAGCACCTATCAGCTCTCTCCCCTTTACCTGTTTCTTCCTCATTTACTCCCATTTCTAAGCGACACATGTACAGTGATGCGCATTCAGTTACTGTTCCAGTTTGTTGTCATGTGAGTTCACACTCTGTGCCAGACGGGGCTCCACACACGGAAACAGACAGAACCACTGCCCTGGGGCAGCAGGGGCTTCATACCAGACAGGGGCTGGTGCTCTGAGGAAAACCAGCGCAGGGAGCGTGCCTCGGGTCAGCGTGAGCAGAGGGTGGGGTGTGGTGCAGGACGGTGCGGCAGGGTCTCTGCAGAGATAACGCCTGCGGGGAAGGATTCCAGGCAGGGGAGCAACCAGTGCCTCAGACCCAGGGCCGGGAAGAGAGGCCAGGCCAGGGGTCGCAGGAGGAAGCACAGAGGGAAGGGAAGGAGGCTGGACGGGACACGGAAGCCTTAGGGCCTGTGTCCACGTGCAGGCCCCAGGGGTCCTCCTGGGTGACACAGAACAACCGCGAGGCTTTCAGCTGCAAGCAGCATGTTCTTTGTTCTGTGACGATACTTTGGTTCACTTTTGGGAAGAGACAGCAGCGGTGAGTCCCTTCAGAAGTCAGTTCATTGCCAGACATGAGGGGAGAGTGGGCTAGCTTAATATGCTTGGGAGTGAGGCTGTGAAGAGTCTGGCTGGAGATGTATTTTTAAACAGGGCTTACTACTGCATGTTAAATGGACTAAGCCTGGATGAAACAAATGAGGTATGAGTACCGGTGAGGCTTAAGAAAGGATATGCCTTTATTTTATAATTTATGGGAAACTGAGAGAGGAGCAATTTGTGAACCATTTGGGGCAGCAGGAGCCAGAGACCTGTAGTCAGTGGGACCTGGGCCGCTCGGTCTCATCCAGTCTCAAACCCACTTCCTGCAGAGATTGGCACAAAGGCTGCTCTTTGAACAAGGAGCCATAAATTCAGCTTTACTCACACCTGCTCTAACCACCCCCTGCGCTGCCTCCCATATGCAGAGAACTCCAGGCCAGGCGCCCCTAACTTAATAGACCCTTTCCCCTCACAGTGAGACTCAGGAGATTCCACCTAAGTCATCAAGTCTTATCTCTCAGTAGGGTAAATACCTGTGGCTACTGTGATATGACTTTTCCGATAATTACACGCAGAGAAAGTCCCTGCATATCCATCTCTATCAGGAGAGACGCTGCCTCTGATGCTGCTGGAAGGTCCCTATCTGGGTGATATGTAGAAAAGGCCCTTGACACAAGCTTCCTGGATTTCTGTAGATGTAGAGAATAAGAGTGGAATGGAAAAGTGGACTGTAAAGACACACTCAATGGGAGACAAATCCTGCCCTGTCAACACTTAGATGATTACTGGGGAGGGCCTGACCATGGCAAACCAGCTACCTGACCAAAAGCTTCCTCTTTCAGCAGAACCGAAGCCCAAGATCCACCCATGTGCCTCCTGCTCTCTGGCCTTCTCCAGTCAGAAATTCCTCAGCCAACACATCCAACGCAGTCACCCCTCTCAGACCCTCCTGAGACCATCTGAAAGAGACTTCCTCCAACCAGAGGATCCCTGCCCAGGCAATCAAAATCAGCGATATTCAGATCCACACAGCCCGAGCGACAAACCTGAGGGTCAGGAAGCCAAGGACAGATCCCAACCTTTGCTGAAAAGCATAAGGCTGAAAAAGATTTCAAGGGCCTCTTCCTACTCACCCAGAGGATGAATGGGGAGTTCTGCGGTGCATGAGCTAATAATAGAAGAGCCCAGCACAAGCCAGAAACTGAATCCAGAGGAGAAATTATTCACGGGGGCAGGGGTCTCAAGGATTATGAAAGTCAAGTATAGAGAGTGTGGGCAAGGCTCCAAGGACAGGTCAAGTCTCATCACACACAAGAGGACACACACAGGCTAGAAGGGCTATGTTTGCGGGGAGTGTGGGCTAAGCTTCCAACACGGGTCAAATTTCATCAGATACCAGAGGACACACACAGGGGAGAAGCCCTATGTTTGTGGGGAATGTGGGTGAAGCTTCAGTGATCAGTCAAATTTCATCTCACACACGAGGACACACACAGGGGAGAAGCCCTATGTTTGCAAGGAGTGTGGGCGAAGCTTCAATCGGAAGTCCCCCCTCATCACCCACCAGAGGACACACACAGGGGAGAAGCCCTATGTTTGTGGGGAGTGTGGGCAAAGCTTCAGTCAGAAGTCCCATCTCATCATGCACCAGAGGACGCACACAGGAGAGAAGCCGTATGTTTGCAGGGAGTGTGAGTGAGTCATGACCAACAAACCACACCTTAGCCACAGGAGGATTACTGAAGCCACCCCATGCCTCAGCTCTAAGGGGACCTCAGAGGAAGTCTATGACCCATTACTGTCCTGAAGAGTATGAGAAGAGACTTCCCAAGTGGTCCAGTGGCCAAGACTCCAATGCACGTTCAATACCTGATTGGGGAACTAGATCCCACATGCTGCAACTAAGACACAATGCAGCCGAATAAATATATATGTATATAAATAAATATTTTAAAGAAAGAGTGTGATAAGCATAGAATTACTTGATTAAATAGACCTTCCACTTTCATGACAGGAGACGAGGTAGATAAACAGCAGAGGGTTTCTTAAGTGTTCTGGAGATGTTCATGTCAATTGCCTTCATGGTTTTTTGTACTCCTAATAAATTTTGTCTCCAAACAAATCTGAAGCCCAGACTATGTACTCATTCCCCCCTTATTACTGACAGTAGTGGAGTCCAGTCGTAGCTGAACCCCTGGGAAGGCATAATTCTGGAGCCAAGTCAGTTAGGTCACTGGACAGTCAGTTCCTGGGTCCAGGGAGAGGAATCTAGGGTTTGAGACAGACTCACCGGAGAAGGGAATTCCCCGGCCTCCTGGGAAGTGGAGCTTCTCCTCCTTATAGACCTCGGCTCTCCTTTGGCTTCTCCTGGTTGGCCTCTGGTTTCCTCCGACTTCTGTAGCCTCAAAGGTGAAGGCCACGTGCATGTGTGTGTGTGTGCGCGCGCCTGGCTCAGCATGGGCCATCTGATCTCTGCCGCTCCCTCGGGGTCATCACAGCATCTGGACTCCAGATTCGACCACAGGGGTCCAGTTCTCAGCTCTGCACTCAGCAGCTGTGTGAGCTGGGGCAAGATGCTCAACCTCTCTGTGTCTCTGTTCTCATCTGTGATATGGGGTGGGAGCACCAGCCTTTTGGTCTTTTCATAAGCACAGGCAGAATCTGGCAGAGGCTGGCTGAGAACACAGCCCCACCATTGCATTCTTTGTGTTTTTTTCTTCAATCTTTTTTTATTTTTTAATAGAAGGATAATTGCTTTACAGAATTTGTTTTCTGCATGTCCTCCAGCCCCCACACCTTCCAGGTCTTCAGAGCTAGACGAGGAAGGGGACATTTAGCTACCCAGCTACCCTGATGAGGGGGTGTGAGGTCAGGGGTGGGAAGGGAGGGCGACCTCCCTTCCCACCCCTGCCGTTCCTGCTGAGCTGGGCAGCCCCAGGGCCCCTCCACAGACAGGCAGTGCCCACAGTCGTCCCCCTGCCGAGAACAGAGCCTGGAGCCGCGTTTGCAGGAAATCCCTGTCCGGCCCCCATCCCACCCCCACACGGAGGGTCCTTGAAGCCCATACCGCCGGTTCTCTATGCATGGGCCTCACACCTGTGCCCGTGCGGTGTGGTCAATGCTGTCACGACCTTGAAATTGTTAACCATGGAATAGTTTATCCTTACACTTCCCTTTCATGAGTGAAGTCTGATGGGCCCCGGGGTGAGCTATGAGCAGAGCAGATGCACACACAGCACGGGTCCCAGGATGGCCAGGCTGCACAAGGGGACAAAGTGGACACAACCCCCCCCCCACCCTGGGTGAGTGAGGGTGGGGACAGCACCAGGAAGCCACGCTTGCTCAGACCCGGAACTGAGCTCCGACACAGAGTGGGGGCAATGGGGTTCTTAAGGTCGACCACACCCTCCCCTCTGTGAATGACCTCTGCCCTGGCCTGATCCTTCCAGAAGGAGCTCAGGAGGCTGAAGTCCGCCAGGCCACCAGAAGACACCAAGGGGAGAGTGGGCCACGGGGCGGGGCGGAGGGTGCGAAGTCCAGGACTCGGGGCAACAGCCCTCAGTTCCCTCCGTGTGCCAGGCTTGTGAAGCATCTCTACATGAACCGCGTCAGTAATAACCACCCACAATTATTTTCCTGTTTCTCTCATGCTTTCTTAAAGGAACGTGTTTGTCTGTGGCTTGGTTTCCCTACAGGAAGGGAAGCCATGTAAACTCCCCATCTTCTGTGGCTTCAGGCCGGGGACACGGGAGGGAGAGTTAGGGGTGGTGCAGGCAGAGGGTCTTCAACTGAAAACGGTGGGGACCCAGAAACCTGCAGGGGCTTCTCACCTGCACCTCCGACCAGAGCTGGGCCTGGAATCCCCTGGAAGGCTGAGCAGGTCAAAGCTTCTCCCTCCCCTCCCCTCCACTCCCGTCCCCTCAAAAAGCTGACTCCTGGGCCAGCCCACAACACCCCCAAATCCCCCATCACTCACAGCCCCACACAGGCCCTCCCTCACAGAAGTGGGATGACCTGGGTGGTGGCACAGATGGTGTGTGACCCCAGAGCTGGGGGTCTCAGCTGACCTTGAGCAAGGGGGTTGGTGCTTTACACCAGCCCAGGGAGCTGCCAGCAGCCACAAGCCATGATCTGAAGCGGAGCTGGGAGATGGGGAGTGGGGATGAGAGCTGTCTGAGGTCCCATCCTGTCCCCAGGACAGCGGCCAGGCCGCACCTGACACCGTGACTACCCTACACGGTCATACAGGACACCAGCAGTCATGGGATGGACAGCCAGCTGCCTCCGCCGCATGCTCCACCCTGACCACAGCGGCCCCAGGGCTGTACCAGCCCCACCTGCGCGCGGCTCTGCATGGCTGCCAGGGCTCGGGGACCCTGGGTGAGTTGGTGAGGGCAGAGCTCCAGAGGCCAAGCCTGTCTTCAGCCGCCAGACTGGCCCTGGTGGCCAGACTCATGAGCCCAACTGGTGTCTGAAGCCTTTGGGAGAATGACACCACAGATGCTGACCTCAGAGTCAGACTCCTGAAAACTTACTAAACAGATTATTTTTAGTCTTTTTTTAAAGGGGGATGTTGGCAGGAAGGGGGGAGGGGTATGACTTCCTTGGTGGTGCAGTGGTTAAGAATCCACCTGCCAATGCAGGAGACACGGGTTCAATCCCTGATCTGGGAAGACCCCACGTGCTGTGGAGCAAGTAACTCCATGCACAACTATTGCGGCCCAAGAGCCTAGAGCCCGTGCTTCCCAACCAGAGCAGCCGCCACAGGGAGAAGTTCAGCGCAGAAACGAGAGAGCAGCCCCCATGCCCGACAGCCAGAGAAAAGCCCGCACAGCAGCGAAGACCCAGGAAGCCAGAAATAAATAAATAACCTTGCTTTAAGTAGGAGATCGCAGCATTCTCTGCTGATCCAGAGGCTAGGACTCTGAGCTCCCAACACAGGGGGCCACGTTCAATCCCTGGTCAGGGCACTAGATCCCACATGCTGCAAGTGAAGACCCTGTATGCCACAGCTAAGACCCAGCGCAGCCATTAAATGAATACTTAAAGATAGGAGTCTGTTCATCTGTCATCAAGAGAAAACTGCAACATTTTAGAGAAAGAAAAAAAACACAAAGACCTTATTTTGCTAGTGTTCATGGTTGATTGCAAAAAATTCCTCATAATATTCAGCTGTTTTAAAAAAAAGAAATTTAGAAAATACAGAAACTAAAACCCACCCATAAATGTGTAGGGAACACCAATTACTGCAGCATCCGGCCACCACACACAGGAATACATGTGCATCTTTTTCTTCTACAAAAGCTTTCAGCCTCCACCGCGCTCCCCACCGGCCTCTGCTCTGCTCACCAAGAAGACTGCGCTTTGGCCTCGTGACCGGGGGGTTTCTGTTGAACTCAGGGAGGTGGAGGAGCAGGGCTGTGAGGTTGGGGGCACCGTCTGGCCTGCAGTGGGGAGAGAAGCGCGAGTGCTCCGCCTCTGGGTCCAGTAACTCCAGGGGCCTCGGGGAGCCGCCCGGGAAGAAGCCTCTCAAATGCCTTCCCTGCAGTCTCCACAGTTACAGCAAGCCTCATGTCTCAGGATTCGGCTATGAGTTAACAAATCCTCTCTTGTTGGATGGAAAAGTGTTTCCACAGAGAATCTGCCCAGATCTTGGCCTCAGTTGGTCCTCTTGTTGGACATGGAAAGTGTTTCCACAGAGAATCTATCTGGATCTCAGCCTCGGTTGCTACAGATGTAACAGGCAGTACGTTCAGGGCTCAGGGAAGTTAGTTCTCAAGCTCCCTGGGTTTAGGGCTACATCGCCTCCTCACCTCCACTCCTTCCACAGTCATGGAGCATTCTCTTCCAGAGGAAGTTGTTTGGCAACATCAGCCACAAAGACACATACTGAAGAGGAGAAAGGCCACGGCAGGCGGGGCTGGGTGTTCCTGGGGGAGCAGAGGGGCCTTGGACACTCCATGCTGGACCCCTGCCCCACCGGCTTCTCCTTCTCACTGGGCATGCAGCTTTCACCTGCTGGGTGCCTGCCAGAGAGGGGCTCCGAAGACACCAAGCTGGGGTTGGCGATGGGGGAGCTGGATGCCAGGGAACCCGAGACCCTGCAGCAGGTCAGTGCACTGTGGACGAGGGCCGGCCGCACTGACTGGTTAGGCCCTGTGCACTCAGGTCACCCTCTCTGGACCCCAGGTGGAGGTGCTGCTGCCCCCAGGGCTCACCTGGGTCTCAGGAGGTGGAAGAGAGACCAGGTTGTCCTTCCCACCTCCTGCCCAGAGAATGACAAAGGCCAGTTCCCAAAAGTCGGAGCAGGGTGGGCAGAGTGAGTCTTGGGTCTCACAGGGTCCCTGTGAAGAGGGGTTCACTGCTCCCTTGATCCCTCTTGGCTGGTTCCCCTTCTGTGTTGTCTTCACACCAAATCTCACAAGGATGAGGCAGTCCAGGTGCCCACAGAATCACTCGCCCAGGTGCTGACAACCCTCCTTATTTATTATGGGCAGTGAGACAGGGTGGCTGGTGTGACACTCCCCTGGACCAGAGACGAGACCCACCAGGGTGTGTCTCTTCTACTCCTGGGACCCAGGTGGGCACTGGAGGCAGAGCACTTCCCGCTGGGGTCTGGAGAGGGTGTCCTGAATGGACAGGGCCTAACTGACCAGTGTGGCTTCAGGGGGTATGGGCAAGAGGAGTACTAACTCCTTCCTAAATATTTCAGACAACCACTGAGTTCCTTTTGGTTGTTGGTATCAGGTCTTTTTATATGGTCCATTTTCAGAATCTTTATTGAATTTATTACAAAATTGCTTCCATTTTATGTTTTGATTTTTTGACTGCAAGGCATGTGGGATTGTTACCAAGTCCAAGCTCGCTCTGCTTGCCTCATAACAGGTCAATAAATCAGAGGCGAGGTGCTGAGGCAAGGAATACAACTTTACTTGGAAAGCTGGCAGAAGGAGAAGATAGCAGACTAACATCTCGAGGAAACCATCTTGTCAGGGTTTGGATGCCAGTATCTTTTATACAACACAGAGCTGGGAGGTGAGGAAATAAAGTAAAAAACCATTAATCTGGCAAATATCTCCTGGAATGGCCAGTCTCAGGAGGATATGTGTTACTTTCTCCCTTCCTATAGCCATCCACAGGTGGACAGGTCCTGGACAAAGGCAGAGGGGCTAGGTTTCCTGGGGCAGGCCATTATGTATGGACAGTATCCCTGTGGCAAACAAACCAACAGGAAGCAAAGGTTAAAATAAAAGATTTAATTTGAAAAAAAAAAAATTTTAAACATGGAGTCAGATTTTGTTCTTCCTTATAACAATTCCCCACTCTCAGTGTCCATTCCACAATCTTATGGGAAAAGGGGTGATGATTGTTCTAATTGCTCCATCAGTTGCATCTTTTGGGGAGTGTCCACCATTGGTGCCAGTGTTCCAAATGTTGAGATTTGTCTTCTTTTGTTGGTCTTTGGAAAGTGTCTACTTCATATGTGTAGACATAAAAATATTTATAATCTAAGTGTTGAGAGTTAAGTTTTTTCAGCAAGAATGTTTTAGGATTTCAAAAATGCAGGCAGCATCTACAGGTACGGAATTTAGCACTTTTTATGTATGGGAAGATGCCAGAGTCATCTCATTGAAATTATTCTTTTTGATACACACCTCACCATCTGGGGCCAGTATCCTGTCTTTTCCTTCCCAAGTTTCCTCAGGGCTCCCTGTGGGGAGTGGCTGCAGTCTGATGGCTGCTAGAGAGTAGGAGGGGAACCTGGGTCCCCACTGTGATCATCTCAGCAGAGAGAGCAATCATGTCCTGTGACTCCAGACAAGCTTCCAATGTTCAGGGTTCAGCGTTCAGCCTGCAGGATCCACAGCCATCAGCTCAGCCACCATGCTCTGCACTTAGTTGCTATGTAGCCCTGAAACCTACACTGCAGGAGGCCCTCTAAATGTGGCGTCCTGTCCAGCAAACTCTCAGTCACACCCTCCAAGCCTGACCCAGGCCCAGCTTTGCTGAGAGGGTCTCACTGGGGACCCAGGTTCCCCCTCCTGGTCTCCCACATTTCCTTCGGTTCTGTGTGATATTAACTGTTTTTACAGCCATCATAATAATGTTGAACACACTACCTTCATGCTGGCAGTCTCAGTCTTTTGTTGTCCCACTGAGATTCCATGAAAACACATCAGACACTGGGCTGGAAGAGGAGGGGCAGGTCTGGTATCTACTGAATATGGACGTCTACTGGAAGATCACAGTTGCAACCTCACCTGCTGCTCATCAACTTTTTGCTGGTCCATGTGCCCTGCAATCAATTGCCCAGATAAACCTGCTCCCTTCTCCCCATGCTAATGCTGGTGAATTGGAACAATTACCAAGTAGTCACGTGAGGAGTCTCCAGGAGCCCCAGGGATGGGGAACCACTCAGGGGTAAACAGGGAATAGGCACAGGCTTGTATAAAATGATACTGTAAAGCACTGATTCCTAAACACAAGTCAAGTGAAGCTCACATGTATTCTTCCCTTTTCCTTAGCTGGTCTCCCTCTGCACATGGTTCTGGCCCATGCAGATGGGGTGAGACACAGTTCCCAGACCCCCCTACCTGGGGTCACACATTCCCTTGGTCAGGGCACCATGGCTGTGGTCGGTAGGCTGCTAATGTGTAAACAAGCCAGGCCCATGTGGTCAAAGCTGTAGTTTGTCCTGTAGGCATGCATGGATGTGAGAGCTGGACCATAAAGAAGGCTGAGCACTGAAGAACTGATGCTTTCACACTGTGGTGTTGGCAAAGACTCTTGAGAGTCCCTTGGACTGCAAGGATATCAAACCAATCAATCCGAAGGGAAATCAACTGTGAATATTCATTGGACGGACTGACGCTGAAGCTGAAGCTCCAATACTTTGACCACTTGATGGGAAAAGATGACTCATTGGAAAAGACCCCAATGCTGGGAAAGATTGAAGGCAGGAGGAGAAGGGGATGACAGAGGATGAGATGGTTGGATGGCATTGCCAACTCAATGGCCATGAGTTTGAGCAAACACCAGGAGATAGTGGAGGACAGAGAAGCTTGGCGTGCTGCAGTCCATATGGTCACAAACAGTTGGACATGACTTAGAGACTGAACGACAACAACCAGGTAGCCTATCTGTGTCTCGATGAGCCCCTGGGGGAGGTGAACGTGTCAGAGGGAAAGACTAAGAGCCCTACCTCAGCACTGACCCCGGGGAGGGCCATGGAATCTCACGGTTACCCAGAGAAACCCACCTCAGCTCCAGACCCCAGACCTCTGAGCACTGACATGCAGGCACAGGCACGGAGTTTTCCAAGACAGAGGCCAGGCCGGGTCTGCACGCAGGTCTCCACGTCCTACTGCACAGAGAACCCCGCCAGGTGTAAATGTCCTCACTGTAGAAGAACACGTCTCATCTAAACATAATCAGTGTAGACAGGACTTGCAGAGGTCTGAATCCACAATGTAGACAGAACTTGGCCAGGTTCAAAGTCGCCTAGGGCTGCGCTCCCAGGAGGCACAGGTCACATCCCCGGGTCTCTCATCGTTGGACAGGGGCTCACCGGCCTGTGAGAACTGGGACCTACCTTTCTTGAAAAAGAAATCATCACTGGCTCCACACTTCACCCACATCAGGAAACGGAACAAAAGCTTTGTCACTAAACATTTCGGCAGGCAAAACAAAACTGTGAGCACGTTCTGCGGCCACGTGGTGGTCAGGGCCCGGGGAGAGCCAGGAACCTGGTGGAGCGCAGCCCAGCGTCCTGTGAGGACAGACCGGAAGTGGCCCGGCTGCCGCGTCCTGGGCTCCCAGCAGGAGGCGCGGCACGGGTCGCCCAGGCAGGACTGACCGGAAGTGGCCCGGCGGCAGCATTCCGGGCTCCCAGCAGGAGGCGTGGCCCGGGTCGCCCAGGAAGGACTGACCGGAAGTGGCCCGGCGGCAGCATTCCGGGCTCCCAGCCAGAGGCGCTGCCCGGGTCGCCCAGGCAGGACAGTCCTGTAGCGTCCACGGGGAGAGCCGGTCCGTCCATCCTGCTGGTCAGTTAGGGAGGGAGTGCGCTCAGGCACTGCTTCCCCGCAGGGGCTGGGGTAGGTGGGTGGGCCTGACACCTCCTAGGCTCCTGGTCAAGTGACTTCGTGCCTGGGTTGATGACCACAGGGCACCGTGCTGCATCCAAGCGGAGAACGCGGGCAGATGTGGGGCACAGACGCCATCCGAGCAGAGCGCCTGCGGGGAGCTCCCACCTGCGCCCGCCTGCCCACCTCCCCATGACCCATTACCACACGCACACACTCCCACGCCGCACACGTAAGCGCTGTGCACCTACACCGTGCACACATACAGCACGTGTCAGCCAGCACACACGCATAGCATGCACACACACACACACACACTCCCACGCCGCACACATATGTGCTGTGCATCTACACCGTGCACACACACACATAGCTCACACACACACACACACGTAACACACACATGCATAGCATGCACACACACACACATAGCACACACACATAGCACACACACACAGCACACACATAGCACACACAAACACACTCCCAGGCCGCACACATATGTGCTGTGCATCAACACCGTGCACACACACACACATAGCTCACACACACACACACATAACACAGACACATGCATAGCACACACACACACACATAGCACACACATAGCACACATACACACATAACACACACACACAGCACACACATAGCACACACACACACACACTCCCAGGCCGCACACATATGTGCTGTGCATCTACACCGTGCACACACACACATAGCTCACACACACACACACACATACACATGCATAGCACACACACACACACACACACACACACTCCCAGGCCGCACACATATGCGCTGTGCACCTACACCGTGCACACACAGCACGTGTCCGCCAACAGGTGCGCACACACATAGCACACACACACACACAGCACACACACACTCCCAGGCCACACACATAGCACACACACACACAGCACACACACACACACACACATAGCGCACACACACACACTCACACACTCATACACACACTACCAGGCCACACACATATGCGCTGTGCACACAAACAGCATGTGTCCGCCAGCAGGCGCGCACACACGCATAGCACACACACGAGGGATAAAATGATTACCCTAAAGTGCTCGTTTCTAAACACAAGTGAAGCTCATGTGCATTCTTCCCTTCTTCTGAGTTTTGATGGTTTCCAAAATAAAAAAGTTTATAAAGTAGTTAATGGTGAGTGACTTTTAGATCATGGGACTTTCTGAAGTTATTCCACAAATACTACAAGAGGTGAGAGATGAATGAAGATACTCCGTTTGTCCCTCAACAGAAGAATGGACAAGCAGAACGTGGTCCAGCAACACAATGAACGTTGTCCAGCCTGAAAGGAAGGCAGTTCTGACACAGGCTACAGCGTGGATGGACCCTGAAGACATTATGCTCAGTGACATAAGGCAGACACGGAAAAACAAATGATGTTTGAGTCCACTCATACAAGGCACCTAGAACAATTGGCTCCATAGACACAGGAAGCAGGATAGTGGGTGCCAGGGGCTGAGGGAGGGGAAAGGGGACTGAGTGTCTCATGGGGACTGTCTGGGTTTTGCAGGATAGAAGTAGCGACTGAACAACACCGCCCACAAGCATGCACTGCAGCAGCATTTACAACAGCTGAGACATGGAAGTAACCAAAATGTACATGGACAGATGAATGAATAAAGAAATCATATATGCATAGAATGGAATATGATTCAGCCGTGAAAAAATTATGCCATTTGCAGGGATAATCTAGAACTAGAACAATCAAAGTAAGTAAAGTACTTCAGAAGGAGAAACTGATCCCAATGAGCTATTTTATAAAAGTGAAATACACACACAGTCAGGAAACAAACATTGTTACAGAAGAAGAGTGGTGGGTGGAAGTGATAAATTAGCAGGTTGGGATTCATTTATCCTCACAAATACATATAGAACATAGAATCAGCACGGACCTACTTTAGAAAAGGTGGTGTACTACACACTCTATTATAATGTGTATGTGAAAAAAACAAAGATGAATCAGAATGTGTATGGGGATAACTGTTGAAGAATCTCTCCACCAACAGGCACAACACTGTAAGTCAGCTATCCTCCAAAAAGAGTAAACACTAACTTTAAAAAAGAAAAACAAGGATTGATGAGCCACAGGCTTCGGCATGTGCCAGAAGAAACCACGGATTAGGAGTCACCCTAAGGCTCTGGTTACTGTAGTAACAGTTCTAGGGCATGAAAAAATCCTGTCTCCTTGTGGCCATCTCCCACTACAGAAACTTGAAAGCTATTGTTTACGCTGCAGTGAAATAAGAAAAAAGTTTTTTCTCTTTGGCCTTTTGATTCCTTCTCTGCTTTAGCTGTTCCTGATCTACACTCTGCATTGATAACTGTTTCCCTCTTTTCAGAAGATTAACCTATTGACTGTTTTGAAACAATGCAAAAAGGAACAAGAATATAGGAACCTTATACCTTTGTGGAAATGTTTTTTGAGGAAATAGACAGATGGCTTTAATCCCCAAGCTAGAAGAGGAGAGAACACAGTAGACTTGTGCCTCAAGAACTGTGTCTCCCCTGATAGGGAATCGAGGGGATCACACAGTTGGGGTTCACAGTCAGAGGTTGGAAATAAAGAGCAAACATATAAAGACCCTATATTCTTTCTTTTTGCCTTGCTTCAAAACAGTCAATAGGCTAGCGTCAGAGAGCCCAGTAACTTGGGTCCAGCAGGCAGTCACAGAAGTTGGGGCCACTGTCTTTTGTAGATTGCATTGAGGCTTTCTTTCCATAATGCAAAAACAGAAAACAAATTATAAGGGGAGGTTAGCAGAGAGAGTACCGTAAAGTTAAGCATCAGGATGTGACTAGCATAAAATTAAAAGATAATAGATGTGAAATATGGCTCATGCAGAGTTAGAGGGTGATAGGTGTGGGATATCCCTGGAGAAGGGCATGGAAACCCACTCCAGTATTCTTGCCTGGAGAAATTCATGGACAGAAGAGGCTGGTGAGCTACAGTCCATGGGATCACAAAGAGTCAGACACAACTGAATGACTAACACACACACACACACACACACACACACACACAGGTGCAGGATTAGCTTACATAACAGGTTAGTCTTCTGAAAAGAAGGAGGCTTAATTATCAATGCTGGCTGTAGCTCAGGAACAGTTAAAGTAGAGAAGGACTCAAAAGGCAAAAGAGAAAAAAACTATTTCTTATTTCACTGCCACACTTAAAAACACTTCATATTCACAAGGACTGCTGGGCTCTAAATGATACCGGCACTTTAAAAATGTCCATGGGTAACTAACCGAAAACAAACACTGGGTAGACTGTGAAGATGAAAATTTCCAGTCAATTCCACACACACTAGTTAAAACCAAAGCCCATGAAAACATGCTGCACACCAGGAATTGTTAGAGACATGCAAATAAAACCACAGTGTGGGAACACTGCAGCTGTTTGAAAGGCCATCCTCAGTCTACAAAGGAAAACAGTGGAGAAGACACGGAGGAAAGAGAACATTCACGGTGCTGATGAGATGTAAATGCTGAGAATCACTGTGGAGAGGAGTATGGAACTGCCTTTGTTAATTTTTAGTAAGACAAACACATTGCTTCCAGCCCAGGTCACAGGGGGACTTAAAACATGTCCTGCTCAGCGTTCCCTCATCTCAGCACCAACAAGGGCAGGAGGTGCCTGAACAGCCGCCCTACCTGAAGTAGCAGACAGCCTCGGTGAGCGATGCATCAGTCAAGTCTCTGCCTCGTCGGGCAGTTAACGACGAGGGCTCCTTAACTCCAAATTCATTTTGCACAGAGCAAAGGGCTCCTTAACTCCAAATTCATTTTGCACAGAGAAGAGGAAAGAATCAGACATAAACTATAAACTAAATCAAGTATCTTTATTTTTAAATATAAAAAGTGAAGGATAAAAGCAGTAAAAATTACACTTCAAGTGAATAAATTACAAACCAAGTCAACTATATATTCTGACTTATATATAAAACAGAGGAGGAGGAGGGTGCTGCTGCTGCTGCTGTTGCTAAGTCGCTTCAGTCGTGTCCGACTCTGTGCGACCCCGTAGACGGCAGCCCACCAGGCTCCCCCGTCCCTGGGATTCTCCAGGCAAGAACACTGGAGTGGGTTGCCATTTCCTTCTCCAATGCATGAAAGTGGAAAGTGAAAGTGAAGTCGCTCAGTTGTGTCCGACTCTTAGCAACCTCATGGACTGCAGCCCACCAGGCTCCTCCATCCA
Organism: Cervus elaphus; assembly: GCF_910594005.1. NCBI lineage: Eukaryota > Metazoa > Chordata > Mammalia > Artiodactyla > Cervidae > Cervus > Cervus elaphus. The sequence goes on along the minus strand of NC_057841.1, from coordinate 64,137,005 downwards.
TGGGATTTTCCAGGCAAGAGTACTGGAGTGGGGTGCCGTTGCCTTCTCCGGAGGAGGATGGAAGACACACAACTACCGTGAGTGAGCAGCCCTTGACTGGTGAGTACCACCTGGGTTCTCCAGTCGACTCTGCCACCAAACTTGGCTGCAGACGCTGGCCAGGAACCAGAGCTACTCTGCCCATCACACTGGGAGGAGGCTTCTTTGTCGCCGGTACACAGAGAGAACCCAAGTCTGTGCCTTCAGGCGCCTCTTCTGCCAGGCTCCGTGCAGAAGGCTCAACCTGAGCCTTGTTCTTCACGTTCTTCTCCTTCAGGTAAATGGTGATAAAATGAGGCGAAGGAAGGACCTAGAAGTTGGGCACCTCCCTTTTCTGCAGCTATTTTATTTTCTTCTCCTGTAAGTGACTTTTTTGTAACAAAACAGAAAGGGCACATTTCCACAGTTCTCACTGGGATTTTGGGTTTCAAAGGTACCCGTCTTGGGGCGATTGTTGGGCTCTTATGACTCCTGTCTGTTCTTCACCCTCGTCCTCTTGGGTGGGTTTGGATTCTTTTCTTCCAAACAAAGGCAGGAGTCCTGGGGACAGTGAGTGGAATTTCTTTCTTATCGGGATCACCCACAACACCTAAGAAGATATGGTAAGGGCAAGGCTTTGCATAAATTTAAAGTGTTTATCCTGTAATACCCTCTTTGCTTCCAGCTGTTTGATTCTTTTTCCATTTCAAAATCAAAGCCAATAGGCACAGTGGGTGGCTTCTCTGGCAGTTTCTTAGGAAAAATGTGCCCACTGTAAAGAATTCCAGAATCCAGTTTCTGTGCTTTAGATTTGTAGAGCCCTGCTTCTACAGGATTACATTTCTTGGATTTTCCACTTGTTTCCAACACCTCCACCACCTCTTGCTGCATCTTAATTCTCTTCTCTGACTCTTGCTTCTCACTACTTTTTAGGATCTGCTGTATATGGGAAGAAAAACCTGGAAAAGAATAGATATGTGTTTATGCGTGGCTGAATTAAATTCCTGTACACCTTATACATACACAACACTGGACACCAACTCTGTTCCAGTGTAAGACCAAAATGAAATTGCACAGAAAGCAAAAAGGGGAGGGCGGGGCATGAAAAATGCTGCCTTCTTGTGGCCGTTTTCCATAACGAGACAACGTCAAAAGCTGTGCTGATGGGCACTTAATATTCAGAAGGCCCATGGGGTTGTGACTAAACAACACCAGCTTTCAAGGAATGTTCTAGGAGCGTTTATCAAAACGTTTATCAAAACGTTCAAGAGTCAATTGCAAAAGGTTTCACTCATACCCTTTAAAAAAAAGACAGGAAATTATGTCAATCTTGCTAAATATTAGAGAAATCCAAATCAAAACTACAATGAGGTATCACCTCACACTGGCCAGAATGGCCTTTGTCAAACACTCAAAGAACCAAGGCTGGAGTGGGCGTGGAGAAATGAGAACCCTCCTCCGTCGATGCTGGAATGTAAATTGGGAACAGCCAGTGGAAACTGCATGCGTGCTAAGTCACTTCAGCCGTGTCTGACTCTTGCCGGTCCTGTGGACTGTAACCCGCCAGGCTCCTCGGTCCATGGGATTCTCCAGGCAGGAATACTGGAGTGGGTTGCCACACCCCCCTCCAGGAGATCTTCCCCTACCAGAGATTCAACCCATGTCTCTTATGTTTCCTGTGTTGGCAGGTGGGCTTTTTACCACTAGCGCCGCCTGGGAAACCCATGGAGACAGTGTGAAGGTTCCTTAAACAACGAAAATGGGAACAAAATTACAATATTCCTGTCAACTTAAAAAAAATATTCACAACCTAAAAGTTGAGTTATGTTTTATTCATTGGGAACTTTTAGAGTTTCAAGCCCAGGAGACACCATCTCGGGTAACTCTGAGGGAACTGCTCCCAGGAGGCGAAGGGAGGAGCCAGGTTACACAGAACTCTGTAACGAAGGGCAGGTAGTCTGAACATCAAGACTATTGCTAAAGAAAGCCAGATACCCTGAGTGAAGGGATTTAGTGCTCTTCTGTGTGCGGGAAGATGCCTGAAATCACTCCTTTCAGGTGCACCTCACCTGTCTGGGGCCAGCGTCCTGTTTTCACGTCCTGAGCTTCCTTTCCTCAGGGCTCGCCTTAGAGCGTCTGCAGTCTGACGGCTGCTAGAGAGCGGATATGCCTCTCCTTCCTGAGCGCCCCGAGGGCTCCCTGGCTCACTGGAGGGCTGCAATTGCTGGTGACTCTGACATCCTTGTTTACTGACACAGCAGGAAACAGCCCACTTCTCACTCCCTAACACCCTACACACAAATAAACTCTAAATAGTTTACAGATCTCAATGTGAGGACACTCTAAAGCCTTGGGGAAAGTACAGGCAGAAAATGCTTTGTTGTAAATCACAACAGCAAGTTCTATTGGGATCCACATCTTAAGAGTAACAATAAATAAAAATAGGCCAAAGGGATGTAATTAACCTTAGCAGAATTTTCACAGCTAAGGAAACCCTAAATAAAAGAAAAAGACAACACTCAGAATAGGAAAAATATTTCAAACAAAGATCCCCGCAAAGAATTCATCCCCAAAACATACAGACAGCTCAAGCAGCTCAATATCAAAAAACAAAAATACCCGATAAGAAATGGGCCAAAGATCTCAATGGACATTTCATGAAGAAGGCATACAGGTGGCCATTAAGCACTTGAAAAGGTGCTCAGCACCACTAATGGTTAGAGGAAGGCCAATCAAAAGTCCAGTGAGCTATCACCTCATGCCAGTCAGAATGGCCATCTCAGAGAACCTCCAACAATACATGTTTCAGAGGATGTGGAGAGAAGGGAACTCCCCTGCACTCTTGGTGGGAATGTAAATTGGTCCATTGAATAGGCAAAGAGTATGAAGTTTCTTTTTTAAAACTAAACATAGAAATGCCATAGGATCCACCAATCCCACACCTGGGTATAGATAGGGAGAAAACCAAAATTTGAAAAGACTATGATCACAGCAGAAATAGATGCTTTTTCTGGTACTCTCTTGAATTTTCCATGATCCAGCGGATGTTGGCAATTTGATCTCTGGTTCCTCTGCCTTTTCTAAAACCAGCTTGAACATCTGGAAGTTCATGGTTCACGTATTGCTGAAGCCTGGCTTGGAGAATTTTGAGCATTAGTTTACTAGAGTGTGAGATGAGTGCAATTGTGTGGTAGTTTAAGCATTCTTTGGCATTACCTTTCTTTGGGATTGGGATGAAAACTGACCTTTTCCAGTCCTGTGGCCACTGCTGAGTTTTCCAAATTTGCTGGCATATTGAGCGCAGCACTTTCACAGCATCATATTTCAGAATTTGAAATAGCTCTACTGGAATTCCATCACCTCCACTAGCTTTGTTCATAGTGATGCTTTCTAAGGCCCACCTGACTTCACACTCCAGAATGTCTGGCTCTAGGTGAGTGATCACACCATCGTGATTATCTGGGTCATGAAGATCTTTTTTGTACAGTTCTTCTGTGTATTCTTGCCATTTCTTCTTAATATCTTCTGCTTCTGTTAGGCCCATACCATTTCTGTCCTTTATCAAACCCATCTTTGCATGAAATGTTGCCTTAGTATCTTTAATTTTCTTGAAGAGATCTCTAGTCTTTCTCATTCTGTTGTTTTCTTCTATTTCTTTGCATTGATCGCTGGGGAAGGCTTTCTTATCTCTCCTTGCTGTGAGAAACATATATGCAGGTCAGGAAGCAACAGTTAGAACTGGACATGGAACAATAGACTGGTTCCAAATAGGAAAAGGAGTACCTCAAGGCTGTATATTGTCTTCCTGCTTATTTAACTTATATGCAGAGTACATCATGAAAAACACTGGGCTGGAGGAAGCACAAGCTGGAATCAAGACTGCTGGGAGAAATATCAATAACCTCAGATATGCAGATGACACCACCCTTATGGCAGAAAGTGTAGAGAAACTAAAAAGCCTCTTGATGAAAGTGAAAGAGGAGAGCGAAAATGTTGGCTTAAAGCTCAACATTCAGAAAACTAAGATCATGGCATCTGGTCCCATCACTTCATGGGAAATAGATGGGGAAACAGTGGAAGCAGTGTCAGACTTTATTTTTTTTGGGGGGGGTGGGGCTCCAAAATCACTTCAGATGGTGATTGCAGCCATGAAATTAAGACATTTACTCTTTGGAAGGAAAGTTATGACCAACCTAGATAGCATATTAAAAAGCAGAGACATTACTTTGCCAACAAAAGTCCGTCTAGTCAAGGCTATGGTTTTTCCAGTGGTCATGTATGGATATGAGAGTTGGACTGTGAAGAAAGCTGAGCGCTTAAAAATTGATGCTTCTGAACTGTGGTGTTGGAGAAGACTCTTGAGAGTCCCTTGGACTGCAAGGAGATCCAACCAGTCCATCCTAAAGGAGATCAGTCCTGGGTGTTCATTGGAAGGACTGATGGTGAAGCTGAAGCTCCAATACTCATGCCACCTGATGTGAAGAGCTGACTCATTGGAAAAGACCCTGATGCTGGGAGGGATTGGGGGCAGGAGGAGAAGGGGATGACAGGGATGAGATGGCTGGATGGCATCACCGACTCGATGGACATGAGTTTGAGTAAACTCCGGGAGTTGGTGACGGACAGTGGCGTGCTGTGATTCATGGGGTCGCAAAGAGTCAGACATGACTGAGCGACTGAACTGAACTGAACTGAGCTGATGATTACAGCTGCACTAGGACCATAAACAGGACATGGCAGCAATCTAAGAGCAGAACACAGATGAACAGATAAAGAAGATGGGGTACCTAGACATAATACAGTATTATTCAGCCATTAAAAGGGATCAAATAATGACATTTCCAGTCACAGGGAGGAAAGTAGAGGTGATCATTCTAAGTGAAGTAAGGAAGACAGAGCAAGACAAGAATCATATGGCATCATTTCTAGGTGGAATCTAAAAATGGAGACACATGTACTTCTTTACCAAAGAGAAATGGCCTCACTGACATGGTTCCCAAGAAGAAGCTTGCAGTTACCAAGGAGGAAAAGTGGAAGGCAGGGAGGAATGAGCTGGTTCAGATTAACATACACACACCACTCTTTATAAAACCATCCACAAGGACCCACTGCATAGCACAAGGAACCCTCCTCAACACTCCGTAATGACTTACGTGGGAAGAGAGCCTGAATAAGAACATGCTGTGTCCAGCTATGCATGACTCACACCTGGAAGGACACCCCTCACTCATCACTGTGCTCAGTCGCTCAGTTGTGTCCGACTTTTTGCGACCCCATGGACTGTAGCCTGCTAGTCTCTGCTGTCCATGGAATTTTCCAGGAAAGAATACTGGAGTGGGTTGCCATTTCCTTCTCCAGGGCATCTTCCCAACTCAGGGATCAAGTCTGAATCTCTTGCATTGAAGGAGGAAACAGACAGAACAGGCTTCATCTTGAAAGCAGGACTCCATCTTGGGCCAGGCTGTGGACTTTGAGCTCTATGCCCAGTATCTATGGAAACGACATACCAACTGGAAAACCAGACACCCTCCCCCCCATGGAAGAGCCCCAGGGCTCGTACCTAGACTCTCCGTGGCCTAAAAGAATACCCTGATTATCTGTGTAACTGAATAGAATCACAGATTCTATTATGCTTATTGCGGTATGACCACAGGCCTATTGATAATTGTCCACTGTTAACTACCTAGGCTTAAGGCATACAAATCACAGGTTTACGGCATATGAATCATGGGTTAACTTTGACTGTATCTTTCTTTTCCTTTGTTCAGACTAGTTTCAGAGAATTTGGGGAGGTGGATTTGACCGTGTACACTTAGGGTATATAAGGTTTCCACAAAAAACTGGTTGGGGTCCTTGGCTAAGAGGAGACTCTGCCTTGGGCCTGCCGGTGTAATAAACTGCACTCTACTATCTGCATTGTCCTTCTGAGTGAGTTTGTTTCCCAGAATGTGTGGCTACAACATTTGGTGCATTGGCCAGGAAACTCACTTTGAGGAGACAAGTCCCATTTGGGACTACTCCGAGTCCTTGCAGCTTGAATCTTCTAGAGGGGAGAAGGTGCCTTGCCCTTCTGGAAGGATTCTGCTTCTAAATGCCTGGACCCTTCACGTTAGCAGGTAGTGTTCGGCAGCAGGGGAACTGAGCACTCGGGTGAGGGGGAACCCCCCCCCCCACCCCGGCAGGGTGGAAGAGGGGGCCTGAACACCTCCTTGGGAGGGACTGGAAGGGGCTTGGACCCACAGGAGCCTGGAATAGGCAGGTGGCAGTGATTGCTTGGTACAAGTTCTTGATACAGAGCATGTTAGGGCTTAGGAAGGAAATCTGTGAAGATCATTAGGAGGTGTGTCCACGCCCTCTTGGGGAAAATTATTACCAAGCGATTGCCCGGGGGTTTTTAGAAGAAGAAATTGGTCCTTGTGTGGTCGTATTCTGCCCTCCCCCGGGAGGTGTCCCATCTGCTGTGAAATTCTTGACTCCCTTGGAATTGTCAGGCTTAGAAGGAGGAGAATACATAAGTGAGTACAAATTGGCTTTTCCAGAGACTGCCTGGGATATGGGATATTTAACTCATCTGTGTCTTCATCCGCACCTGATCAAGCCCACTAAGGCAGAACGGACTTTTAAAAGTTAAGGGAGAAACAGTCTTGGACGACGTGGTGTTCTGGTTCGGCCATGCTGACTGGCTGGTGAAGACACGCCTATCCCCCTCTGCCTCTGGGATCTGTCAAGTAAGGCAAGGAGGTGGAATGGCAATTTAAGTGTTTCATTGAGTGGAAATATCAGAAGTACATAGGGTACTGAGAACTTCGTAGACAGAACAAAAAGGAAAAGTATAAGAAGGTCTGAGAAGGTAAGCAAGATGGGGGGAAGTGAATCTAAGGCAACTGTATTGGCGTGCATGATTTCAAATTTAAAGAAGGGATTTGGAGGAAACTATGGGGTGAAGATGATGCCTAACCACCTCCACATACTCTGTGAGGTCGAATGGCCCCCTGTGGGAGTAGGATGGCCACCAGAGAACACCATGAACTTAAAAATAGTGGAAGCAGTCTATACAGTAGTCACAGGAGAACCAGGTGAAGTATCCATATATTGACTCATGGCTAGGGTTAGCTCAGGAGAAGGCAATGGCACCCCACTCCAGTACTCTTGCCTAGAGAATCCCAGGGATGGAGGAGCCTGGTAGGCTGCAGTCCATGGGGTCCTGAAGAGTCAGACATAACTAAGTGACTTCACTTTCACTTTTCACTTTCATGCATTGGAGAAGGAAATGGCAACCCACAGTGTTCTTGCCTGGAGAATCCCAGGGAAGGGGGAGCCTGGTGGGCTGATGTCTGTGGCATCGCACAGAGTCGAACACGACTGAAGTGACTTAGCAGCAGCAGCAGGGTTAGCTCAAGACCCTCCTACTTGGACAAGGTTCTGTATCCAGAAGGGAAAAGGAAAAATATTAATGGCACAAAAGTTGACTGATGATAAAAAAGGAAATTCTACAGGATTTGGACGGGGATGGCCTGACCCCTCCCCCATACTGGATGATGACGCGCCCGCTGCCCAGTGTTCCACCAGGACTGGAGGCCGCCTAATGCCCGATCCAGGGCCGGGTGAAGTTCCTGCAGCAGCCGCTGCTCCTCCGCCAGTTCTCCTGGAGATTGTAGAGCTGCCACTTCGGCAGGCTCCGATCCCAGCGATGGAGACCTCTGGTCAACGCCCCCATAATTCCACCTCAGCTGGACCTCCTCGATAGTATCCACCTCTCCCGGTGAGTACTGATGGGGAGGGGGAAGAAAACACAGGAATTAGAGGCTGTGCACCTCCAAGGAACAGGGGGAAAGAACCCCACTACAGATGCCCCTCAGAGAGCTACAGCAGCCTCCGGGTCAGGACGCATGTGGGCACTACCATCAGCCCCCCACAGCCTATTATTGCCAGCCATTTTCCTCTATGGATGAATTAAACTGGCAGAAAGATGCTCCACCCTACTCGGGGGAGCCATAGCCATGATTAGGCCAACGGAGACTATTGTTCGAACCCACCGCCCTATATGGGGTGACATAATCCAACTGCTAGTCTCCCTTGTCAGCCCTGAGGACAGACACAGGATCCTCACTGAGGCCAGAAAATGGTTCAGAGAAACGGCACCTGAGGGTCCTGCAAACCCGCAGCAGTGGGAGAACCAGCTGCCCCCAATAAGAGGCCCAGGTGGGGATGTGACACAGAGGAAGGGGGGGTCCTCAAACCCACGGTGATGGGAGAACCAGCCGCCTCCGGTGAGAGGCCCAACTGGGGCTGTGACCCAGAGGAAGGGGGGGTCCTCAAACCCACGGTGGTGGGAGAACCAGCCGCCTCCGGTGAGAGGCCCAACTGGGGCTGTGACACAGAGGAAGGGAGGGGCCGCCTGGACAGACATCAGGCGGGTATTTTACAAGGCCTCAAGGGGGGCCCAAAAACCTATGAGTATGGCAAAACCCTCCGAAGTGATTCAAAGGGAAAGCGAATCACCCTCTGAGTTCTACAAAAGACTGTGCGAGGCCTGTAGACTTTATACGCCAATAGATCCAGCCGCTGCTGGGTCTCAGATGGTGATAAATGCAGCCTTTGTGTATCAAGCCTACCCCAAAAATGTCAGATGGGGGGACTCCAAGTGACTCATGAATTTTCATACATCCCTGAATGCCCAGTACCTTTGTTGGGAAGAGACTTGCTGTCTAAATTGGGGGCACAAGTGACTGTTCCCCCCAACCACGAAAGGCCCACTCTTCCTTGATGAGTGGGTTCAACCACCCATTTACTCTTCCTCTTGGTAACCCCTCAAGATGAATGGAGGTTGCACGATCTCCCAGAAGGGAAAGCAGACGGGCTAAACAGTGGCGAGAGTTAACTCAACAATTCCCTGAGGTCTGGGCAGAAGACAACCCACGCCCCCCCCCCCCACCCCCCACCCAGGCTTGCAAAACAAATCCCACTGGTAACAGAACTCAGCCCGGTACAGTTACGTCAGCACCCGCCTTGGGGCCTGCCAGACCCTGCTAAGCCGTTTACTCTTCACGTGACTGAAAAGGACAAGGCGGCTTTGGGAGTGTTGTCTGAGACTATGGGGACACGGGACAGACCCGTGACTTATCTCTTGAATCAGCTGGACAGTGTTGCCCCCGGGTGGCTGGGATGCTTACGGGCAGTTGCTGCAGCTGCCTTACTGGTCCGGGAGGCAACCAAGCTGACTTTCGGCCAAGATTCGTTCCTAAAAGTCCCACATGAGGTCAACACCCTCCTGCGAGGGGACCCCCATAAATGGCTGTCAACATCCCAGATTACTCAATACCAGGGACTGTTATGTGAGAACGCCCATGTTACTACTGAGCCTTGTCAAGCCCTGAATCTGGCCACTCTCTTTCTTGTGGGAGAAAGTGGGCCCTCACATGATTGCAAGGAAATATGCTAGCAGACCTGACTTGAGAGACCAGCCAGTCCCGGACCCAGATTAGATCCTGTACCCCAATGGCACCAGCCTGGTGAAACAAGGACAACGACTGTCGGGATGTGCAGCAGTCATGGAAGAAACCATCGTTGAGGCTAGCTCTCTGCCATCACACTGGTCTGCTCAACAGGCTGAACTATATGCTCTAATCCGGGCCCTCCAGCTGTCAAAAGGTAAGAAGACAAACATTTACACAGACTCCAGGTAGGCTTTTGCCACACTACAAGGTTCTGTATAAGGAGAGAGGCCTTTGACAGCTAGTGAAAAAGATATTAAAAATAAGGAAGAAATTAAGACCCTATTAGATGCTGCCTGGGAACCAGAAAGGATCACAGTCATACACTGCTGAGGACATCAAAAAGAGGATACCTCCCGGGCTCATGGAACAGACTGGAAGATAAGACCGCTAAACAAGCAGCCGAGGGCTTGGGGGTGACAAGTGAGGCCCCTATTAAAGCTCTCATATTGACAGAGCTACCTGAGCTAACGCTGGAGTCTCCAAAATACACTGAAGCCCAAAACCAACTAGCCAAAGCAGAAGCAGCCATCAAGACTGAAAAGGGATGGTGGGAATTGCCAAGTGGCAAATTTTGGGTACCGGAGGAACTGGTACCCACTCTGGTAATTCAAACACACCAAGCGACCCATCTTGGCCATGATAAACTGGAAGAGCTAATTTGAAAATATTTCTTAGTTCCCCGCTTCTCTTCCCTATGCAGGACAAAATCTCAGAACTGCACTGCCTGCTCACAGGCCAATGCTGCCTCTCAGAACAGACAGAAACCTCCAGGGAGTCAGCTGAAAGGCACACTGCCCTTTGAACACCTGAAAGTGGACTTCACTGAAATGAAACCTCACCGACACTACCATTACCTGCTGGTCATAGTATGTACATTCTTGGGATGGGTAGAAGCTTTTTCTACCCAGACTGAAAGAGCATCTAAAGTAGCCTGATGCCTGCTTAGGGAGATAGTTCCCAGATTTGGATTTCCTACCAGCATTGGATCGGACAATGGCCCAACTTTCATAGCTGATTTAGTATAACAAGTAAGCAAAACTTTAAACATCAAGTGGAAACTACATACAGCATATAGGCCCCAGAGTTCTGGGATGGTGGAAAGAACCAATCAGACACTTAAAGAGACACCCTCCAAGTGGATCTTACAGACTGACTGCTCCTGGGTGGATTTGTTTCCGACGGCTCTGCTCAGACCCAGGATGACCCCACGGTCCCATGGCTCTTCTCCATACAAAATAGTGTATGGGAGGCCCCCTCCCATAATAAAACAGGTGTCAACAAATTTGCCTCAGGTAAGAGGAGATGAGATTTCACAGCAGATGAAACAACTGGGTAAGGTAATAAATCAGGTAACTCAGTTTGTACAAGAAAGCATGCTGTTCCCCTTTGGGAAACAGACTCAAGAATCTGTGCCCAGGCATCAGGTGTATTCAAGGACTGGCCCTGGCCCCACGTTGGAAGGGTCCATGTACTGTTGTTCTAACCAGCCCTACTGCAGTTAAAGCTGCAGGTGTCACCCCCTGGATCCACCACGTGAGAGTGAAGAGAGTATACCATGCAGACCTGGAGGACGCCGAGGGGACTACACAAAAGGACCCCACTGATCCCCGTGAAACCAAGATCATCTTAAAGAAGAAAAAGAGATGGAGCTCTACAATCAACTGCTGCTACAAGGACTTGCTGGTATCCTCTTGAGACTAACCATAGTTTCAGTACAAAGAGGGAGGACCTGTGCTATAATTAAAGTTGAATGTTGTGTATATATTCCTGATTTATCTGGCTATATATCAGTCACCCTAGATGACATGAAAGGTCAGATAAAAGTTATGTATGATGATAATCTTCCCTTTTGAACTTAAGTCCTATCTTGGGTGAAGGGTGATTGGTGGAGAGCTATATTTACCACTGTTATAGTTGCCTTGATAGTTCTGCTTTGTGGACCCTTTATTTTACAATGTATTATGAACTCTGTAACCCAAAGTTTGATGTCGTTCTCCCAAATTGGAGGTCGGAGAGTCAGGGTGAAATATATCCCTATGAATGATGCTCATACTATGAGTTAAGAGCGTCAGGAGGGGGGAATGAAGGAGGAAACAGACAGAACAGGCTCCATCTTGAAAGCAGGACTCCATCTTGGGCCGGACTGTGGCCTTCGAGCTGTACGACCAGTATCTATGGAAACGACATAGCAACTGGAAAACCAGGTCCCTGGATGGAAGAGCCCCAGGGCTCGTCCCTAGACTCTCTGTTGCCTAAAGGACTACCCTAATTATCTGTGTAACCAAATAGAGTCATAAATTCTATTATGCTTATTGGGGTATGACCACAGGCCTATTGATAACTGTCCACTGTTAACTACCTAGGCTTAAGGCATATGAATCACAGGTTAACTTTGATTGTATCTTTCTTTTCCTTTGTTCAGACTAGTTTCAGGGAATTTGGGGAGGTGGGTTTGGGCACATACATTTATGACCAGAAAAACTGGTCAGGGTCCTTGGCTAAGAGGAGACTCTGCCTTAGGCCCGCTGGTGAAATAAACTGCACTCCACTATCTGCATTGTCCTTCTGAGTGAGTCTGTTTCTCGGGACGCATGGCTACAACAGGAAAACTGATAGGGAGGGCCAGGCCTATGATTTGGCTATCTGTGGTTTCTTTACATCAGGAAAATACTTACAGTGCAAGATTCTATGTTATGTTAGCATGTTGGGTCCACCAGTACAAGTTAATTACACTGGATAAGTAATAAAATTATCCTCAAACATCATCTCTTCCTGAACAAATATTTAGGTGATATATAATATGATGTTGTGGGTTTTAAAATTGATTTTTAATGTTAATTTTTCTTGTTATTATTTCAAAATGCATGTTGAAAATAAAAAGTCTCTATTTTCATAGATTATTAATGAATAGGTTTGCCACAATTTTTCATTTAACATGCTGTAAAAATTCTTCACCAAGTTATGTCCTTATGTTATTAATTAGTGTTTTATTCATAGCATATTTTGTTATTAATTTATCATAGACTGAGTTGCATAAACATCTTATTCAACATTTTAGATATTTCTGATTTTTTAATAAATGAAATATCATCTTCCATAAAACTTAACATCACTTTATTTCACTCTTAGAATAATTTTTAGGATTGGGGTTACTTGTGTAAAAAATATAGTCATTTTTATGACTCTAAAAATATTTGCTAAAACATTTCCCAATTAGATAATATGAATGAAGCTGTTTCATTGCAATTTAGAAGATGTCGTTTTTTAAAAACCTGACTTAGAAACCTATTTTATTCTTATGATAGATTCCTCAGGGCACTTTGTATGTGTAAACACTATTTTAAAAGATAAAACATATCAAGATTCCACATCTTCCTGTTGAATTAGACATTACAAAGCAGTTCATAGTAACTGTCTTATTTGACTCTCATAGGTCAACAGCTTGGATAAGTGGTACTCTATTTTATCGGAGAGGACTCAGAAGCTTCATGGTTTCTTCAGTGACACATGACTATGAATCTGTAGCTTCTAGATTTTTTATATTGGAAACTGAACAATTATTATTATTATTATTTTAATTAACTTTTCATTTTGGAATAATTTTAGATTAATAGAAAAGTTGCCAAGATAATACAGAGTTTCTGTCTACTCCTCAATTATTTTCCCCTAATAATTATCATCTAACATTACTAGTAGTATATTTGTCAAGACTGTGGAATGAACATTGATTATATTACTCTTAAAGAAGCACAAGATTTTAATCATGTTTCACTAACTTTTCCACTTCTATCACTTTTCTGTTCTAGGGGTCAATCCAGGACAACACAGCACATTTAATTACCTTTTAAATAATTTCTGATCATAAACCTTGTGATCATAAACTCTGAGGACCCTGTCCTCTCCATTACCTAAGTATTAACAGAAATTTTGGAAATTCCTTTTATTAAAAAAAAAAAAAAAGCAGTTTGATTTGTTCATATTTAATGAGCATTTGATTCTAAAATAGTATTTCTTAGGAACTTCCCTGTCAGGAAGCATTTAACAGGAGGCTTCCTGTGTGCTGTTTTGGATCTGTCAGGAATCCTCTGTTCCTTATTAATTCCTGAGTATTCAGGAATTAAGAGGAATCCAGGCATCTCCTTCGTTAGTTTTTCAATACAGTGATAAGTACGCTCTTTCTTCTTGTGAACCATAGGGTAAAAAGTGATTGTTTACAACTCTCTCTCTCTTTAATATGAATCACCTTATGTTTTGTAAGTCTGGAATTTTAATCTTTATCTTTGCTGAGAATAACTACCTTGTAAGACAGTATATATGCCCACACCATGCTGATTAAAACACCTTTGCTCCATCAGAGCTTGGGTCCCCGTGTCTCTCTCTCTCTCTCTCTCTCTCTCTCTCTCTCTCTCTCTCTCTCTCTTTCTGGCTGATTCCCTGGAGCCCAAAAGTTGGCTGCATAACCCAGGGAATATTAGCCTCTTTCCTTTCACTCTCTCATCGTCGACTCCGGACCACCAGGGTCCAGTTCAATAAAGGACCAACACTTCCCAGATTAGGGAAGTACAGAGCCTAAGAATAACTTGCTAGGTTAATATAGAATCTTGCTCCTTTTCTCCACTATTTGTATTATTTGATTTTCTTTGTACAATGACACTACCTGTAAAAGAAATGGGCTCCTGAGGATCTGGGCTTCCTAGGTGATGCTAATGGATAAGAACCTGCCTGCCAATCCAGGAGACAGAAGAGATGCTGGTTTGACCCCTGGGTCGGGAAGATCCCCTGGAGAAGGGCATGGCAATCCATTCCAATATTCTTGTTGGGAGAATCCCATGGACAGAGGGCCCTGGCATGTTACAGTCCAAAAGGTCACAAAAAGTTGGGCACAGCTGAAGCAACTTAGCACCCACACATGCACACATTTGGGTCTGAAAACTATAAAATTGTATTCAGGATTATAAAAACTTAAAAGCATTGCAAATTTAAATGATACCATATCTTCTTTGTGGTAACCAATAAAACTATTTTATATTTGTGAATATGTAAAAGGATGAGTAAAGATATTTGTAAGCCTGGATCATGGTAAAGCAGAAATTAGGAGTAAAAGATTGTCATTTCTGCTCTGTGTCAAAGGCTCTGGGAGCTTGTTCTCACTGATGGCAATTTTCTCCAGTGCATCTAACTGCATTAATGGCCTTATCAATATCAATATTGCCTTATCTGATTCTTCCAAGAAACTTATCAATAGGTATTGTTATTATACACAATTGCAGAACGGAATCTGAGCTCTTGAGAATTTTAAGTAACTTTTCTCATCACATAATATAACTTAGTACAAGAGCTTTGATTTGAACCTACGTTTCTATGAATCTCAACCTGATGTCTTTATTTCATTTCATTGTCTCTGCATATATTGATAGTCTTTACTCTTTAATATATAGTCATTAACTGATCCAATGATCTTATAAGGTTTGTTTCATGTTCTTGTTTGCTTGATGACATACCTGAATATGTAGTTCAGAGTACAGGTGCTGTTTAGGGATGTCTAGTACCATGGAAACAATTTAAAGTAAGTAAAAAGATGTGTTGTATATACATCTGTGTATTTGCTAGTTTTATTCATATTTTCAATCATTTTCGTTAGCTGTCAGTGCCATTCATAAAAATCAACTCATTTTTAATCCTTTCAGAAAGCCCAATTATTCTTTCAATTCCCTATTTAACAAACATAGATTGTATGTATATGTACACACACACACACACACACACACACACACACACACACTCACTTGCCACTTGACTGATGAATTTCCCATATGCACAAGGAAGGACACAGTCATATTTCCCTGGTTGTTTAGCAGTAAAGAGTCCACCTGCCAATGCAGGAGACACAGGTTCAATCCCTGTATCGGGAAGATCCCCTGGAAAAGGAAATGACAACCCACTCCAAGGTTCTTGTATGGGAAATCCTATGGACAGATGAGCCTGACAGGCTAGTCTTTCGGGTCACAAAAGTCAGACATGACTGAGCAACTAAACAGCAACAAAGGACAGTTATTCTTCAAAGCTGTGTCTTGCTATAAGAAATGAAGTCAAAAGTTGGAGTAATATCTGGATGGCTAATGGAAAAACTTTCTGTGGGTAAGCTGCTTGGTAAGCTTGGTAAGCTGCTTTTAAGTGAGAGAAGAGTCACTAAAATAAGTAAGGGCATTTTATCATAGGCAGCAATTTCACATTTTCCAATTTGACCCTCATTATAATTGTATGATTATATGATTATCAAACTACCGCACAATTGCACTCATCTCATATGCTGGTAAATTAATGCTCAAAATTCTCCAAGCCAGGCTTCAGCAATACATGAACCGTGAACTTCCAGATGTTCAAGCTGGTTTTAGAAAAGGCAGAGGAACCAGAGATCAAGTTACCAACATCCGCTGGATCATAGGAAAAGAAAAGAGTTCCAGAAAACATCTATTTCTGCTTATTAACTACGCCAAAGCCTTTGACTGTGTGGATCACAATAAACTGTGCAAAATTCTGAAAGAGATTGGAATACCAGAAAATCTGACCTGCCTCTTGAGAAACCTATATGCAGGTCAAGAAGCAACAGTTAGAACTGGACATGGAACAACAGATTGGTTCCAAATAGGAAAAGGAGTACGTCAAGGCTGTATATTGTCACCCTGCTTATTTAACTTATATGCAGAGTACATCATGAAAAACACTGGGCTGGAGGAAGCACAAGCTGGAATCAAGATTGCTGGGAGAAATATCAATAACCTCAGATATGCAGATGACACCACCCTTATGGCAGAAAGTGAAGAGGAACTAAAGGGCCTCTTGATGAAAGTGAAAGAGGAAAGTGAAAAAGTTGGCTTAAAGCTCAACATTCAGAAAACTAAGATCGTGGCATCTGGTCCCATCACTTTATGGCAGATAGATGAGCAAACAGTGGAAACAGTGGCTGATTTTGTTTTTCTGGGCTCCAAAAATCACTGCAGATGGTGACTGCAGCCATGAAATTAAAAGGCGCTTACTCCTTGGAAGGAAAGTTATGACCAACCTAGACAGCATATTAAAAAGCAGAGACATTACTTTGCCAACATGAGCAGTTTTTCATGTGCTTATTGGTCATTAGTATTTCTCCTTTTGTCAAATGTCTGTTGAAATATTTTGCTCATATTTAATAGATTTTGTCTGTTAATTGTTGAGTTATAAGAGTTTTTAAAGCCATATTGTATATAGAAGTCTTTCATCAGATACATGTTTGTAAAAGTTTCTTCCCTGTCTTTGGTTTACCTAATAATGTTTTAAATATCTTTTGATGGCCAAAATTTTACTTTACACAAAGTCTGATATATGTATTTTTTTTTCTTCTATGGTTATTGCTTTCTTAGTTTTGTCTATAAAACTTTTGCTAAATCCACATTACAAGGGTATTATATGATGCTTATTATTTTTAAAGTTTTATAGATTTAGTTAACATATTTTAGTTTATGATACAGCTTGAGTTAATTTTTGTGTATGGTACTAGATAGTGTTTGAAGTTAATTATTTCCATATGGCTATCCACTTTTTCTGGATTATTTACTGAAGACATTCCTATGCCTTTTGGATATTGGATATCTCTTTTGGATATTGAAGACATTCCTATCCCTTTGGATCCCTTTTGGATTTCAGGAGCACCTTTGTCAAAACTTGACTTACCATCAACGTGTGATGTATTTCTGGACTCTCTCTTCTTTAAGCTGTTTATCAGTTGTAGACTAGCACCACATTTATCACTGTAGCTCCCTAATAAGTCTGGAGGTTAGCTAATGTACATCCTCCAATCTCGTTCTTTTCCAAGGTTGCTTTGGCTATTGTAGGTCATTTGTGCTTCCATATAAATATTAGAATCAATTTCTACAGAAGTGTCTGCTGGGATTGTGTTTGGGACTGCCCTGAATCTATAGATCATTGTGTAGTGAACTGATGCCTTAACCATTTTGTAAAGTTTTGTTTACTTTTGAACTTTAGGCCTTTTAAGTATTATCACTACTTTACAGCAATCAGCTTATAGCGCCAATACAAGATTCAACAGAAATGGTAGGACTGGACACCTTGCTTTTTTTTCAGCTCCTAGGGGAAAAGCACTCAATATTCTATCATTAAATAGCTTTTTCATATGCCCTTTATCAGGCTAAGAAAGCTTCTTACTATTCCTTATATATTGAGAGTTATCACAGATGATTGATGACTTTTGTCAAATGATTGTTTGTAAACACCCTCTTCTAACAACACAAGAGACGACTATACACATGGATATCACCAGATGGCCAATACCAAAATCAGATTGATTATATTCTTTGCAACAAAGATGTAGAAGCTCTATACAGCCAGCAAAAACAAGACCAGGAGTTGACTGTGGCTCACACCATGAACTCCTTATAGCCAAATCCAGATTTAAATTGAAGAAAGTAGGGAAAACCACTAGACCATTCAGGTGTGACTTAAATCAAATCACTTACGATTATACAGTGGAAGTGACAAATAGATTCAAGGGATTAGATCTGATAGACAAAGTGTCTGAAGAACTATGGATGGAGGCTCATGACATTGTACAGAAGGCAGGGATCAAGACCATCCTCAAGAAAAGAAATGCAAAAAAAGGCAAAATGGTTGTCTGAGGAGGCCTTACAAAGAGCTGAGTAAAGAAGAGAAGCAAAAGGCAAGGAGAAAAGGAAAGATACACCCATTTGAATGCAGAGTTCCGAAGAATAGCAAGTAGAGATAAGAGAGACTTCCTCAGTATCAATGCAAAGAAATAGAGGAAAACAACACAATGGAAAAGACTAGAGATCTCTTCAAGAAAATTAAAGATACCAAGGGAACATTTCATGCAAAGATGGGCACAATAAAGGACAGAAATCGTATGGACCCTAACAGAAACAGAAGATATTAAGAAGAGGTGGCAAGAATACACAGAACTATACAGAAAAGATCTTCACGACCCAGATAATCATGATCACTCACCTAAAGCCAGACATCCTGGAATGTGAAGTCAAGTGGGCCTTAGGAAACCTCATTACGAACAAAGCTAGTAGAGGTGATGGAATTCCAGTTGAGCTATTTCAAATCCTAAAAGGTGATGCTGTGAAAGTGCTGCACTCAATATGCCAGCAAATTTGGAAAACTCAGCAGTGACCACAGGACTGGAAAAGGTCAGTTTTCATTCCATTCTCAAAGAAAGGCAATGCCAAAGAATGCTCAAACTACTGCATAAGTGAACTCTTCTCACACACTAGCAAAATAATGCTCAAAATTCTCCAAGCCAGGCTTCAACAGTATGTGAACCATTAAATTCCAGATGTTCAAATTGGATTTAGAAAAGGCAGAGCAACCAGAGATCAAATTGCCAACATCCACTGGGTCATCAGAAAAGCATAAGAGTTCCAGAAAAACATCTACTTCTGCTTTATTGACTATGAAAAAGTCTTTGACTGTGTGGATCACAACAAACTGGAAAATTCTGAAAGAGATGGGAATACTAGACCACCTGACCTGCCTCCTGAGAAATCTATATGCAAGTCAAGAAGCAACAGTTAGAACAGTACATGGAACAACAGACTGGTTCCAAATCAGGAATGGAGTAAGTCAAGGCTGTATATTGTCACCCTGCTTATCTAACTTATATGCAGAAGACATCATGCAAAATGCTGGTCTGGATGAAGCACATGCTGAAATCAAGATTTCTGGGAGAAATATCAATAAATTCAGATATGCAGATGACACCACACTTATGGCAGAAAGTGAAGAGGAACTAAAGAGCCTCTTGATGAAAGTGATAGAGGAGAGTGAAAAAGTTGGCTTAAAACTCAACATTCAGAAAACTAAGATCATGGTATCTGGTCCCATCACTTCATGACAAATGGGGGAAACAATGGAAACAGTAACAGACTATTTTGGGGGGCTCCAAAATCACTGCAGATGGTGACTGCAGTCATGAAATTAAAAGATGCTTGCTCCTTGGAAGAAAAGTTATGACCAACCTAGACAGGGTAATAAAAAGCAGAGACATTACTTTACTGACAAAGGTCCATCTAGTCAAAGCTATGGTTTTTCCAGTAGTCATGAATGGATGTGAGATTTGGACCATAAACAAAGTTCAGTGCCAAAGAATGGATGCTTTTGAACTGTGGTGTTGGAGAAGACTCTTGAGAGTCCCTTGGACTACAAGGAGATCCAACCAGTAAATCCTAAAGGAAATCAGTCCTGAATGTTCACTGGAGGGACTGATACTGAAGCTGAAACTCCAATACTTTGGCCACCTGATGGGAAGAACTGACTCGTTAGAAAATACCCTGATGCTGGGAAAGATTGATGTCAGGAAGAGAAAGGGACGACATAGGATGAGATGGTTGGATGGCATCATTGACTTGATGGACATGAGTTTGAGTAGGCTCAGGGATTTGGTGATAGACAGGGAAGCCTGGTGCGCTGCAGCCCATGGGGTCACAAAGAGTCAGACACAACTGAGTGACTGAACTGAACTGAATCTATTTGAAATGATTATATTGGGTTTCTTTTATTGTGTTAATACAGTGAGTTACATTGATGACTTATGCATATTAAACCAATCTTGCATACTTAAGATAAAGTGAGTACTTTATCAAGATTTATTATTCTAGTAGCTAAGCTGGTAAAGAATTCACCTGCAATGACTGAGACCTGGGTTCGATCCCTGGGTTTTGAAGATCCCCTCGAGAAGGGAACTGCTACCAACTTCAGTATTCTGGCCTGGAGAATTCCATGGACTATATAGTCCATGGGGTCACAAAGGGTTGGACACAACTGAGTGACTTTCACTCAATCAGTCAAATCATACATATTGCTGGATCAACTTTGCCAATATCTTGTTAAAAATCTTTTGTGGTTTTATGAGAAATACTGGTATAGGGGGTTATTTTTTGGTAATATTTTTGTCAGGTTTCATTTTAAGAATTATGTTGGCTTCATAAAACCAGTTGTAAAGTCTGTCTTCCCCCTATATTCTCTCAGAGTTTCTGAAGTGTCAGTGCTATTTCTTCCTCATATATTTTATATAATTCATCAGTGAACCCAGAAATTTGCTTGTGGAAATGATTTTGATAACAAATTCAATTTTTGTATTAGATACAGGACTATATATATATCTTCTGCTATAGCTTGTATCAGTTTTGATAAGTAGTATTTTCAAGATATTTGTCAACTTTTCTTACTTATTGCCATCCCTGATAATCATAATTTAATTTTCCTTTACTTTTCTTCTTGGTAAATCTAGCTAGGTTTATTAATTATGATGTTTTCCATTGACATTTATACTTCACCAAGTTCTCGTCTTATATTGATATTTTTCTTTATGTAGATTTGAGTGATTTTTTAAACTTCCTTAGATGAAACCTTAAATGCTTGACTTTAAGTAATTTTCTAATATAAATAAAGTATAAAACTTCCTGTAAGCACTATAATACATCACACAAATTTTGATATGTTGTGTTTTTATTGCCATTCATTACTTCCTCTTGATTAATTTTTCTTCTATACATTACTGTAAAATGCATTGTTTAATTTTCACATATATGTCAGTTTTAAATATTTTATTATGATTTAATCATATGATGCTCAGGGGGTATACTCTATATGATATCAGTTCTTCTAAATTTATTGAAGCTTGTTTTATGGCCCAGAATATTGTTTCAGTTCAGTTCAGTTCAGTTGCTCAGTCGTGTCTGACTCTTTGTGACTCCATGAATCGCAGCAAGCCAGGCCTCCCTGTCCATCACTAACTCCTGGAGGCCACCCAAACCCATGTCCATTGAGTCGGTGATGCCATCCAGCCATCTCATCCTCTGTCGTCCCCTTCTCCTCCTGCCCCCAACCCCTCCCAGCATCAGGGTCTTTTCCAATGAGTCAACTCTTCGCATCAGGTGGCCAAAGTATGGGAGTTTCAGCCTCAGCATCAGTCCTTCCAATGAACACCCAGGACTGATGTCCTTTAGGATGGACTGGTTGGATCTCCTTGCAGTCCAAGGGACTCTCAAGAGTCTTCTCCAACAACATAGTTAAAAAGCATCAATGTTTTGGCACTCAGCTTTCCTCACAGCCCAACTCTCACATCCATACATGACCACTGGAAAAACCATAGCCTTGACTAGATGGACCTTTTTTGGCAAAGTAACGTCTCTGCTTTTTATTTATTTATTTTTTTTGTCTCTGCTCTTTAATATGCTATCTAGGTTGGTCATAACTTTCCTTCCAAAGAGTAAATGTCTTTTAATTTCATGGCTGCAATCACCATCTGCAGTGATTTTGGAGCCCAAGAAAATAAAGTCTGACACTGCTTCCACTGTTTCCCCATCTATTTCCCATGAAGTGATGGGACCAGATGCCATGATCTTGGTTTTCTGAATGTTGAGCTTTAAGCCAACATTTTCACACTCCTCTTTCACTTTCATCAAGAGGCTTTTTAGTTTCTCTACAAACATTTTCACTCTCCTCTTTCACTTTCATCAAGAGGCTTTTTAGTTTCTCTACACTTTCTGCCATAAGGGTGGTATCATCTGCATATCTGAGGTTACTGCTATTTCTCCTGGCAATCTTGATTCCAACTGTGCTTCTTCCAGCCCAGCGTTTCTCATGATGTACTCTGCATATAAGTTATATAAGCAGGGTGACAATATACAGCCTTGACGTACTCCTTTTCCTATTTGGAACCAGTCTGTTGGTCCATGTCCAGTTCTAACTGCTGCTTCCTGACCTGCATATAGGTTTCTCAAGAGGTGGGTCTGGTGGTCTGGTATTCCCATCTCTTTCAGAATTTTCGACAGTTTATTGTGATCCACACAGTCAAAGGCTTTGGAATAGTCAATAAAGCAGAAGTAGATGTTTTTCTGGAACTCTATTGCTTTTTCGATGATCCAGCGGATGTTGGCAATTTGACCTCTGGTTCCTCTGCCTTTTCTAAAACCAGCTTGAACATCTGGAAGTTCATGGTTCATGTATTGCTGAAGCCTGGCTTGGAGAATTTTGAGCATTACTTTACTAGTGTGTGAGATGAGTGCAATTGTGCGGTAGTTTGAGCATTCTTTGGGATTGCCTTTCTTTGGCAATACCGGAATGAAAACTGACCTTTTCCAGTCCTGTGGCCACTGCTGAGCTTTCCAAATTTGCTGGCATATTGAGCGCAGCACTTTCACAGCATCATCTTTCAGGATTTGAAATAGCTCTACTGGAATTCCATCACCTCCACTAGCTTTGTTCATAGTGATGCTTTCTAAGGCCCACCTGACTTCACATTCCAGGATGTCTGGCTCTAGGTGAGTGATCACACCATCGTGATTATCTGGGTGGTGAACATCTTTTTTGAACAGTTTTTCTGTGTATTCTTGCCATTTCTTCTTAATATCTTCTGCTTCTGTTAGGTCCACACCATTTCTGTCCTTTATCGAACCCATCTTTGCATGCAATGTTCCCATCTTGTACTAAATAATTGGAAAGAACATGTATTCTATAGCTCTCCTGTGTAGTTAAATATAAATAACAATTAGGCTAAGTTGTTTAATAGTGTTATTCATCTTTTAAATCCTCAATGTATATGTCTATGCATGCATGTGTGCTCAGTCATGTCTGACTCTTTGCATCTGACTCTTTGTGTCCAAATCTTTGTGTCCACAGACTGTTATCCAGTCTCCTCTGTGCACAGAATTTTCCAGATAAGAACACTGGAGTAGGTTGCCACTTCCTATATCAGGGGATCTTCCCAACCTAGGGATTGAACCCATCCCTCTTGTGTCTCCTGTATTGGCAGATGGATTCTTTACCACTGCACCACCTGGGAAGCTCCTTTGTATATATATATATTATTCTCATTGTTCTATCAATTGCTGAGAGAGAGGTTTTATAACTTTCAGTCATTATTGGGGCATTTCCCACTTCTTTTTAAAATTATTTATTTCTTAAAAATTTTGTTTGTTTGTTTGGCTGCACTGGGTCTTTGTTGCTTTGCACAGGCTTTCTCTTGTTGCAGTGTGAGGGCTTCACAGTGTGGTAATTTCTTAGAGTGCAGGCTCTAAGTGTCTGGGCTTCAGTAATTATGGCTTGTGGGCTCTAGAGCGTGGGGTCAGTAGTTGTGGCACACAGGACCAGTTGCTCTACAGCAAGTGAAATTTTCCCAGACCAGACATTAAACCTATGTCCTTGCATTGGCAGGTGGATTCTTCCTTGCACCACCAGGGAATTCTGTCAAGTTCTTCTTTTACTTCTTTAATTCTTAAATTTTGAAGCTATGTGTTTAGGAGTATTGAAGATTGTTACAGCTTTGTATATTTATCATTTCAATTCAGTCACTCAGTTGTGTCTACCTCATTGTGACCCCATGGACTGCAGCAAGCCAGGCCTCGCTGTCCATCACCAACTCCCAGAGCTTGCTCAAACTCATATCCATTGAGTTGGTGATGCCATCCAACCATCTCATCCTCTGTCGTCCCCTTCTCCTCCCGCCTTCAATCTTTCCCAGCATCAGGATCTTTTCTAATGAGTCAGTTCTTCACATCAGGTGGCCAAAATATTGAAGTTTCAGCTTCAGTATCAGTCCTTCCAATGAATATTCAGGACTGATTTCCTTTAGGATGAAGTGATTTGATCTCCTTGTAGTCCAAGGGACTCTCAAGAGTCTTCTCCAACACCACAGTTCAAAAGCATCAATTCTTTGGCACTCAGCTTTTTTTATGATCCAAATCTCACATCCATACATGACTACTGGAAAAACCATAGCTTTGACTAGATGGACCTTTGTCAGTAAAGTAATGTCTCTGCTTTTTATTATGCCATCTAGGTTGGTCATAACTTTTCTTCCTAGGAGCAAGCATCTTTTAATTTCATGACTGCAGTCACCATCTGCAGTGATTTTGAAGCCCAAAAGAATAAAGTTTCTCATTGTTTCCACTGTTTCCCCAACTATTTGCCATAAAGTGATGGGACTGGATGCCATGATCTTAGTTTTTTGAATGTTGAGTTTTAAGCCAGCTTTTTCACTCTCCTCTTTCACCCTCATCTAGAGGCTCTTTAGCTCCTCTTCACTTTCTGCCATCAGGGTAGTGTCATTTGCATATCTGAGGTTATTTTATTGATATTTTCCCCTGTAATCTTGATTTCAGATTGTGCTTCATCTAGCCCAGCATTTCGCATGATGTACTCTGCATGTAAGTTAGATAAGCAAGGTGACAGTATACAGCCTTGTTATACTCCTTTCCCAATTTGGAGCTGGTCTGTTGTTCCATGTGCTTTTCTAACTGTTGCTTCTTGACTTGCATACAGATTTCTCAGGAGGCAGGTCATGTGGTCTGGTATTCCCATCTCTTTAAGAATTTTCTACAGTTTGCTGTGATCTGCATAGTCAAAGGCTTTAGTGTAGTCAGTGAAGCAGAAATAGATGGTTTTTTGATGACCTAACAGATGTTGGCAATTTGATCTCTGGTTCCTCTGCCTTTTCTAAATTCAGCTTGAACATCTAGAAGTTCACAGTTCACGTACTGTTGAAGCCTGGCTTGGAGAATTTTGAGCATTACTTTTGCTTGTGTGTGAGATGAAGTATATTTATATTTATCTTTATTTAAAATAAAGATAAATATTTTATTATTATGATGTCCTTATTTATGTTCAATAGTATTTTTTCTTGAAGACTATCTTACCCAATACTGATATTGCCATTTCAGCTTTGTTATGCTGTTTCCCTCATATATTTTTCCATCCATTAATTCAAGTATTTCTATATCTTTATTTTAAAGTTCAATGCCTATATGTAGCATCCCCCCCCCCTTAATCCATACTGCAAATGTCTGGCTTTTAATTAATCTATTGGATGTTTAGCTATAATTATTTACATAATTTTTAGTAGTTTTTCTGGTTTACAGTTCATATCCTTAACTTTTCAGTCTAATAGAGTTAGCATTATACTATTTCATATTAATGTAGAAACATTGAAAACATTTGGGTCTATTTACTCTGTTCCCATCTCTGTGCTCTATTTGGCACATGCAGTATATCTTTATATGTTATAAATCCCATTATGGCTATAATCTTTGCTTTATCATTCATAAGTCTAAAAGAATTAAGGGAAAAATTTCATTTTCTTTTACCTTAAAATGGCCTACTGCCATGTTTATTTTTAAGCATATGTTAACTTGATTAAAATTGTAGGACAACAGTTTCTTTCACTATTGAGTTTTGGGAATCCTTTATATATTCCAGATAGTTGTCTACTTTCAGATTTCTAATTAGCAAATTTTCTCTCCCAGCCTGTCTTTTCACAGGGTCTTTTGCAGAGCAAAAATGTTTAGTTTTGATGAAGTCCATTTTATCAGTTTTTCCTTACATGGATTGGAATATTATTGCCAAATGTAAGAATCATTTGCCTAATCCTAGATCTGAAGATTTTTCTCCTATTCTTTAATAAAATTTTAATAGTTTTACATTTTATATTTCCATATCTGATGTATTTTGAGTGAATTTTTATGTGAAGTATGAGACTCAGGTTGAGGTTTATGTTTCTGCCTGTGGATCTCCAGCTGCCCCAGCACCATTCATTGAAATGTTCTCCTTTCTCCAATGAATTATTTTTTCACATTTGTAAAATATCAGTTCAACAAATTTGTGTGAATCTACTTTTGGACTCTGTATTCTATTCCACTGATCTATGTGACTAGACCTCCACCAATAGCATGCAGTCCTCATTACTGTAACTCGCTATTAGGGCTTAATGTTCAGTAGGAGGATTCCTACCTCTTTGTTCTTTTTCATGATTATTTTAGCTGTTCTAGGGCTAGTTGTCTGTTTATATTTTGTAGACCGGAAGTAAACAGTTCAACAGATATTCCTCCGGCAAAGATGAGTTTATTTGGGATCAGCAGAGTATTGTAGTTTGGGTCTGCGTCTATGGCCAGTGTCTGCCTGGCAAGGGAAGGAGAATGCTTTTTAGAGGGAAAAAGGAAGTGGGGAGGGCTGTAGTAAACACTCACTCAGTCATTTCTGACTCTTTGCAGCTCTGTGGACTGTAGCTTGCCAGGCTCCTCTGTCCATGGGATTTTCCAGGCAAGAATACTAGAAAGGGTTGCTATTTCCTTCTCCAGGGGACTTTTCCTACCCAGGGATTGAACCAGCATCTCCTGTGTCTCCTACATTGGCAAGCAGATTCTTTACCACTGTGCCACCTGGGAAGCCTCAGTATACAAAAAGTCCATGGCTTTTCATTGGATGAGTCATTCCAGGAAGGAGAATTTCCCTCCAGTAAGACTCTGCTGTTGTCACAGGGAATGAGAGCCTCCCCTTCTGATCTCCTAATCCTATTTAGTTGAAAGTTTCTGTTAATTAATTTTTTTGCAATATGAACTTTAGAATAAACTTATCTATATTTACACAGGTTTTCCTTTTACTTTAACTCAATAGAAATTACATTAAACCTATAAACCAATTTGGATACAACTATCTTTATTATGTTTAATCTTCCAGTACATGATAAAAACAGTGAATCTTTCCATTTATTTACATCTTTGATTTTTTTCATCAGAATTTTGTAACTCAGTATATAGATCCTGTATATGTTTGCTAAGGTTATGAATAAAGTAGGAGAAATCATTCTACTTAAAACTAAAGCCTGTTAAAGACTACCTAAGTCTTTCATTTATTTTCTGATGTTAATAATAAATGATATTACATTTCTAATTTTGATTTTCTACATGCTCATTGCTATTGATTTTTATGTCTTGATCTGTATCATGTGACCTTGCTGAACTCACTCTTTAATTATAGTTTTATTTATTTAATATGTAGATTTCTTGTGATTCTCCGTGTTATACCTTTATGTTTTTTGCACTTGTGAATTTATATCCTTCATCAAATTTGGGAAGCTTTCAGCCATTGTTTTTTGAAAACTCTTGCAGCCCCTCTCCGTCTACTTTGACGACAGGAAGGCCAGATTCTCTGTTATCATTGCCTTTGCAGCTTGTTTATTTATGTGTTTCCAGTCTAGTTTCCTTTCCTGCTCAGGCTGGAGCAGGTAGGCAGAGCTCACTGACCGCGCCCTCTGTCGCCTCCACGCTGTTCTCGGGCCTGTCTGTGCTGCGCTGGGCTGAGCTGCTCCCGGCATGTCTGACTCTTTGGGCCCCATGGACTGTAGCTTGTTTATTTATGTGTTCCCAGTCTAGTTTCCTTTCCTGCTCAGGCTGGAGCAGGTAGGCAGAGCTCACTGACCGCGCCCTCTGTCGCCTCCACGCTGTTCTCGGGCCTGTCTGTGCTGCGCTGGGCTGAGCTGCTCCCGGCATGTCTGACTCTTTGGGCCCCATGGACTGTAGCTTGTTTATTTATGTGTTCCCAGTCTAGTTTCCTTTCCTGCTCAGGCTGGAGCAGGTAGGCAGAGCTCACTGACCGCGCCCTCTGTCGCCTCCACGCTGTTCTCGGGCCTGTCTGTGCTGCGCTGGGCTGAGCTGCTCCCGGCATGTCTGACTCTTTGGGCCCCATGGACTGTAGCTTGTTTATTTATGTGTTCCCAGTCTAGTTTCCTTTCCTGCTCAGGCTGGAGCAGGTAGGCAGAGCTCACTGACCGCGCCCTCTGTCGTCCCCACGCTGTCCTCGGGCCTGTCCGTGCTGCGCTGGGCTGAGCTGCTCCCGGCATGTCTGACTCTTTGGGCCCCATGGACTGTAGCTTGTTTATTTATGTGTTCCCAGTCTAGTTTCCTTTCCTGCTCAGGCTGGAGCAGGTAGGCAGAGCTCACTGACCGCGCCCTCTGTCGTCCCCACGCTGTCCTCGGGCCTGTCTGTGCTGCGCTGGGCTAA
Organism: Cervus elaphus; assembly: GCF_910594005.1. Lineage (NCBI taxonomy): Eukaryota > Metazoa > Chordata > Mammalia > Artiodactyla > Cervidae > Cervus > Cervus elaphus. The sequence goes on along the minus strand of NC_057841.1, from coordinate 64,108,641 downwards.
GCTGCTCCCGGCATGTCTGACTCTTTGGGGCCCCATGGACTGTAGCCCTCCAAGGCGCCTCTGTCCGTGGGACTGAAAGAGTTAAAGCTTAGGCAGGCTGTCCAAGGCCCTTTAAGGAGGGGGTGAACATTCCCCCTCACCTTTCCTTAAGCCCTGTGCAACAATGTATCTTGCCCTAGAACTGGCCTTTCTTTAGGTCTGAAAGTAATGGTCACACAGCACAATGTCTTACTCATGGAATTGGTGTTCTTAGGCTCTCTGTTAATGATTATAATTGTAACAGATCTTGCCTGGGAACCTGTTTCTCAAGACTTGTACCCCTGACTACACAGCAACAGTGGATCTTGCCCAGAGAGGTTGCCCAGAACACACTCTCCCTGACTACTCTTATGCCAAAGTTATCTCAGGATGTATGCCTCGGGAAAGGGTCTGGTGGAACTCTTACAACCTTGAGGTATTCTTTTTATCTATTCTCAGCAGCTAATTGAGAAGTAGATAAGGCCCCGCTTAAACTAGGGAGGCAGTTACCCTTTCTATCCCCTTCTGTTGTCTAGGTCAGAAGCTTTCTCTGTCCTGTCACTTTAAGTAAAATTTTGCACACAAAGCTCTGAGTGACAGAGATCTTGTCTTTGGTCCTGGAGTTAAATCTTCTTCAGAGACCATGAATCTGGAGGCACCATTCACCATTCACTGTAAGCTATCAGGATTCTCCAAGCAAGAATACTGGAGGGGGTTGCCATTTCCTACTCCAGGGAGGCTGTCTAGCAAGTCTAGAAAGTTAAAAAAAAACTGTTACATATCAGTTAATTTTTTATTCTCATTCAAGTTAACTTTCAATCCTCTGTATAATGGGTGATCTTTTAAATTGTATCCCAGGCATATGGACTATATTTTAAGGATGCCATGCATCCTTTTAAAATTTTGTCTTAGCTTGCAGTCCTCTATTTATCTTGGCCTAAATTCTATGGTCTGTGGTTCCAATAACTAATTTTCAAAGCTGTCTTCTGCTTCTCTTAGCTTGTGACACGAGGCTGCCACTGGTCTCAGCCAATGCAATTTGAGGGAGCTGGAGGAGCTTCCCCAGGCTTAGTACCTTTGCACCTCTAGGGAAGGGATTCTCCAGTGCATGGGACAAAGAGCATCTCCTAGACTGGCATGCTGCTGTCTGCCAGTGGTGACAGCAGAATGGTATTTCTTGGCTGTGGAGAAGAGTCATGTACCCTGCGGGGGAGAAGAGAACCTCGTGGATTAGGAAATTGTGGTGGGATTCCCCCAGCTAATGTCCCCTACTACACGGTGTCTCTAGAAAAATGAGTTCAGTCTCAGCTCTGGCAGGGAGAAGAGCAGTTCCTCTGATTATTTAAAGCCTGGAAGGCTTCCGATCTGTTCTTTGTTGGTTCAGCCAGTTTTGCCTGGTGATGTAGGTAGGACTCCTGATCGGCCAAGGAGAGGAGTTAGCCTGCCCCTGACTGCTCAGGCAGCTTGCAGTCAGTGTGCAAGACTGTCCAAGAGCCAGAGAGTGTGAAGAGGTGTGGAGCTAGGGATGACTGTGGTGAGGAGGCGCCTGGTTTCACCCCCAGGGCAGCTGGAAACCAAATCAGATCCAGCCAGACCCCAGCCCAGAAGAGAAGGGAAGCCAAGTCTATAAACGCTAAAACGCCCATGTGGGGCATTTGCCCTGTCTTCACTGGGGCAAGAATCCTACAAATTTAATTGGACAGAGGGATGCAGTTGAGGTGGAAAAGTGGACACTTGGAGCCTAGAGGGTTTCCTGAGGGGAACAAGGCCATAGAGAGATGGAACAGACAAGGATGGAGGAGGGCAGGGATGGATGTGGACAAGGATGGACGGGGTCAGGGATGGATGGGGGCAGGGATGGATGTGGACACGGATGGATGGGGGCAGGGATGGACGGTGTCAGGGATGGACAGGGTCAGGGATGGACGGGGACATGGATGGACAAGGTCAGGGATGGACGGGGACATGGATGGACAGGGTCAGGGATGGATGAGGACAATGATAGCCAGGGTCAGGGGTGGACAGTGTCACAGATGGATGGGGGCTGGGCGTGGGGCGGGGACAGCAATGCATGGGCTTGGACAGCAAGTGTCCAGAACTGGAGCACATCCATCTTCCTTCAAGCTGCACTATCCCCCCACCCCAAGGCTGGGCCTATAAACATCAGATACACTGGAATGGGGTTTCCTTCTGGCTGGTTCCCTGAGCCTAGATGTTGCTGGGGGAACAGTCGCATCTTGAGGCTCTGGTGAGAACACTGATCTCTCTGGGGGAGTGAGTTGGTGACTGGGCCCCAGTCCAAGGATGTTCTACTCCTCTGGCTGTCACATCCTTCCCTGGGTGTCACTGGGGCTCTGGCCTCACTCCATGGAGGATGGGAGGGAGCAATACTGACGTCCTGGTCCAGCTGTGCCCTTGTCTCTTGGGAAGGGTTTTCTGTATCCAGATTCAAGGACCACACTCAGCATCCCCGAACTAGGAACTATGACCTGTCCTGTGGTATGGGGGTGCATGTGGGGACTGGTAAATCAACCCTCAGGTGACTGCACTCAAGTCCAGGGGGTGGGATAGGGGTTGGCCTACAGCCTCTCCCAGTGTGGCTCCTGGATGGGGCCTGGAATGCCCCGGGGATGGGGCTGACAGGGGCAGATGGCAATGACAGGGATGTGCAAGGTGCAGGAATTCTGGGTCCCAGGTTTCTCTCCCCAAGGAAGAGTGGGGCTTGTGCTCAGAGAGGAGGCAGCCAGAGATGATCCTGGATTTCAAGAAGCACAGGACCCACTCTCCCACCCCAGGACCCCACATCATACTAGATGAGGGGCTGGAACATGACAGACACACTTACTCTTAGTCCTGGAGCCTGAAGTCAAAAGTGTAAGGGGCCCACTCTTCCTGCAGGTTCTAAGGATGGTCAGTTCCATGACCCTCCCAGCTCCTGGGGTTCCATCATCCCATCTCCACTGCTGCTGTCACATCACTTTGTCCGCCATGTGTCTGTGTCCAAACTTCCCCTTGTGAAGACCCCTCACACACACACACACACACACACACACACACACACACACTCTGAACATGGCTCATCAAGTGACCTCATCTCAACCCAGACAGCTTGGCAGTGACCCACCTGTACATGAGGTTCATTCATCTTCCTAGGGGCCTCTTAGGGGTGACAAATGCTGATGGTCGACACAGTTCACAGGGGCAAGCTCCAAGGCGGGAATCCAGGAGCACTGTGGGGAGGAGCAGTGTCCTGATTCAGGGAAGACAGATGGACAGGCAGAGGTGGAAGAGACCAAGGGGCGGTAGCCACAGCACTCTGGGAATGATGGATCTCAAGAGAGCCAGGCAGGAGCCTGCAGGATGGGAACATCAGAGGCAGGCAGCCTCATCTGTAATGTGTGGGTCACTCAGGGGTGGATGTGTGGTGGCCTCTGTATGCTCCTAGGAAGGTGATCAGACACGGGCTCCTTTAAACAATGGTCCCTGGGTTGCCTTCAGGGAGAAGGGCCTTGGTTTTGTCTGGGGATAGACTCCTCAGCCTGCCGGGAAATTGAGGGCCTGTGGAGCTGGACATGCCTCCTACCAGTCTTGCCTGATCTGAGATGGAGGGTGACTGCCCAGGACCTCCTGCCACAGACACGGCCCTTGGGTAAGAGAAGCCAGCATGTCCCTTGGCCATCTCTGTAGCTCTTTGTGACCCCATGGACTGCAGCACGCCAGGCTTTCCTATCCTTCACTATCTCCTGGAGCTTGCTCAAATTCATCCCCATTGAGGCAGTGATGCCATCCAACCATCTCATCCTCTGTCGTCCCCTTCTCCTCCTACCTTCAATCTTTCCCAGCATCAGGGACTTTTACAATGAGTCAGCTCTTGGCATTGGTGGCCAGAGTAGTGTAACTTCAGCTTCAGCATCAATCCTTCCAGTGAATGTTCAGGGTTGGTTTCTTTTAGGATTTGATCTCCTTGCTGTCGAAGGGCCTGGCTTGATCTCCTTGCTGTCTATGGGATTCTCAAGAGCCTTCTCCAACACCACAGTTTGAAGGCATCATTCTTCAGCACTCAGTCTTTTTTATTGTCCAGTTTTCACATCCATACACGACCAGTGGGAAAACCATAGCATTGACCATATGTATCTTTGTTAGCAAAATAATGTCTCTGTTTTTTAATATGCTATCTACATTTCTCACAGCTTCTCTTCCAAGGAACAAGCATCTTTTAACTTCATGGCTGCAGTCACCATCTGCAGTGATCTTGGAGCCTAAGAAAATTAAGTTTCTCACTGTTTCCATTGTTTCCCCCATCTGTTTGCCATGAAGTGATGGGACGGGATGCCAGGATCTTAGTTTTCTGAATATTGAGTTTTAAGTCAGCTTTTTCACACTCCTCTTTGACCTTCATCAAGAGGCTCTTTAGTTCTTCTTCACTTCCTGCCATAAGGGTGGTGTCATCTGCATATCTGAGATTATTGATATTTCTCCCAGAAACCTTGATTCCAGCTTGTGCTTCATCCAGCCCGGCACCTCGCATGATGTACTCCGCATATAAGTTAAATAAACAGGCAACAATATACAGCCTTGATGTCCTCCTTTCCCGATATGGCGTGATATAAAGATGACGGAGTAGAAAGACGTGCGCTCATCTCCTGGGAGAACTCCAAAATTGCAACTCACTGCTGAACCACCATTGACAGGAGAATGTTGGACCCCACCAAAAAAAAAAGATACCCCACATCCAAGGGCAATGGAGAAGCCCCAACAAAACAATAGGAGGGGCAAAAGACACTTTCTCCTTGGAAGAAAAGCTATGACAAATCTAGACGTCATTGATGTCTCATTGAAAGTAGAGACATTACTTTGCCAACAAAGGTCCATCTAGTCAAAGCTATGGTATTTCCAGTAGTCATGTATGAATGTGAGAGTTGGACTATAAAGAAAGCTGAGCACCAAAGAATTGATGCTTTTGAACTGTGGTGTTGAAGACTCTTGAGAGTCCCTTGGACTATAAGGAGATCAAATCAGTCAATCCTAAAGGAAATCAACTCTGAATATTATTTGGAAGGACTGATCCTGAAGCTGAAGCTCCAATACTTTGGCCACAGATGCTAAGAAATGACTCACTGGAAAAGACCCTGATGCTGGGAAAGACGGAAGGCAGGAGGAGAAGAGGATGACAGAGGATGAGATGGTTGGATGGCATCACCGACTCAATGGACATGAGTTTAAGCAAGCTCTGGGAGTTGGTGATGGACAGGAAAGCCTGGCATGCTGCAGTCCATGGGGTCACAAAGACTCAGACATGACTGAGCGACTGAACTGAACTGCACTTTCCCAATTTGGAACCAGTTCATTGTTTCATGTCCGGTTCTAACTGTTGCTTCTTTACTTGCATACAGATTTCTCAGGAAGCAGGTAAGGTGGTCTGATAATCCCATCTCTTTAAGAATTTTCCACAGTTTGCTCCACACAGTCAAAGGCTTTAGCGTAGTCAGTGAAGCAGATGTTTTCCCTTGCTTTTTCTATGATCCAACGGGTGTTAGCAATGTTATCTATGGTTCCTCTGCCTTCTCCAAATCCAGCTTGTACATCTGGAAATTCTCGGTTCACATACTGTTGAAGCCTAGCTTGAAGGATTTTTGAGCATTACCTTGCTAGCATGTGAAATGAGGGCAACTGTGCCACAGTTTGAACATTCCTTGGCATAGCCCTTCTTGAATGAAAACTGACCTTTTCCAACGCTGTGGGCACTGCTGAGCTCTCCCCATTTGCTGGCACGCTGAGTGTAGCTCTTTCACAGCATCAACCTGGAGCGGCTCAAAGGGTATAAAACGGTCGAGGGGCGGGGCCTTATAGGCAGGTGCACCGGAAGTACAGTTGGAGCCTGGGGCCGCCTCTCCGGAAGCGGCTGACTCTTGTGCGTATTTCCGGCGCGACGGCGGACGCGGAAAGGACGCAGCTAGTCTGTCGGGTGCTTCGGCTCCCGCCTACTCGGCGGCGGTGGAGGCGAGAGCCTCTCCTCCTAGGGGGGAAGTGACCCGGTGTCCGGGAATCCGGGTCTCGGCGCGGAGGGTGGGCACGATGCGGCTGGGCTCCGGGACCTTCGCTGCCGGCTGCGTCGTGATCGAGGTGCTCGGCGTCGCGCTCTTCCTCCGGGGCTTCTTCCCGACTCCCGTCTTTTCCGGAGCGGAGCGGCAAGCAGAGTCCCCGGCGCCCGAACCCTCTGCTGGTACGACTGCGCCACCCTCCCCGCAGCGGTTCTGCTCCCGGCACTCCCGGGGGGTCTCTTCCATTCTGATCCCAACCTCCTAGGAGCCCCTTCCTGCCGCTCCAGCCTCCTTTTCTGTATCCAGCAACTTCGTGGCCAGCACCACTACCAGCCCCACTAAGATCTCCGCCCCTGATCACCGCAAAGGAAGCTCTCTGTACCCGTAGAAAGTAAGATTCTCCCCAGCTGTACTCATCCAGTGAGCCCCAGCCCCCTTCCCTGAGCAGATGTTTGGGCCACTCCCTGTTCCAGGCATCCTTTTTGCTCAGTAAGACACAGCAGGTAAGATTCCTGCGACCTCTCGTGTTTTCTTCTGTGGCATTCGTCCAGGGGCCCGTTTTTTCCAGTGAAGACCTCCCTGCGTAGAACCCTCAATAATATATAATATACCCAGCAATAAATATTAGGTAAAAGAACTCGCGTTTTGGACCAAATCCACACAATACTAGCTGGTAACTATGGAAAGACAGTTTGTAAATGCTCGCTCATCCGTTTCCTGCAGCGCTGTTTTATATCAAGCTCCCTGCTATCCCATTGTAGGACTCGCAAGAAGGAACTCCCCAGTGTCAGTACACCCCACATTGCTAAGGATAGTTCTCTCCTTAATACGGGGGCCCCTGGGCTTACTTGTTACCCACCCTCTGACCCCAGCGTTGTTTCCCAAGAACAGGCCCTTTCCTTTGGGTCAGGATGTGTAGATGTGACAGAGTATGTGCTGGAGAAGTAGGGAGAAACCAGATTATAAAGTTCCTGGATACTAAAAAAGAGTTTAAAATTCAATTTCCTTTTTCTTTTTCAAACACTTTAGGAGCCAGTTCCAACTGGACCGAGCTTCCACCACCTCTCTTCAGTAAAGTTGTTATTATGCTGATAGACGCCTTGAGAGATGATTTTGTGTTTGGGTCAAAGGGTGTGAAATTTATGCCCTACACAACTTATCTTGTGGAAAAGGGATCATCTCTCAGTTTTGTGGCTGAAGCAAAGCCACCTACAGTTACTATGCCTCGAATCAAGGTAAACAGTTTGACTTAATATATTATAGATCATGGTTGGGCTCTTTCATAGCTTTAGAAGAATGTTCTATTGTCTTTTACTTGGAGTCCCAGTTTTAGCTAAGTGGAAACTACTTTGGTGCTGTCTTCCTGGCTGGGGCAGTAGAATGCTGAAGAAGCCTTCCAGATAGACTGGAACTGAGACTCATGATTTATGCCCTCTGTCAGGTAGCCAGAGCTCATGCTTCATGGGAAGCATAAGGGATTTAGAGCCAGATCTTCTCAGCCAGTCTAATCCAGGAAATACCATCTTCTTTGCTATCCTGCTGTTTTTAATTATCAGTGAGTCAATTAGAATTCTGAGAGGAGCCTCTAGGGTTATCTAGTTCAACCTCTTGATTTTATGGATGAGGAAGCAAACTCAAATAAGTTAAATGACTCATCCAATATTTTAGTATATACAGTGACCAAATCAACATGCTCTGTTCTCAGCAGATATATTTGTTTTTACTGTATAAACCACCTTCAGGTGTTCCGCCTAGTGGGCGAGACTTTACTCAAGAACTATGGAGAAAGAAAAGAGTAAAGCTTTATTGGCTCAAAAACTTTTCTTCTTAAAATACTATCTCTGCCTTCATGGAACTTTCAGTCTGTAATGAGAGGCCTAGCCATTAAAGAAATGAACATATAAGTAAATGTGCAATTACAAAATGTGATTAATGCATAATCAAAAAGAACAGGGTGTGATGTTCAGTGCCAGCTAGGGGCTCAGTTTAGATTGGGGTGGTTCAGAAAAGCCTGTCTGAGGAAATTACATTCATGCTTGGATCTGAAGGATGAGTAAAGATGTGGGATCAGAAAAGGACAGGCACTTAAAAGTTTGTGAATATACTGCAGTCCAGTATGGTGTAGAAGTCTCTAGCTGAGCTTTACATCTGTGGATGATCATGTGACACCTTATTATTTGTTGAGAAGGAGTCACTTTTTGATTTAAAGCTTGGGGGCAGCATTAGTAAGAAATGACTCCTGGATGAGTAAAACAGTCTGGGGTTGAAGGGGTTAATGCTGCATCTTAATAAAAGACTCTTTTTCTTGAGTGTCCCACTCTCTCTGCCACTTTTGGATGTGGTTTGTCCTTCATTCAGCAGTATTTATTGAGCATCTGCTATGTATCGCATGCTGTTCTAGATAAGAGGGATTCAGTGAAGAACAAGACAACAACTATCCTATACTCATGAAGCTTACTTTCTAATTGAGGGGACAGAAAATATGTAAGTATACAAATAAATAGTCAGAACAGTTTCAGTAAGTGGTTAGTGCTACGGAGGAAATTGAGGAGGAGACCATGAAGAGAGTGATGGGCAGTGGCAGAGGCCCCCTGTAGTCAGGTTGCTCGGGAACAACTTCTCAGTGAGCTGAGTCATTCTGCTGAACAGTCCTGTGGAAGCTAGAAGAAAGGCATCCAGGCTCATGACCATCAGGATCACTGGTTCTCTGTCTGTCCTATCAGCAGAAGTGTGGAAGGAACTCACTCCTCCGTCATTTTGATAGGAAAAGTGTTATTAGGAATCTGGGCAGTTTGTAAGAAAAAGCATGTGAGCATGCCTGCTCTAGGCTCTGTTCAGTCCTGCACACTGACCACTGTGGTCCTCCTGTCTCCAGTTTGTTTCATTTCACCAAACCAGTGTTTTGTGTTGGGTCCTTGTAGGTTCTTGCTCCTCATTCTTCACCAGTGAGGAACTGGTATACAGGAACTCCATCCTGGAGTTAGGATTTTACAGCTCTGGAATTTGATAGGATCAGGTAAGGCACACACTAAAAAGTGTGTCCCCTGTCCTGCTTCCACTTAGGGAAGGGACTTAGTTCATCTGGAGGTGCTGATACAATTGTCATGAAACACAGTTTTAAAATTTCAAGACTGATGTCTCTAGTAGCATGTTCAACTTGTATTCTGTGTTAAGATTATACAGTAAGTGAAAGTAAAAATAGATCAGTCGTGTCTGACTCTTTGTGACCCCATGGACCATACTGTTCCATGGAATTCTCTAGGCCAGAATACTGGAGTACGTAGCCTTTCTGTTCTCCAGGGGATCTTCCCAACCCAGGAATCAAACCAGGATCTCCTGCATTGCAGGCAGATTCTTTACCAACTGAGCTATCAGGGAAGCCAAGATTATACAGTAACTTCCTTCTAAAACATTGTAACTAATTTATGAATGCCTTTCCTTTTGGGGGAATTTATAGTTGTAATATTGAGCAGTTACCACTGGCTGCAGCATGCCGGTGGTGCAGGCACTGTTTTCTGCCCTCTGACCACAGCCCGAGGATGAGGCTCCATGATGTCGGTGCCACTCTCTTCATTTCCCAGGTGAGGAAGCGGGCTTGAAGTGGTAAAAATCTCACAGCTGATGTTAGAAGCCGAGCATAAGCCTGTGTTTGTCTGCTTCCAGAGCCTCTGCTGGTCACATGGGTTCTACAGTGATATTGCAGAATGATGTGACCAGGTCAGATTCTCTTTCAGTAGTCTCTGCAGAGCCCTCCTTAATTCTCAGAAGACAAGAAACTACTGTTCCCAAGACCACAGCAGCCCCAGGAAAGCCTCCAAGAAGCTAACAGACAGGCGCTCACAAGTTCCTAGGCTCTCAGCTATAACTTGGTTGCTGCCTGCATGTGTCCTGGGTTGAAGGGGATACCAGCTAGTCCCTGCCCTTCTTGAAAATGTCAGTGTGAACTCAAACTAGTGGGAGGAGGAGGGAAGTGTCTTATGAAAGCCCAGAGGAAGGAATGGACAGATTCGACCGTAAGTGGTGGAAGACATTGTAAACAAAACTCCACTGACGATAAATGAGGAAACTTATTTACAGTTAACACAGCAAACAAGATGTAAATCCCATAATATGTAAGGAGGATCTGATCAGAGGCAACAGTCTGGTGGCAACTGGACAAAGGATATAAAGAAATCCACATAGGAAGAAATTGAAATGGCCATAAGCACATGAAAAGATTCTTAACTCTACTAGTAATCAGAACAAAGGCAACTAAACAATCTGTCTAGCATACTGTAAACATTGAAAGGTTAATTATAGCACTCTTCACAAGAAATGAGGTGAACAGATCTCTTTACACTGTTCGTGTGACTGAATTAGACGCAGCCTGGACTACTCCCACCCTTGTCCAGTCTCCTGTGGTCTCAGCCTGTGAAACCTTGGACTGGAAAACCCTTGCCAGCACCTCTTTTCACCCAGAACCTGTCCGAACAGACAGGTCACTCTGCTGTGCTCCCGACAGCCCCCAGCGGCTCACACTCTGCCTCCTCCCTCAGGCCTCAGGGTGCGTGGTCCTGCCTTTGTTCTCTTCACCCTCGTCTAAACCCGTTTCCCCGTCCTGTGTCTTTTATCCAGCAGAGCACACATTCCCCATGTGTGCCACCCCCTTCCATGGTGGATTCTCACAGTTTGCTGTGTTTCACTCTGGAAAGCCCCACTTTGCCTCACCTAGACGACACTATACCTTCACACCGGAGGTCCAACGGCACTTCCACACTGGAAGCTTTTTAAAAGCAGTGGTCATTAAATCAGTCTTGGATAAATATACTGTACATCCAAACTCTGGAGTACTGCAGGTGTTAAAAAAAAAAAAAGCTGAAATACCTGTATGCTTTCTGCTGAAAGAGGTTTGTGATGTTATTAAGTGAAAAAAGCAAGTTGTGGAATTATGTAGTTAACCATTTTGATAAAATGTGTACTTTATATATTTGTGATTATACACATACAGAACAAAAGGATGAAAAGATATTCATCAAAAGTAACTGGTTGCCTTTAGAGAGCAGATTTTTGGGGTGAAAAGATCAAGTTTTAAAACATAACCTCATTGAGATAGAATTTTCATATAGTGCAGTATAATAATTTGATGAGATTTAACAGCTATATACATCTGTGTAACTCCCATCTCAACTCTGGGTTCTGATCCCCATCCCAGGAGTGGTGGCGGTTGTCACTGCTGTTTTGTTGGCTTGCCAAAGCTAGTTCTAGAGTCTGTTTCTCATGAGATCCTGAGATGTACACTCATTGAGGTCTTTGCTCTTGTTTGTTTTTTAAAGCTAGTCTTCCTGAGGGGCAGCCAGGTGAGCATGGCTGAGTGATGACCCAGTGACTGGTCAGAGGTTGTGCTTAAACACACCTGTGATATGGCCTCTGCCCTTTGCAAAAGCACCTGTGTATGGTTTGGGCCACACACTCATCTTCAGGTAGTTTATGCATCTCCCTAACTGTTACTGTCTGTCTGAGCAAGTCTCAAACAGCTGGAAGGAACAGATAGCTCTCTCTGTTATCCAAACAGTTCTCTCTGTTCTCTCCTGAGTGTATGCTCACCCCCTGTATGCATGCAGCCTTCCAGATTCCAGGAATATGTGGGAGCTCACAGAGGTCTGCCGCAATCATCCCATGCTCCAGACTTCATTTCTAAGTTTTCTGTTCTGTCTTTCTACGAACTGCATTGAAGCCTCAGAGAGCTATGATGTTGGCCTTCCCCGCTTTCAGTTTGTCCCTGGCATGGGACTTTTCGATGGAGCGCCCAATTGGGTGGGTACCCTTCCTGGTACTCATGGCTGAGTGTGCGAGAGGGGAACTTGTTTTTTAAGTCACTAAGTCATGCCTGACTCTTTTCAACCCTGTGGACTGCAACACACCAGGCTCATCTGTCCTAGACTATCTCCCAGGGTTTGCTCAGATTCATGTCTGTTGAGTCAGTGATGCTATCTAACCATCTCATCCTCTGCTGCCCCCTTCTCCTTTTGCCTTCAATCTTTCCCAGCATCAGAGTCTTTTCTAATGAGTTGGCTCTTTGCATCAGGTGGCCAAAGTATTGGCGCTTCAGCATCAGTCCCTCCAGCAAATATTCAGGGTTGATTTCCTTTAGGATTGACTGGTCTGATCTCCTTTCTGTCCAAGGGACTCTCAGAAGTCTTCTCCAGCACCACAGTTCGAAAGCATCAACTCTTTGGCGCTCAGTCTTCTTTATGGTCCAATTCTCATATCCATACAGGACTAATGGAAAAACCACATCTCTGACTATATGGACATTTGTTGGCAAAATCACTGTCTGCAGTGATTTTGGAGCCCAAGAAAATAAAATCTGCCACCGTGTACAGTTTTTCCCCTTCTATTTGCCATAAAGTGATGGGACTGGATGTCATGATCTTAGTTTTTTTAATGTTGAATTTCAAGCCAGCTTTTTCACTCTCTTTCACCCTCATCAAGAGGCTCTTTAGTTCCTCTTCACTTTCTGCCATTAGAGTGATATCATCTGCATATCTGAGATTATTGATATTTCTCCTGGCAGTCTTGATTCCAGCTTGTGATTCATCCAGTCGGGCATTTCACATGATGTACTCCACATGGAAGTTAAATAAGCAGGTGACAATATATGGCCTTGGCGTACTCCTTTCCCAATTTTGAACCAGTCCCGGTTTCTCAGGAGGCGAGTAAGGTCGTACTCGCATCTCTCATCTGTGGAATTTTCCACAGTTTGTTGTGATCCACAGAGTCCAAGTATTTTGTGTACTCAGTAAAGGAGAAGTAGATGGGTTTTTTTGTGTTTATTTTTGTTGGTTTGTTTGTTTTTGGAATTCCCTTGCTTTTCTCCATGATCCAGTGATTGTTGGCAATTTGATCTCTGGTTCCGCTGCCTTTTCTAAACCCAGCCTGTACATCTGGAAGTTCTCAGTTCATGTACTGCTGAAGGCTAGCTTGAAGGATTCTGAGTATAACCTTGCTAGCATGTGAAACGAACACAATTGTACAGTAGTTTGAACATTGTTTGGCATTGCCCTTATTTGGGATTGGAATGAAAACTGACCCTTTCTAGTCCTATGGCCACTGCTGAGTTTTCCAAATTTGCAGGCATATTGAGTGCAGCACTTTAAAAACATCGTCTTTTAGGATTTTAAACAGCTCAGCTGGAATTCTGTCACCTCAGCCCATGATAAAACACCACAAGTACTCACAGCTCTTACTGGAATTTGAAAGTTCATTTTGAATAAGAACGTTTCAGTTTGTGTAAAGTCCTGTAGTGGTTGTTTTTGACAGTTTTATCCAGATTTATCGTTGCTGTTGGGGGAGAGGGTTTGCCAAGTTCCTCACTCTCCAAGTCCAAGATTAATTCATTTTTGTTAATTTGCTGATAGAGCGGTCTTGGCAGAATTGTTACACTATTCACATTGTCCAGATTCCTATTTATTTTTATCACACAGGACCCTGGATGCCAGTGTTATGAGTTGCAAGCTCACTCCAGATCCCAGAGACCCATGACCCATTTAGACTCTGCTCAAGTACAGGGGTGGAGTGGAGGAGTGATTGACTTAATTCTATATCAGAAAGTTGTGAGGACATGTTACACCCACCCACTTTTTCAATAATTATGGTGGTGGCAGGGTGGGGTGGGGGGGGGCGGTTTGGGAACGTATCCTACCAGCATCCCTGGGCCAGTTTACTGTTGAGAATTCCTGAGAATTCTTGTTTAGAGGCTGCTTTCCTCCCTGGGTGAGTGGGAAGCTATTCTTTCTCAGGGGTGGACAATAGAATTGCTGGATTTTAGGGTTAGGAGTTTGCTTGTTGCATGAGGCAGATCTGAAGCATAGGTGAGGACCAGTCAGTGGGTTTGGATATACAAAGTTCTTGCCACCCTTTGACGTTTGCTTCGGTTCTTAACATCCATTGCTGCCTTTTTGACCACAGCTATCATCTGGCTACCCCACAGCCGCCTCCTTTATTCTCTCATTAACTGAAATGTGGTCAGTTCTTCACTACTTAGTTTGCTGGTTTTGCCCAGAATCTGTGCCCTGCTTTGTCCTAATACTGACCCAGCCTTCAGTACTGGGGTCGCTTTAGCTTTATGCTTGCCTCCTTTAGTCATCAAGTCATTTCCGCCCCTGATCACCGCACAACACTTGGCCACCATGCGCACATTCCATGGCCTGACTCCTGAGTGCTCCCTCCTGCAGGCGCTGCTGACAGGGAGCCTCCCTGGCTTCATCGATGTCGTCAGGAACCTCGATTCCCCCACATTGCTGGAAGACAATGTGGTCACACGAGCCAAAGCTGCTGGGAAAAGAATCATCTTTTATGGAGATGAAACATGGGTGAAATTATTCCCGAAGCATTTTGTGGAATACGATGGAACAACCTCTTTTCTTGTATCAGATTATACAGAGGTCAGTTTTTAAGAAAAATATATCCTATGAGACAGCCTGGTACCCTGTTCTTAGCAAGGGGCAACATTGCGTTTTATGTGACTTCTATTAGTACATTAAGAATAGTATGGAGAGATTGAAAAACTTGTTCCTTCCCATGATCAGCTCCAAGCCAGAAACATAAACCCAGACACAGGTGTGAGCTTAGTTCTCTGGCCCTTAAGCCCGGATAGACACCTGTTGATGGGACCAGCAGTCAGGAAGGGCTCGCCAGGAAGAGCCCCTCAGCCTGAGTTTTGACAGCGTCTGTGCATGGCAGAGCCCGAGGTCTCTGTGGTCTGCCAGGGATCCTGCCTCACGGCTGTTCTGCGAGGCTGGCAGCATGAGGGCAGACGTGTGCTGGGTGAGCCTGGTCCCAAGAGGCATCGGCCCTGTGGTGGGCGTGCAGCCTCCAAAGAGGAAGAGGGCATAATTGGACCCACAGTGAGAAAGCTGGCCCAGGGAGCAGAGGCACTGCAAGTCTGAGCTGGCGTTGGATGGGTCCGTTTGCTTGGCCTTTTGGAGTGTCTGCTTCACTGAAGGAGACCTGTATAGACACAACAATTACTGCCCTTCCTGTGTATGACCACTCAGAAATACTTCTCTTCATGGTAGATTCTTCAGTGGAAGGGAGAAGGGCCATCTGAGGAGTTAGGGCTCTCCAGGCTAATGGGTCTGTCAGGGGCTGTTTTACTGGGAACCACTGAGTGTGTGTCTCTTTCCTCCCTCAATAGTGTTCTTATAGGACACACAGATGCCCTCAGCTTCACTCCGCTGGTTCCTTGAACTCTGGGTACTGTTTTGTCTTACTCAACTGCCCTTAGCCCTTAGTTGCCTCGTAACAACCTGGTACCTGTTGAACTTGGTCTTCTGGTCAGCTTTAGTTTATGCTCCAGTAGTGATCTTCTTACAGAATTATTTTGTCAGAACAACCCTTGTGCATTTAAATTATAATATGTTCTCTTCATAACTTAGAGACATACAAATATTAATGAAAGATTGATCTAATGCAAACATTTTTTAAGACAGTTTTTATTTTGGAGGTTTGTTTTGTTTTTGGTCTTTGCAAACTCCCACAAATCCAAGTACCTAAAAAAAACCCACTAGATTTGAAAATAACCATGTCACTTTTCATTGAAGAATGAACACCAGAGAAATTAGGGAAGCTATTGATATGTGCTTTTTTCCCTTTAAAGGTGGATAATAATGTTACAAGGCATTCGGATAAAGTACTAAAAAGGCAGGATTGGGATGTGTTAATCCTGCACTACCTCGGGCTGGACCACATCGGCCACATTTCTGGGCCCAACAGCCCCCTGATTGGGCACAAGCTCAGTGAGATGGACAGCATCCTGATGAAGATCCACACCTCACTGCTGTCAGAGGTGAGCATGTCAAGGTGCCAGTATTTCCTGGAGGAAATGCAGCTTCTAAAGTGAACTCGGGGGGGGGGGGGGAAGTGAACTCGGGTGACCTTGCGTGAGCTTCGTGCCCACCAGCACTCAGGCAGCCTTCACCTACGGTAGCACATGCCATGTGCTGGGCACTATACCCAGCGGCCCTGCCAAAGAGTGGCTTTTAGTATCTCCACCTGTTCATCCAGATAATTTCTCCTGAACGCCTTCTCTGTCGCTGTTCCTATACAGACAGTTGAGGAGCTTAGCCTCTAGCCAGGAGGGAAAACAGGGAGCATAATCAGTGAGTCAAAGGTATCCTGGACAGTAGTTGCTGCTATAGCAGAACATAGGGCAGGAAGAGTGTACATGTGAGAGAAAGGCCAAAATTTTAAGCTGCATGATCAGAGCAGTCTTTGAGGACATGTGAGTGGTGAGCAGAGGCTTGAAGGGGGTGGGAATGCCGGTAAGCCACGTATGAAGGTATGTTCCAGGCGAAGAAGCAGCACGGGCAATTCAGAGCCTATCAGGTCCATCCCAGGGGTAGTAGGAGCCACTGGCCAGAGCCCTAGGGGCAGAGGGCAGCTGTGTGTGACAGATAAGGAGACTGTCCTATGCTCTGTGACCTCCGTTTAATCCCATTTGTCTTACTTAAGACATTACTGTTGTTAGTTTTGGGGTTTTTTTGGCCCTGCGTGGCATCTTAGTTACCTGACCACGGATCATACCCAAGCCCCCTGCAGTGGAAGGGCAGAGTCCTAACCACTGGACTGCCAGAAAGTGAAAGTCGCTCAGTCATGTCCAACTCTTTGCGACCCCATGGACTATTCAGTCCACAGAATTCTCCAGGCCAGAATACTGGAGTGGGTAGCCTTTCCCTTCTCCAGGGGATCTTCCCAACCCAGGGATCGAACCCAGGTTTCCTGCATTGCAGGCAAATTCTTTACCAGCTGAGCCACCAGGGAAGCCCCTGGACTGCCAGTGAAGTCCCTATTTATGACATTACTTGATCTTGACCTTTTAATCTGACTGTAAGTTCATAGGTTAGAAAAAAAACTCATTTAGAAAGAGCTACTATTTACAAAGCAAAGCTGAAATCTGAAGTAGGTTTCTTAACAAGATCATGTGTTCTCCCTAGTCTGGGTACAATTGAAATGTTTCCCTTTGCCTCACAGGAGAGAGATACTCTGTTGCCCAGTCTGCTGGTTCTCTCTGGTGATCATGGCATGTCTGAAGCTGGAGGTCATGGAGCCTCTTCCATGGAGGAAGTAAACACTGCTCTGGTCTTAATTAGCTCTGCATTTGAAAGGAAACCTGGTGAGATTTAGATGTTTAACAGTTTAAACCTGTACTTTATTTCTTTGTTTTCTATACTTTGATTTTAATTTTAAAAACCATTTTTGGAAGCTGTGTACATTTGAAAAACCCTGAATAATGAGAATGAAAATTAATGGGGCAAGGACCAGTCAGGATTTGGAATTTATGTTTCTTGTGTGGTATGAATGTTACTGCCTGATATCTAAACAATAAAAAGTGCCAGAGGCTTCGGGACATCTGAACTGCATGTATGAATTGAGAGAAACATAAGAAATTAAACTTAAGAAAAAGAATCTATTATTTGAGACGATCTTGAATAGATAGCAATGTCAGCTCGAGTCATAGGCCAGTCAAGAGTAGGACTATCTGAGAGCCTATCGTCAGCACTGAGACACACCTCAGCTGTCCAGCCCAGGCACACCGGGCCCCTCATTCAGCACAGGCCTGCACGAGACCCCTGCCACCTCGAGGCCTTTAGGACACGCAGGCCGTCAGCTTACAGCTGTTTGCACGCTGGACTCTCTGATACTTTTCAGTACCGTTGGCTCTGCTGACCCCTGGTCCTGGGACTATCCACCTGTTTGGGTCCCCTCCACCTCTCGCTCTGCTGTCCAGTCCTCTTGGCCGGCTCAGCAACCTTGCCCTAGCCTTTTTTCTGGACTGCCTCAGTTTGATTCTGCATTTACTCCTGAGATGATCGCATGCTCTTCCATGGTTTTAAATGCCATGAATGGGCTCACACCTGTTGGATTTATCCTCCAGCTGTGCCTCTTTCTCAACGGCCAAACTGTCAGCCCCACTGCCTACTGACGTCCTCTTGGATCGCCCACAGGTAGAGCAAATGAGACGACACCTGCAGTCGGCCCTCCCTGTATCCCTGTCAACAGATGGTGCCATTCACACAGTTCTTCAGGTTGGAAACCTGGGCATCTCCCTGCTCCTCACCTGTGCCAGACTGTCCCAGGCTCCCATACATACCACCTTTCAGAAGCTGAACCTCGGATAAAGTGAAAACTCCACGTGAGGCTTCTTGCCTCCCTCACGGCCTTGTCTGGAGGCACATCCCCATTGCTCATCATATCCCGGCCTCTCCAACACGTCCTCCAGGTGTTAAGCTCTTCCTCACATGCCCTGACCCGTCCTCCTCAGCCCCTCAGCCTGCTCATACGCTCATCCTTGGTCTCACCTTTCCTATGGTCATCTCTCACACCCCTCTTCCACTCCACCATCGTCCTTATCATGGTTTATAACCACAGAATGAACTGTGTGATTCGTGTACATCTGTCTTCTCACTGGGTGCTAGAATGGGGCAGGGCCAGGTCTGTTTTATGCATCACTGTATGCCTTGGGCCTCAGCATTGCCTGGTGTTTAATGGGTACTGAAAATATTGAATGAATGAATCTTCTGCTTGAGCAGGGACTGGCTGGGGAAGAAGCTCCACCTGTTTCCTTTTGTCTTTTTACAGCACTGCCTCCTCTTAGATGTCTCACTCCAAAGGCATCAGGTATTGGGTCTTGTAACCTGAGCCTTTACTGAGTGCCCAGCTGGAGCCTGCCTTCCAGTGAGAGTGCACAGTACCCACCGGAGCACTGGCCTCCGACACATGCACACCCAGAGCAGGGTCCCGTGGGGCTCATCTGCCTCAGGGAGAGCCCCGGGCCGGATGCACCCTCTCCATCCGTCTGTCCACCCACCCCGCAGAGGACACTGAGCACCCGCAGTCAGCTGGGCGCTGTGCTGGCACTGCAGACAGGGAGCTTGTAGTCTGGAAGAGCAGGGACAGCTGGGCTGGCCTGTTGCCATTAATATTATAGGGACCTTAGGGTGATTTTTAACTTAACTGCTGATGTTTCATGGCTCAGGTGGGCATATAAGGATATCCTCCCTGGGAGGCCTGACACGTCTTTAGGAAGGGCCAGGGCGGCTGTGCCTAGGGACTGACTGCGTGGGCTGCTCACAGTAAGCTCTTCCTTGTTTTGTTGACTTATTTGTTTGCTTTGAGAGTAGTTATAGTCTGTGTTCTTATCAAGCTTATTTTTTGAGCCAGGACTCCACACCTGCCATTCAGTTCATTCAGAGATGGTTAGCCATCGTTAGTGTCAATTTTGGGATATAGCATCACCTCTTTACTGGTCACCTCCACTTCCTCCAACCCAGTATCATCCCCATCCTCAGCCACCAGCAACCACTAATCTTCCTGTCTCTACAGACTTGCCTTTTCTGGACGTTCCATGCAAATAGAGCCATGTAATAAATGGTCTTATGTGACCGTGGTGCTGCAGAAGACTCTTGAGAGTCCCTTGGACTGCAAGAAGATCAGACCAGTCAATCTTAAAGGAAATCAACCCTCAATATTCATTGGAAGGACTGATGCTGAAGCTCCAATACTTTGGTCACCTGATGTGAAGAGCCAGCTAACTGGAAAAGACCCTGATGCTGGGAAAGATTGAGGGCAGGAGAAAGGTGCAACAGAGGATGAGATGGTTTGATGGCATCACCAATTCAATGGTCATGATCTTGGGCAAACTCCGGGAAATGGTGAGGGACAGGTAAGCCTGGTGTGCTGCAGTCCTTGGGGCCACAAAGAATCAGACACTACTTGGCAACTGAACAAAACAATAACAATAAATGGTCTTGTGTGACCAACTTCTTTTACTCGTGTAATGTTTTCAGGGTTCATTCATCCTGTAGCAGGTGTCAGGACTTGATTCCTTTGTGTTTTTTTTGCTGAGTAATATTCCATTGTATATGTGTTCTACATTTGTTTATCCATCCATCAGTTGATAGATGTTTGGGTTGTTTTCACTTTGTGGAAACATTTCATTCCACTGAGAATGACTCTGAACAAGTTTTTGTGTGGACATATATTTTCTTACCGTGTCATTTCTTTCTCCACTAGAACTTTGCTTCTACTCACCTCTGCTCTGCTGTTTGTCAGACACATGCCATTTCTATATGTTGTAGGCTGACAATATATATATGTGGTTTGATACATACATACCTATAGTTCTATATACTTGTTTTGGAATTTAAGAGAAAAATACATTTTATGCTATCTTTTATAACTATATAGTTACCTTTAAAGTGGATCCAGATTACCGTCTGGAGTCACTAGCTTTCAGTGTGAAGAACTTCCTTTAGTATTTCTTGTAAGGCAGGTTTAAATGTTGTTCAGTCGCTAAATTACCTCCCACTCTTTGTGACCCCATAGACTGCAGTACGGAGAAGGAAATGGCAACCCCCTCCAGTACTCTTGCCTGGAAAATCCCATGGATGGAGGAGCCTGATAGGCTACAGTCCATGGGGTCGCGATGAGTCGGACACAACTGAGCATCTTCACTTTCACTTTTCACTTTCATGCATTGGAGAAAGAAATGGCAACCCACTCCAGTATTCTTGCCTTGAGAATCCCAGGGACAGAGGAGCCTGGTAGGCTGCCGTCTACGGGGTCACACAGAGTCGGACACAACTGAATCGACTTAGCAGCAGCAGCAGACTGCAGTACACCAGGCTTCCCTGCTGTTCAGAATCTCCCCAAGTTTGCTCAAACTCATGTCCATTGATTCAGTGATGCCATGCAACCATCTCATCCTCTGCTGCCCTCTTTTCCTTTTGCCTTCAATCTTTCCAAACATCAGGGCCTTTTCTGATAAGTTGGCTTTTTGCATCAGGTGGCCAAAGTGTTGGAGCTTCAGCATCAGTCCTTCCAATGAATGTTCAGGGCTGGTTTCTTTTAGGATGGACTGATTTGATCTCGTTACAGTCCAAGGAACTCTCAAGGGTCATCTCCAGCACCACAGTTCGAAAGCATCAATTCTTTGGCACTCAGCCTTTATGGTTCACCTCTCACATACATACATGACTACTGGAAAAATTGTAGGTTTGACTATGTGGATCTTTGTAGGCAAAGTGATGTCTTTGTTTTTTAATACACTGTCTAGGTTTGTCATAGCTTTCCTTTTTAATTTCATGGCTGCAGTCACCATCCACAGTGATTTTAGAGCCCAAGAAAATAAAGTCCACTTTTTCCTCGTTTATTTACCATGAAGTGATGGGACCATATGCCATGATCTTAGCTTTTTGAGTCCTGAGTTTGTTAATAATGAATTGTCTTTTTTGCTTTTTTAGTCTTGGGATGTCTTCATTTCCCCTTGATTTTTTGAAAGGTAGTTTTGCTAGATTCTGGTTCTTTCAGCTCTTTGCACATGCTGTCCTGCTGCCTTCTGGCTTCTGTGGTTCTGATGAGAAATCAACCATTAATCTAATTAGTTTCGCTTCACTCCTTGTAGTTTGTATCTGTACAGCTTGGAGTTCATTGAGCTTATTGGATGTGAAATTAATGTTTCTCATCAAATTTGGAAGATTTTCCATTTCTCAGATTGTATAATTGTTTATTGTATAATTGTATAGTTTTTATCAATCTGTCTTTCCTGATTCTTCTGCCAGTTGAAAATCTGCTATTGAGCCTTCATAGTAAATTTTTCATTTCAGTTATACTTCTCACCTTCAGAGTTTCCATCTAACCCCTAACCCTTTATTGATAATCTCTGAAGGATGGGACCCTGTCATCCTACCTGCCTTTACTACCTTCCTAGGCAAGGAAACCTGCCTAGTTTCCTTTAGTTCTTTGACCATATTTACAATGACTGCTTGGAAGACTTTGTCTATTAACTCTGACACATGGACCCTTCCCAAGACGCTTGTGCAGCCTGCTTTTTTTTTCTCTCTCTTTTTCAGCTATACTTTCCTGTTTCTTTGCATAATTGCATGTGGTTTTTGATGAAAACCGAACATTAAATACTATATTGCAGTAACTCTAGCCCTCCTCACAGGGCCTGTTGTCATTATTTTATTTTTGTTGTTCAGTCACTCAGTCGTGTCTGAGTCTTTGTGACCCCATGGACTGCAGCATGCCAGGCTTCCCTGTCCTTCACCATCTTCCGGAGCTTGCTCAAACTCGTGTCCGTTGAGTCGATGATGCCATACAACCATCTCGTTCTCTGTCATCCCTTTCACCTCCTGCCTTCAATCTCTCAACTTCAGGGTCTTTTCTAATGAGTCAGCTCTTTGCATTAGGTGGCCAAAGTATTGGAGCTTCACCTTTGGTATCAGTCCTTCCAATGAATATTCAGGGCTGACTTCCTTTAGGATTGACTGGTTTGATCTCCTTGTAGTCCAAGGGGCTTTCAAGAGTGTTCTCCGACACCATAATTCAAAATCAATTCTTTGGTGCTCAGCTTTCTTTATAGTCCAGCTCTCACATCCATACATGACTACTGGAAAAACCATAGCTTTGACTAGACGGACCTTTTTCAGCATAGTAATGTGTCTGCTTTTTAATATGCTGTCTAGGTTTGTCATAGCTTTTCTTCCAAGGAGCAAGCATCTTTTAATTTCGTGGCTGCAGTTACCATCTGGGGTGATTTTGGAGCCCCAAAAAATAAAGTCTTTCACTGTTTCCATTGTTTCCCTATCTGTTTGTCATGAAGTGATGGGACCAGATGCCATGATCTTAGTTTTTTGAATGGTGAGTTTTAAGCCAGCTTTTTCACTCTTCTCTTTCACCTTCATCAAGAGGTTCTTAGGGCTTGCCTGGTGGCTCAGAGGTTAAAGTGTCTGCCTGCAATGCGGGAGACCCAGGTTCCATCCCTGGGTCGGGAAGATCCCCTGGAGAAGGAAATGGCAACCCACTCCAGTATTCTCGCCTGAAGAATCCCATGGACGGAGGAGCCTGGTAGGCTACAGTCCATGGGGTCACCAAGAGTCGGACACGACTGAGTGACTTCACTTTCAGTTTCTGCTGTAAGGGTAGTGTCATCTGCATATCTGAGATTATTGACATTTCACCCGACAATCTTGATTCCAGCTTGTACTTAATCGGCCCAGCATATAAGTTAAATAAGCAAGGTGATAATATACAGCCTTGATGTACTTCTTTCCCAATTTGGAACCAGTCTGCTGTTCCATGTCTGGTTTCTTAGGAGGCAGGTAAGGTGGTCTGGTATTATCTTTTTAAGAATTTTCCACAGTTTGTTGTGATGCACACAGTCAAGGACTTTGGCATAATCAACAAAGCAGATTTTTTTTTCTGGAATTCTCTTGCTTTTTCTATGATCCAGCAGATGTTGGCAATTTGATCTGTGGTTCCTCTGCCTTTTCTAAATCCAGCTTGAACATCTGGAAGTTCTTGGTTCACGTACTGTTGAAGCCTAGCTTGGTTGATTTATTGAGTACTTTGACTAGACCTCTCCAGTGAAGCCTTGACCCCCACATATGAGATCTCTGCCGTCATCCCTGTGAGGGCACTGTGGCCTGGGAATTGGCAGAGCCGGCAGAGCTCAATGATGGTCACTTGCCGTGGTGGCTCTGAAATGTTGCCTCTCTTGCTGTCAGACCCACCCAGCTGTTGGCTCCACTCATTTCAGGCTAACCGCACCTTCAGTTTTGACAGTTGATAATCAGTGTTCTCCGTAGTCCAGTCTCATCACATTTGGGCCACTTTGCAGGAGTCTTTCCCAAGGCCAGTCGTTAAGGTTGTTCTGATACCAGGGGAGCCCTTGTTTCAGCTTATACACTTGGAACTGACCTGTGGTTCAGCTTGTGGCTCTCAGGAAGCTGCCAGCTTCCTCTTAGTTATTTACCTCCAAAACCTCCATAGTTTTCAAGAGCACCCTTAGGCTTGAATTGCTCACATTCTTCTTAAAATAGTTTCAGTTGTTGTTGATGTGTCTCTAGGTCTCCTTTAACTTACAAGTCTCCATCCCCATCCTGTTTTATCGTGAATTTGTTGAAGAATTTGGTTAGTTGTCCTGTGGAGTCTCTTTCTGCATTGTCTGTTAACATGTCCTCTGTTCATCTGGTAAATTCCGTCTGACCTAGAGGCATGAGTAGATTCAGACCCTGGGGCTCCAAAATCACCCCAGATGGTAACTGCAGCCACGAAATTAAAAACCTGGTTTAGGCCAGGTTGTGGTTAGTAGGAAGCACACAGGGTGATTTGTTTTAACATTACTTGTAGAAGGTCAGATTTAAAAATGACTACCATCACACATGTCCTAGAGCCTGTCACCTAAACTGTTTTCTTTTTTCTAGGTGATGTCAGACATCCAACGCACGTTCAACAGACTGATTTGGCTGCAACACTCTCAATAGGACTGGGTCTGCCAATTCCGAAGAGCAATATTGGCAGTCTTATGTTCCCAGTTGTAGAAGGAAGACCAATGCGGGAACAGCTGAGGCTTTTACATTTAAATACAGTACAGCTTAGCAAGTTGTTGCAGGAGAATGTCCCATCATGTGAAAAAGGTAAGCCAGTTAGCAGCTGCTAACATGTCCGTCATGCTGTGTGCTTCCATTGCACCAGGTGTCTTCCTGATGTTCCCATGATGGGCACTGCAGTGGTCCTTGTGCATTCCTTTTTATTAGTCAGTTCTTCGCATCAGGTGGCCAAAGTATTGGAGCTTCAGCTTCAGCATCATTCCTTCCAGTGAATATTCAGGACTGATTTCCTTTAAGATTGACTGCTTTGATCTCCTTGCAGTCCAAGGGACTCTCAAGAGTCTTCTCCAACACCGCAGTTCAAAAGCATCAGTTCTTCAGCGCTCAGCCTTCTTTATGGTTCAACTCTGTCATCCATACATGACTACTGGAAAAATAATAGCTTTGACTAGACGGACCTTTGTTGGCAAAGTTATGTCTCTGCTTTTTAATATTCTGTCTCGGTTGGTCATAGATTTTCTTCCAAGGAGCAAGGGGCAAAATCGCATTTAGAATCAAACCCTGTATCTGCCAGAGGTGCTTGGAGGGCTCAAAGAAAACCTTGTATGCACCAGGACCAAGAGGCCCCACAGAGACTGAGCCAGACCTGCTTTTGAGTGTTGGAACGTCTCCTATGGAGGCGTGGATCAGCAGTGGCCTGCCACAGGGGCAGGGGCTCTGACCACAGCAGACGTGGGTCATGCAGCCTGTGGCCTAAGCCCTGTCGGAGTAGGTTGCCATTGGCCCCACTATAGAGCTACTGAGCAGACGACCCACAAGCTGCAGAACAATTATACCAAAGAAATTCTCGCACTGTTAAGAAAATTCTAGGACCTACAACAGATTTCCCAACCTGGGGATCTGGCAAAGGGACTGAGAACCCCCAGGGAGTTTGACTTTGGAGGGCAGTGCAGTTTGATTACAGAACTTACACAGGACTGGGGAAGCAAACTCTTGGAGGGCACAGACAAAACCTTGTGTACACCAGGAACCAGGACAAAGAAACAGTGTCCTCACAAGAGACTGAGCCAGACTTACCTGTGAGTGTTCAGGAGTCTCCACTGGAGGCCTGGTCTGCTGCAGGGTCAGGGGCACTGAATACAACAGTGGTGCACAAATCCTTTTGAAGAAGGTCTTCATTATCTTCATTCAGTCAGTTCAGTTCAGTCGCTCAGTCGTGTCTGACTCTTTGCGACCCCATGGACTGCAGCATGCCAGGCCTCCCTGTCCATCACCAACTCCCAGAGTTTACTCAAACTCATGTCCGTGATGCCATCCAACCATCTCATCCTCTGTCGTCCGCTTCTCCTCTCGCCTTCAATCTTTCCCAGCATCACAGTCTTTTCAAATGAGTCAGCTCATCTGGTGGCCAAAGTGTTGGAGTTTCAGCTTCAGCATCAGTCCTTCCAATGAACATTCAGGACTGATCTTCTTTAGGATGGATTGGTTGGATCTCCTTGCTGTCCAAGGGACTCTCAAGAGTCTTCTCCAACACCACAGTTCAAAAGCATCAATTCTTTGGCGCTCAGCTTTCTTTATAATCCAACTCTCACATCCATACATGACTACTGGAAAAACCATAGCCTTGACTAGATGGACCTTTGTTGGCAAAGTAATGTCTCTGCTTTTTAATATGCTGTCTAGATTGGTCATAACTTTTCTTCCAAGGAGTAAGCATCTTTTTATTTCATGGCTGCAGTCACCATCTGCAGTGATTTTAGAGCCCAAAATAATAAAGTCTGCCAAGTTACCCCTACCATAGTTTGGCCTCAGGCCAAACAACAGGGAGGGAACACAGCCATCACAGAAAATTGGATTAAAGATTTACCGAGCATGGCCCCGCCCATCAGAACAAGACCCAGTTTTCCCCCAAAGTCAGTGTCTCCTGTCAGGAAGCTTCCATAAGCCTCTTATCCTTATCCATCAGAGGGCAGACAATGAAAACCACAATCACAGAAAACTAACCAAACATTGTTTTGCCATGACAAAGGTCCATCTAGTCAAAGCTATGGTTTTTCCGGTGGTCATGTATGGATGTGAGAGTTGGACTATAAAGAAAGCTGAGTGCCAAAGAATTGATGCTTTTGAACTGTGGTGTTGGAGAAGACTCTTCAGAGTCCCTTGGACTACAAGGAGATCCAACCAGTCCATTGTAAAGGAAATCAGTCCTGAATATTCATTAGAAGGACTGATGCTGAAGCTGAAGCTCCAATACTTTGGCCACCTGATGCGAAGAACTGACTCATTGGAAAAGACTCTGATGCTGGGAAAGATTGAAGGCAGGAGGAGAAGGGGATGACAGAGGATGAGACGGATGGATGGCATCACAGACTCGATGGACATGAGTTTGAGCAAGCTCCAGGAGTTGGTGATGTACAGGGAGGCCTGGCATGCTGCCGCCCATGGGGTCGCAAAGAGTCTGACACAACTGAGCGACTGAACTGAACCAAACTGATCACATGGACCACAGCCTTGTCTAACTCAATAAAACTATGAGCCACGCCGTGTAGGCCACCCAAAACAAATTGGTCATAGTGGAGAGTTCTGACAGATGTGGTCCACTGGAGAACAGAATGTCAAACCACTTCAGTATTCTTGCCTTGAGAACCCCACGAACAGTATGAAAAAGTAATAAATTTATTTATTTAGCAAATGCTGAATTTTCTCACTATGTTTCTCTTCAGGCAGAGGCTATTGAGAGCACTAGAGGCACAGCAGGAGGAGAGCTCTGCCATCATGGAGCTTCTCATCCAGAGGGGGAAAGAGAGAAAGATGGCCATGGGTGCCAGGTGGTGATGGGCGCCTTAGGAAAATGCTGAACCAGGGAAGGATGGGCATGCAGGTGGGTGAGGGCCGTGGGGCAAGTGGCCGTGGGGCATTGTGGCCAGGCAGGGTCCTGTGGTGAGGATATGCCCACACAGTCAAGGAGTGACCAGGGGCCATCATGACTGGAGCACTGTGAACCGAGGGGAGCCAAAAGGAGAAGAGGGCTGAGGGCCTTCTAGGTGTTCACGTGGCTCTTACTTCCATTCTCAGTGAGTGGAGAGCTCCTGCAGGGTGTCATGCAGAGCCTGAAATCTTCCACTTGCGTTTTCAGAGGCTGTCTCAGGCGCCCATGAGGAGGGCTCTGTGCTGCGCTGTAGGGGACTGGTGTGGTGCTTCAGTGCAGGCGGAGGGTGAGGGTCCAGGCAGTGGAGTCCAGGACAGAGGGTTGCTTCTGGATCTGTTTTGAAGGTAGTGCAAAGAGGACGAGCCAGTAGCATAAAAAGCAACTTCGGTTTTCAGCTGAACACTGTAAGGAAGCAGTGACCATCACTGAAGTGGGCAAGGCTGTGGAAAGAGAGAGTTTGTAAGGCAGGGCGCTTGTGTGTGTGCTAGAGGGCCAGGATGGGACTGGTGTTGACAAAGCCAAGTAAAGAAAGAACTTCAAGAAGGAGGGAGTGAGTGGATGTGTTGAATAGGGTTCAATAAAGTGAGGAACTGAGAATTCCCCGGCACTCCAGTGGTTAGGACCCATCACTTCCACTGCAGGGGCACAGGTTGAATCCCTTATTGGTGAACTAAGATCCTGCAAGCCGCAGGGCGTGGCCAAAAATAAAATGAGGAATTAAGAACTCACCATTTCTCTGGCAGGTGAGATCTCAGCAGCTTTGCTGACAGAGGGAGTCACATGCCTGGCTGGCGTGGGTGCAGCAGGTGCAGCGGGTCTAACGGGAACAGGAAGACGGGCTGTCGTCTGAGCTGAATGGGGGCCAAGAAGGGGTTGTTCTTGTTTTTGAGCTGGGAGGAAGAACAAGGTATTTGTAGCTTGGTAGGGATGACACCGACTGGATGGACATGAGTTTGCTCAAGCTCCGGGAGTTGGTGATGGACAGGGAGGCCTGGTGCTGCAGTCCATGGGGTTGCAAAGAGTCGGACACGACTGAGTGACTGACCTGAACTGAGGGAGGACACAGAACTGGAGGGTCATGGCTTTAGAGAGCTCATTCTGGCCCATCCAGGTCTGTCAAGGCTGATGTTTAATGCTGGGGCTGGGCTTGTTTGGATGCCGAGAAGGTCACTTCCCGGTTTGAGGCAACATTCAATGGGATGTGGGCGTGCTTTCCTACTTGAAGTAGTGGGGCACTGCCAAGTGGAGTGAGTGCCATGAGTTTGTGCTGAGATATAACCTGACCTTGCGTTGGTTGTGGAAGACACACCCTGCCGGCAGGGAGTGGTTGGGAACCAGGTATCCTGAATGGCAAGAGGGCTTGGGGAGCATCGGCTCTTAGATCGTGAGGCCTCCCTGTGGGTAGCTGTGTCAGAGACGAGGCCAGGCTGCATGCTTGTTTCAGTCTGGGCCAGAAACAGATAACTTGCAAATCAGTTGTTGCTGATACCATGTGTCCCTTCTCGTATGCCAAGAACTAATAAAGAGGAAACCAAAAACAGGATGGCAGGGTTGAGAGAACTGAGCGCTGCAGTGGATGTGGCCATAATGAGCCTGTGAGATGAACTGAGGCCAGTCCCCAGAGTGAGAGGGCACCCCAGGGCCTCACACCTTCAGGATGCCCGTTGTCTGCACCATCAGTGACAGTGTTTCCTGAAACAGAGCTGGGCACGTGTCTGACAGTGAGACAGGTCTCGAGGCCTGCTGCGATGTCCAGCCAAGTCTGAAGCAGCGCACTCACCTGACCGTCATTTGGCCGTAGTGGGGGCTTTGCTCGCCTCAGGACTTTTGCATGTGTTCTTCCTGTGGATGCTGCTCTCCCTGCTCCCCTGGGTATAGCTCCTGGGCATCCTTCATGTTTTCACTTCACTGTCAGACCGCCCTTGTTCCCCATGCTTAACCTCAGTCCTATGTCAGTTCCCTTTGTGTTACCAGGGTGTCTCGCTATTCCCTCTACTTTCCCACCACAGCATTTCTCACTGTGTGTGGTTTTGCACATGTGTGACAACCCTGCTGGACCACAGGCCCACAGTGGCAGGACCTGAACCTGATGCACCTAGCATGTAGTCAGTGTTCAGTTTTTGTTTGGGTGCGTGCCTAGGTCCCCCATTTCTCTGTGACTCCAGGCAGTGGGGTCCCGACACAGACGCACCCATGTCTGTGACTTCGGGGTAGTAGAGGGTAGCAAGTAAGGGAGACAGCTTGGATCCAGACTTACCCCAGCTGTCACTGCCAGCCCATGAGCTGGTGTCTGAGTCGCCTCTTCTCTGAAATGGGCATGTAGTCATCCCAGTCCCACTGGTCCTAGGGAGAGGACTGAGTGGGCTTGGGGTCATGCCTGCCCCCAGCACTTGGTGCAGGTCCCCTGGCTCCAGTGGCAGTGGTGGGGCTGCGGACATCTGAGCCCACATTCGGGTTGTGCAGCGAGGATGCCAGCCTGTGACTGGGGAAGGCTGGAGTGGGCAAGCTGCTGTTAGTTTGGGGCAAGGCCCCTGAAAGGCATGGCCCAGACCACCTTGAAACAGCTCTGCTTTAAGTTGGAGCCTCAGAAAGGAAGTTCTTGCTCTGCTAGCCAGTCGAGTCACGACTGAGTCTGGTTCAGCCCTGAAAGGAAGCAGGCAGCCCCTGGACCTTAGGCAGCCTGCCACCACCGTCCCAGGGGAGCCCACCACAGCCAGGGCTGGGCCCCACTGACGAGCCGTTTCACCACCCTGACTTTGCTTCAGCCATGGATCATCTAGCAGGTGGGGCACGTCAGCCTTGTGGCAGGAGGGGCTGGGAGACTTCCATCCCTTCCCAGAGAGGGTCTGTGAAGAAGGAAAGCAAGTAAAAGGGGCACTGACAGTGAAAAGCAGGGGGGCCCGCTGGCCTTGGGGAAAGGGCCACAGTGGTGCAGGCGTCAGGCACTTCCTGCCCCGTCCTCACACAGAGGCTGAGGGTTGGGGGGATTCTGTAGAACTGAGGGCCTCTTAGTGCTCTGCTTTTATGGGCTGTTACACTCTTGCACCTTGAGGAAGAGGAGAGGAGAGGGAGGAGGCCGAGAAGAAGGGCCTTGTGTCCATGCGAGCGGGGCAGTGGGAGGGAGGACAGGGCGGGCACAGGCCGGCGTCACCGTGGTCGGGGTTTTCCTGAGGAGCAGCCACCCCTCCCGGGAGTTCGTCTTGATGAGCGTCAGGCTCTGCCGCGTGCTATCAGTAACAGGACTCGCAGGTTACACGTGTGTGTGCGTGTCAGTGATTTGTGTGTGTGGCCTTTTCTTCTTAGAGCCTGGATTTGAGCAGTTTAAAGTGTCGGAAAGATCGCACGGGAACTGGATCAGATTGTACTTGGAGGAGAATAACTCAGAAGTCCTTTTCAACCTGGGAGCCAGGGTTCGCAGGCAGTACTTGGACGCACTGAGGACACTGAGGCTGTCGCTGAGCAAACGAGCGGCCCAGTACGACATCTGCTCCATGGCGGCGGGGACCGTCATGGTCCTGGAGGTACGGGTCCCCGGGCAGGGTCGCTGAGCGGACAGCGTCGCCCGCGTCTGGTAGTTAAAGGACGTGGAGATCGGGTGTTCCTGAACGGGGACGGGAGCGCGCCCCGTCTCCGCGGTCGTGGACACCGCCGCTCCTCTTCCAGGTCCTCGCCCTGCTCCTGCTCAGTGTCCCGCAGGCGCTGGGCAGCAGGGCTGAGCTGGACGTGCCCCTGCTGTCGCCCGTGTGCTCGCTGCTCTTCTACCTGCTGCTCCTGGCCCTCGCGGCGCTGCACGTCGCCGTGTGCACGGCGGCCGACAGCCCGTGCTACCTCTGCAGCCTCCCGTGGCCGGCTGCGGGCGGCGTGATGGCGCTGACGGCCACCCTGCTCGGTGCGGTCGTGTCTGCTCTCACCAGGACTTTTGCCAGCGAAAAGTGTCTGAGTCAGGTAGGACTGGCTTTCCAGATGGGCTGCTCTTGTTGCCCCACTGATGAGATGTGGGTTAAACCCCAGGTGTGTAGTAGGCACGGTGCTGGTGGGAGCTGAGGAAAGGGCCCACGCTTCGTGGGAGCTGACGGGACACACTCACAGCGGCGAGTCTCCCAGGCCCCTAAGCATCCCAGCTTCACACACTCACCTGTATTGTCAGGCCTCATGCCTTCTTTCTCAGTTGGAGAGACGGGGTCCCTGGGACTGTGACCAGGGGCCTCTCTAGAGTGGCTGCACAGAGGAGCAAGCGGCTGACTGACGGAGATCGAGAAGAAACTCAGACCTCATCCTCATTCTGCCTCGGAAAGTGCAGTTTCCTGTTCTAGACTTTCTTGCAGCCTTTGGCCTCTGACACCTTCTTTCATCAGCTGGTTGTGGTGGCGGGGTGGTGAGAGAGACACAGGCAGTCCTGGTTGGTTCACAGTGCCCAGGGCCCGAGGGACCCAGGGCAATGACTACAGGCCCCAGAGGGCAGCTTCTGGTCATGGGGCTGCAGATACCCACCCCTCCTCATGGGCCGGTGGCTGAGAGAACACGTATGTTGTCATTTCCCACACATTTCCCTACCTGCTCCAGCGTGGGGTTCCCCAGAGGAGTTAATTCTCCAGGGCTTGACTAGGTTCACCATGTCACCATCATGTACTAGGTGCACACAGTTAATAGAATGAATACCAACTAGCATTAATTGATAGCCATTGAGTCCTCATCTTAACTTAAAATGCTTTACATTAGTGTATTTAAGGGCTAGTACTGTGATACCCTACCTTTGTAATGGAAACTGGATTTCCGACAAGTTCATGGAGAAGCTAGATATCTGGTTTGGTGGAGTATGCCCTTGGGGTTCTTGGTCTCG
Organism: Cervus elaphus; assembly: GCF_910594005.1. Taxonomy (NCBI): domain Eukaryota; kingdom Metazoa; phylum Chordata; class Mammalia; order Artiodactyla; family Cervidae; genus Cervus; species Cervus elaphus. The sequence goes on along the minus strand of NC_057841.1, from coordinate 64,076,442 downwards.
AGTGGTGGGCCATGGCTGTGAGAGGCAAGGACGGGATGTGAAGGACGGGCTCAGAGCTCTGGCACTGCCGAGAAGTGGGGTCCAGACGTCCTCAGTCTCCTTGTCCCTTAGCTGCAGGCTTGCCGTCCAGGGCAGGGTCACCCTGCTGTCCCCACGTCCTCTGGTTTACCCAGGGAGATGGGGTGAAGTGGGTGCTGGGCGTGAGGAGCAGCAGGTTATCATCTGTGAGTGAGCACTGTACGCTCGTGCAGCAAGAAGGTGGACTGATGAGATTCCTCCTTACAAAACTCATTTTACTTTTCACAGAATCCACCTCAGTCCACCTCAAGGTGGTCAGAGTTAGATCTCAGCTTCTTGGGAACCGTGGGCCATGTGTTGAGTCTGGGCGCAAGCAGCTTCATCGAAGAGGAGCACCAGACCTGGTATTTCCTCATCAACATGCTGTGTTTAGCTCTGTGCCACCAGATCTACAGAAACTGCTTTCTGGGAGACGACTGTGCCCCTCAGCGTTGCCCACACATGGGAGAGGAGTTTGACGGGGTCACGGTGGCCCTGCAGGGCAAGCGTGCTGGCTGTGAGGGGTGGGAGCTCAGCCGAGCGCCCGCGGACCCCTCCTCCCTGGAAGCCCTCAGAGGCCCTGAGCGGTGGATGGTGCTGGCGAGCCCCTGGCTGGTCCTGGCCTGCTGCCGGCTGCTGCGGTCCCTGAACCAGACCGGTGTGCAGTGGGCCCACCGGCCCGACCTGGGGCACTGGCTCGCCAGGTGAGGGCGTGAGCTGCGGCCTTGGGCCAGATGCTGCAAAGGCCTGCTTTTCCTACTCAGGATAGAAGACTAACCCATGGATTGAACTGAAAGGTGACTTTATTTGAGGCTAGCCTGGTAGTTTGGTTTTTCATTGCCGAATCACTGTAAGTGTTCCTGTTTGAAAACCAGTGAGTTTTATAATGATCACTGCGGCAGGATGTACTTCGTCACTCGCTGCCCTGTCCCCCACGGTGCGGGCTGGGACGACAGGCTGAGCGGGAGCCCTGTGCCCCCGCCCCTCTCTGTCCCCCTGCCTCCCCCACCCCCCACCCCCAGAGGGGCAGCTGCATTGGCTGGAGCCTGGAGGCGTGTCTTCAGCTGCTTCTGAGGCCTCTCACGGGTGGCTGGGTAACCCAGTGGAAAGTATAGCAGGTACAGAGGGCTGAAGTGAAGAGAAGAAGCTAGGACAGAAAAGACCAAGATTTGGCTGTATCGTAAATTTTACTGTCGACGAAGTCTTAGGAAACAACTCAAGTAAGAGCACAGCAAAATGAAAAAACATTCCCAGGAGAGACCAGCAGAGGTCACAGCAAAGGTCACTGTCGTGTCACTGGGGAGAGCTTGAGAACTGTTGGCAGAACGCAAGACTCACAGCTATGGTAGACACACTCCTCAGGGAGGAAGTCCCAGAGGAAAGATCAGGGAAAGGCATGCTCCTGGCTGGTGATTTGGCAGCGTCAAATCACAAAGTGCAGTTTTATCCCTGGTGAGGATTTGGCGAGCACCAGAGCACCCTGGGACCACACACTGGCACAGTCCTTTTGGATAAGTCCTTCTGGAACTCTACACCAAAGGCTGTAAGATTATTTATTCCTCTGGCCAAATAATTCTTATGGTAAATTTCTCCCCAGTGATAACAGTACTAGCAAATCTTTGGCAACCACGGTAACCACAGGTAGCATTTTTCAGGTACCTGCTGTGTGCCCACTCATTCCATTTTCACAGCAGCCTTGAAAAGAGCGTACTGGCCTGTGCCTACTTGGGGTGTGAAAGCAGAGGGGAGCTGAGGTGTGGCGGGCAGAGCCAGAGCTTGTGAGGGTGAGAGCGCCAAGGCAGCACAATGACCTTCTAATTTTCCTGGGACATTGCAGCACTGCGGGAGGACTTGGTGGTTTCCATCCCCAGATACACCAACAGGCGTGCGTGCAAAGGCACACCCACCACCCCTGCCCCCTCTCCAGGGTGTGGCTGTGCCCACTCCTCAGTCTGGACCCTCCCCCAGCACACTGGCCCCCTGCACCTTTCCGTCGGGGCATGACTCTCCCAGTCCGTTTGTGAGGAGGTTGCAGTTTCAGTGATTCCTCCTCCAGGACAAAGCCTTCAGGAGGCACCCAGAGACACCCAAAATTGCCGCCTCTATGCTGTGCTTTCCATTTGTGACAATGATCCAGGATCTGCATAAAGTGCAGCTTGCAGAGCAACAGTGGAGGCCCCAGTGTAACCCTGTCACCATCCCCAGGACCCACGCCCTGACACTGGCCTCCTGTCCCTGCATCTTTCCTAGTAGTTTTTCCGTGTGGTTTGTATGCATCTTGACTCATCCACTTCACAGGTATTGTTTGGGCTTCATGACCATGAGCTGCAGTGAACAAAACCGGAAAGCCCTGCCGCCCAGGACAGCTCACCTAGGTAGCAGGGGGCCTGGGCAAAGGCCAGGCAGAGAGACAGCTGTGACAGCCATGTGCCAGCCTCTCTGCTGGGGTACCTGCAAGGGGGCAGACGCTCCCAAGTGATTGCCTCTGCACTGACAAGTGAATGGAAGAGGATGGTGCCAGGACATGTCCTCCTGTGAGCGGGTGCGCGTTGGTAACCACACCGTTTGCCCAGACCCTCCTCACCTGTGGTTGGGGAAAGCGAGGCAGCCCCAGAAAGGAGAGCCAGCAGTGTTGCCCTGACCCATGCAGAGCCGATGGTGGGGACCAGTTGTGAATGAGCAATGAGAGTTTGGGTTAACAGCCCTTTATTTGTTCCATTCTTAGAAAGCCACGTATGTAGACCCATAACGTCACTAGTTGTCCTTGATAGTAACTTCTGGCACCTTACATTTCATCCCAGCTCTGATCATAAGGCTGAACTCTCCGTTCTGGCTGTACTTTCCCTCGCCATGATTTTTGTGTTGGTTCAGAAGAGGTGCTCCCTCACATCAAAAGTGGCCATGGCGTTTGGCCTGCTGGGCATCTATTGCTACCAGGCGGCCATTGGAAATGTGCTGTTCCCATGGAAACAAGACAACAAAGATGTTTCAAAGTAAGTGTACTAGCAGACACAAGCACTTGTTCCTAGACCTGTTGTGATGTTTTATGTACTAAAAATGCCGTGCAATCTTGAGAACATTAGAGTTGGTTTTTGTGAATTGTGATTTTGTCAACAGTCACTGAGAACACCTCAGTGAGCAGTTCTGTTAGCCTCTTCTTTTGGTAGGAGAGAGACAAATAACTTGGAAGTAAGGTCACTGAGGTGTTTTGGTTTTTTTTTAAATAAGGGATTGTTTAAAAATAAAGAATTTAAAGGATTTCATTTTGCTCCACTGAGAAGTAACTAGTAATGAGGATAATAATGAGTGGATACTCCTAGCAGTTGGGGGTGGAGCATGGCAGAAAGTCCAACTTTCCCATAATTTACATGAGCTCCTGCAGCTGGCTCCTGCAAATTGTCAATACCACTTTCTGCACATCACAGGGGCTTTCTCTGTTTTTAACACTCATAAGGGTTGGGGCGAGCAGACCCTGTTTTGGAAGACTATTCATAAAATGTGTTAAGAATCTTGATTTTGTCCAACCCTCTGACTTGGGTGTACTCTTAGAATTCATCTCAAAGATACAACCAGACATGAAGCAAGAGACTGGGATATGGGTATGTTCTCTGAAGCATTACTTACAGTTGCACATAGTGAAAAATGAGGTGATTGGCCAGCAGCTGTGAATGAGTCTCTGAGGTCTATGGATCTTTCAGGTCTTTAATCCATTTTGAATTTATGTTTGTGTGTGGTATGAGAGAGTTGTCTGGTTTGATTCATTTGTGTGTAGCTTTCTAGTTTTTCCAACACCACTTATTGAACAGATGGTCTTTCCCCCATTGTATAGTGTTGCCTCATGTGTCGTCAATTAATTCCCCACATAAGTGTAGGTTCATCTTGGTTCTATATTCCATTCCATCAATCTGTGTGTGTGTGTGATGTGTGTGTTTGTGCCTGTTCCTTACTGTTGTGATAAGTGCAGCTATGTAGTATGTTTTAAAGTTAAGGCTTGTGATAGACCTCCAGCTTTGTTCTTCTTTCTCAAGATTGTTTTGGCTAGTTGAAATCTTTTATGTTTCCTTACAAGTTTTAAAATTTTTAAATTACCTGTTCTAGTTCTGTGAAAAATACCATTTGTATTTTGATCAGGATTACATGAATATGTAGATTGCCTTGAGTAGATGATCGTTTTAACAATATTAATTTTTCCAATCCAAGAACATGGTACGTCTAAACATGTCTTTACATCAGTTTGTGCTGTCTTCAGTTTCTTTCATGAGTATCTTACAGTTTTCTGAGTATAGTTCTTTTATCTCCTTCTTAGATTTATTTCTAAGTGTTTTATTACTTTGATGTGGTTGTCAGTGGGATTGTTTTCATTTATGATAATTCGTTGTTACAGAAATGTAAAATATTTCTGTATATTAATTTTGTATTATTCAGCTGTACTGAATTCATTGATGAGCTCTAGTGGTATTTTGGATTTTCTATGTATTCTATCATGGCATCTGCAAGCAGTGACAGTTGTATTTCTTCCTTTTCAGTTTGGAGTCCTTTTATTTCTTTTTCTTATCTGACTGCTATGGCTAGGACTGCCAATTTTATGCTGAATAAAAGTGGTGAGTGGACATCCTTGTCTTGTTCTTAGTCTAGATCTTTTCACCACCGAATATGATGTTAACTGTGGGCTTATCACATATGGCCTTTATTATGTTGAGGTATGCTCCCTCTATACCCACTTTCTGGAGAATTTTTTAAATCATAAATGGATGTTGAATTTTGTCAGAAGCTTTTTCCACATCTATTGAGGAGGATCATGTGGTTTTTATTCTTCAGTTTGTTAATTTGGTATATAACCTTGATTGTTTTTTGGATATTGAACCATCTTTGCATCCCTGGGATAAATCCCACTTCATCACAGTGTATGATCCTTTTAATGTTTTTTTGAATTTGGTTTGCTACTATTTTGTTGATGATTTATTATCTGTGTTCATCAGTGATGTTGGCTTATAATTTTTTGTGTGCAATATCTTTATCTGGTTTTGATATCAGGGTTATGCTGGCCTCATAATGTAAGTTTGGAAGCATTCCTTCCTCTGCAATTTTTGGAATAGTTTGAGAAGGATAGGTTTTCTCTAAATGTTTGGTATTACTTTGCTAGTCAGAGAAAGAAAAGCAAGTGTTACCCTCTCTGAAAACGTGTCAGGGTGAATTTTGAGAGCTATGGCCAGATTGTTTGGGTGGCCAAGAGGCACAGGGGGCACACCTGGAAATAGGGCCTATCACCTGATGTGGGGAGTCGAGATGATGCTGAGGGCCTGGCTCAGGGGACAGCTGGCAGGCCTTCCTGTGAAAGGAAGGTCAGGTGGGGAGGGCATGGTGATAAGACACCTTAAAGGTGTCTTGTTTATCTCAAAGTCGGAGTTCTGTGCAGATGTCAAGACTGAATGTCAAGACTGAATGTCACATGTGAGGGCATCCAACCCAGGATGGGTTGTTTAAATCTCAGTCTCTATTTGTTTAAATCTCAAAGTGTATGTTGCTTATATATAGGATCTGAAAAATGATACAAATGAACTTATTTACAAACCAAAGGGTGATACATGAGTAAATTCCTCTTTCCTCTCGGATGCACCTTTATTTCAGCATCACTCGCATCAAGATATGGATCACTTCCTTACCTTTCATGGAAGACAACAGTATGTACCTTGTTGGTGTCTAAAACATAGACCAGTGCAGCCTTTCATTAACCTGCACTGCCTGGTTCCCATTCTTCCTGTAAAATGCTTCCACTCCCCACTCCATTTATCCTGATTCTAGATGCATCCTGGTTCCAGGTCCATCCTGATTCTAGACTCCCTCCTGGTTCTAGATCTGCCCTGATTCTAAAGCTGCCCTGATTCTAGATCTCCCTAAAAGCTGTTTCTCTCCTTTCAGTCCCCTCAGGTGCTGCTCTACATTGGTGTTCTGGAATCCTCTGCATTTAACTCCTGACTTTCTCCTCCACTCTGAAGCCCAGACCTGGCTGGGGTGGAAGGCCTGATTTCAGTGGTTCTGGACATCCAGGCACAGCTGGGTGGTCAGGGCCAGAGGGGGACCCTTAAAGACATCAGTGGTGCTCTCCTTCCTGCTCACTGTCAGCCTGCCCAGTGTCCTCCTTGATACGGGACCCAGCCCCTTTCTTCTTGAAATGTCTCTGATTATTTGGGCCTTTGTGGATTTCTCCCTCTTTGACCTTATCCTACTGCAGCAGTTTTTCAAATTAACTATGCAAAGCAGGTGGACAGATCTTTTGGCCACAAGTGATGGCTCTGATCTTTCACCCAGGTGATCCTTGGCCACATGAGCACGATTTCCTATCAGCTGGCAGGCCTGCCAGCCTCTGGGGTCCTGGGGGGCTGATGTGCACAGGCAGACACCCCTACTTCCACAGAGCCCCCTGCGGTGGGTGGGTCCCAAAGCTTGTATTGTCACCTCAGCTCAGTAGACACATGGTTTTTGTGGGAAAATACATATTGGATTTTTTGCAGCTGGTGCTAATGAATCTGACTTGTTTTGCTTTCTTTAGGGGCATTACTGAGGCTCGTTTTGTTTATGTCTTTGTCCTTGGCATTCTGTTCACGGGCACCAAAGACTTGCTTAAATCTCAAATCATTGCTGCAGACTTCACGGCCAGGACTGTGGGCCTTTGGGAGATATACAGTGGTTTAGTTCTCCTGGCAGCGCTGCTCCTCAGACCCCACAATCTTCCTGTCTTGGTGCTGAGCCTCGCGATCCAGACCATCATGACTCAGTTCATCTGGAGGCCCCTGAGGCACAACGTAACTGAGGTCACTGTGATGCATTACTGGTTTGGTCAAGCATTCTATTTTCAGGTAGGTTTTCATCATTATGGATAGAAGACTGTTAACTTTTATGTTGTTTATCTTTTAGTTTTTCTTTAAGAAATGTTTACCATAAGCTGGGAAGTTTAGTGCAAGAACTGTTGGCATGGCAAGGTGAATTATGCTTAAATCATGCATATATTTATAAGATAAAGTACAGTTAGTTATTTAAGAGAGGCGTGCTTGGTGGCAGCGTGCAGCTGCTGTGCGGGCCTGCTTCCCGCGGGCAGTCAGGGGAGCGAGTGCTTGGCTCTGTCAGCTTTGCTGGTGACTGCTCTCCCTGCTCCCTGGCTCCCAGCACTGGGCGCCGCGGGGGCTCCACTCGGCTGTTACTCTCCTGGGACCCGTGCTTGTCGCATCTCCTCTTCAGTGCTGAAGGGCCCATAGAGGCAGACCCAGCCATCTCCAGGGCAGACCTCAGGGTGCAGCTGTGTGCTTGGGACAGCACTGGACAGGTGGACAGAGGTCCAGCTCCTGGCCTTGGAAGGACCGGGTTCCACCTCAGCCTTCGGCCCTGCGCTTGACCTGTTCCCCATACCCGGAGTGCAGCTCACCAGAGTCTCCCACTTGCCCCCAGTGGCACAGCAGACCCTGCTGCCTGATCAGGAAGGTGCCCATAGGCTCCCTGTGAACTGAACAGTTCTGCCCAACGCTGAGGCCTCAGTGTCAGGAAGACTGGCTGCAGGTCACGCCCCCAAGCAAGGAGACAGCCTCTTGACATTCAGTTTGCTTCTCTGCCACATGTGCCCTCATCCCACGGCAGGACACGAAGCTTCCATGACAGGATGTGATGCTGGCACATCTCAGGCACTGCCCACAGGCAGCCAGAGCACATGTGTCTGACAGCCACGGGTGTGCCTGCAGCAGGCACCGTCAAACGTGCTGCAGGGCCCTGAGGAGCAAAATCAACACAGGTCAGCCCTGTGGAGCTGGAAGAGGTCAGTTTTCATTCCAATCCCAAAGATAGGCAGTGCCAAAGAATGCTCAAACTACCACACAATTGCACTCATCTCAGTTCAGCTCTGTTCAGTCGCTCAGTCATGTCCGACTCTTTGCAAAACCATGGACTGCAACACACCAGGCCTCCCTGTCCATTGCCGACTTCCGGAGTTTACTCAAACTCATGTCCGTTGAGTCGGTCATGCCATCCAACAATCTCATCCTCTGTCGTCCCCTTCTCCTCCTGCCTTCAGTCTTTCTCAGCATCAGGGCCTTTTCAAATGAGTCAGCTCTTTGCAACGGGTGGCCAAAGGATTGGAGTTTCAGCTTCAGCATCAGTCCTTCCAGTGAATATTCAGGACTGATTTCTTTTAGAATGAACTGGTTAGATCTCCTTGCAGTCCATGGGACTGTTAAGAGTCTTCTCCAGCACCACAGTTCAAAAATATCAATTCTTCAGCGCTCAGCTTTCTTTAGAGTCCAACTCTCACATCCATACAAGACTACTGGAAAAACCATAGCCTTGACTAGATGGACCTTTGTTGGCAAAGTAATGGCTCTGCTTTTTAATATGCTGTCTTGGTTGGTTATAACTTTTCTTCAGGAGGAAGGGTCTTTTCATTTCATGGCTGCAGTCACCATCTGCAATGATTTTGGAGCCCCCCAAAATAAAGTCTGTCACTGTTTCCATTGTTTCCCCATCTATTTGCCATGAAGTGATGGGACCAGATGGCATGATCTTAGTTTTCTTGATGTTGAGTTTTAAGCCAACTTTTTCACTCTCCTCTTTCACTTTCAACAAGAGGCTCTTTAGTTCTTCTTTGATTTCTGATGTAAGGGTGGTGTCATCTCCATATCTCACTTGCTGGCAAAGTAATGCTTCTCCAAGCGATTCTTCAACAGTACGTGAACCAAGAACTTTTAGCTGTTCAAGCTGGACTTAGAAAAGGCAGAGGAACCAGAGATCAAATTGCCAATATCCATTGGATCATAGAAAAAGCAAGAGAATTCCAGAAAAATATCTATTTCTGCTTCACTGACTATGCTAAAACCTTTGACTGTGTGGATCACAACAAACTGGAAAGTTCTTAAAGAGAAGGGAATACCAGACAACCTGACCTGCCTGCTGAGAAATCTGTATGTAGGTCAAGAAACAACAGTGAGAACCAGACATGGAAAAATGGACTGGTTCAAAACTGGGAAAAGAGTACATCAAGTCTATATATTGTCACCCTGCTTATTTAATTTATATGCAGGGTACATCATGCAAAATGCCAGACTGAATGAATCGCAAGCAGGAATCAAGATTGCCAGGAGAAATATCAATAACCTCAGATATGCAGATGACACCACCATTATGGCAGAAAGTGAAGAGGAACTGAAGAGTCTCTTAATGAAGGTGAAAGAGGAGAGTGAAAAAACTGGCTTAAAACTCAACATTCAGAAAAACGAAGATCATGGCATCCAGTCCCATCACTTCATGGCAAATAGATGGGGAAACAGTAGAAACAGTGACAGACTTTATTTTCTTGGGCTCCAAAATCACTGAAAATGGTGACTGCAGCCATGAAATTAAAAGAAACTTGCTCCTTGGAAGAAAAGCTATGCCCAACCAAGACAGCATATTAAAAAGCAGAAACATTACTTTGTCGACAAATGTCTATATAGTCAAAGCTATGGTTTTTCCAGTAGTCATGTATTGATGTGAGAGTCAGACCATAAAGAAGGCTGAACGCCAAAGAGTTGATACTTTTGTGGTGCTGGAGAAGACTCTTGAAAGTCCCTTGGACAACAAGGAGATCAAACATGTATCCTAAAGAAAATCAATCTCAAATATTCATTGGAAGGACTGATGCTGAAGCTGAGCCTCCAGTACTTTGGCCACCTGATGTGAAGAGCTGACTCATTAGAAAAGCCCCTGATGCTGGGAAGGATTTGAAGGCAAGAGGAGAAGGGGACGACAGCAAAATGGATGGCATCATCGACTCAGTGGACATCAGTTTGAGCAAGTTCTGGGAGAGGTGAAGGACAGGGAAGCCTGGCATGCTGCAGTCATGGGTCACAAAGAGTCAGACACAACTGAGAGACTGAACAATAACAAGGTATAAAGATTATTTACTGAAAAATTTCCAGGAGAATAAAAAAATGAATGTAATGTATATGCAAATGATATTCTCAGGTTCTAAACAACAATCTTGAAAGTTAGAAAACAATAATTCAAACCATGCCTTTAAAATTTGAAAGAGTGTAATTTCCAATCCAGAATTCTAGTCCCAGGAACACTCTTAATCAACTTCAGAAAAGAACAGAAACAGATTGTTATGTTTCAAAATTTTTATTTATCATACATCCCTTCTGAGGAAGCTTACTGGGGAAAATGTTCCTTTGAAATAGGGAAATAGAACAAGACATAGGATACGTAATATTTCAGAAAGAAGTAAGGAGTGTTGAAAAGACCCATAGCTGCCAGATAGGAGTCAGTGAGCTCAAGGCCCCAAAGAGCATTTTCCTGAGAAAAAAAATGGCATTAAAAGATTGACCAACATGTTTACTGCATTGATTGAAGCCCTACAGCTCTGATGGAGAATCTGGAGGATGAATTAACAAAAGCACCCAGGGGAAATAGCAAAAATAGGATAATCATTAATTCTAAGAAAAACAAAACATTGTGTAAAACAGAAAATATCCTCAATACTTTATGTGACTCAGTCATGAGCTATTTATATAAAATAACATTCTAAATATTGATTTAACCAGAAACAGTTATTTAACTTGCTGGGAGAAAAGGAGGGGAGATGATAGACACCCAAATTCCCATGTTCTATAGTAAAAGTGTTTAGATTTAATGTTTTTAGAGCAGAATATACATAACGTTTAGAAAATAGAGGGAAATATTGGAAGAATAAGTGAAAACAGCCCATAATGTTTGCTCTGGGAAGCAAGGACTAGGATGAAGAGAAAGAAAATAGCTGTTGTTTTAAATTACATGCTTTGCACTGTTATTTGTCTCTGTAAACTGTGTGCATGAATTATTTTAATAAACTTTTTTTTAAGTATTAAGCAGTTGAAAGAAAATTTCTTTTTTTTTTTTATTCTGACCTATTATCTGCCTCTCTACCTTCTGGTCCTAATTATCCTCCTTATGACTCAACATATAAAAGTATTGATTGTTTCTCTTCATCCTGACTATCTTTCAAGTACTTTAAACCAGATATCTTCTCCTTCCTTCAGTTTGCATGTATAAGGGCTACAACCTCCCTTTTCATTCAACTGCACGTTATATGAAACCATTGTCTCCTTGACCTGATTGCTTGTCTCTTTACTCAACAGCATGGTATCCAGAGCTAAGAAGGATACTCCAGAGATAGTCTGTCTAATTTACAGCAACATCATCACTTCTTTCATTCTGTACATTATAATCCATTAAAGACAACAAAGATCACATTAACTGTCTTAGAATCTGAAACACATTAATGCTTCACAGTGAAATTTTAAAGTCTCTTCCACCTAAAATATTCTTAAGTCACCTATCCATAGGGTGGAATTTGTTGTTTGAATTTCTTTTTCTGTATCTTCGTGAATATCCTTATATTTACTCTATTAAAGTGCAATTGATTAAATTCACCTTATAGTCAAATTAAAAAGAAAATATATTTGGCTCCTGATTTATTCATAGAAAATATTGCCCATCTCTTCCAAATTTGCATCACACATAAATGTGCTATCTATACTTTCAATTCAGGTCTTCAGTAAGAATGGCAAACACCACCAGGTTAACAACCATCTGTTAGCCTGTTTTAAGTTTCAAGTTGTTCAACTGTCAATAGATCATCAAATCTAGCCAAGAACCAGATACACCAAGTAGATAACAGTTCTATAGTGTAGCCGTTTGTTAGTGCAGTCATTGAAAAGACAAATTAATATAATTAAATGTACTGCTCTCTTTTTCTGATATGAATTATTATGAAACAAACACAGGCAGCTACTATCATTTCTATTAGATATTCAGACACAGAGCTGTCATTTGACTTGTCTGTTACCTTATAGAGGCAGACCTGGGTGCAGGTTTTGATTCTGGCTCCTGACTTATAGGCTTGTTTTCTAAAAGCATCTTGGGGTATGTTCCTATTGTTGCTGCTGTCGTTAGCTTAACGTGAGTTTGTGAGCCAGAGACTTTTATCTTCATACTCACACCCTGAAACCCCACGTGGACACAGCATAGCTCAGTCCTGGAGGTCATGCCATATATATTTAAATTGTAATGGGCAAACCCCAGCCTCACCAGACCCAGCTATTCCCATTGCTTTCTGCCAACTGACTGAAGACACAGCTTTAAGCCATTGGAACTTCCTAGGCAAAGAGTCTGTACTTTGACATTTGCATTTATCTCATTATGTTTGATTGGCACATTGAGATCCATAAGCTTGTGGTTAATATACTGCCAAGGATTCTTAATTAAGCTGGTTGTGCAAAAAATGCATCAGAGTCTCTTGAGAAATGTATAATCTTTGCCAGTCATTCACATTGAATTTCCTTTGCTGCTCTGGTGGCATAGCAATAGTGTTACAGGGAAAATTGGAGGTTTGACATAACAAGCTTCCAGTAATCTGGTCCTGCCATTTGAGATGGGAAGCTAGAAAAACCGTCATGATAGAGAGGGGAGACAGCAGAATTTGTTGTTGTTTAGCCGCTAAGTCGTGTCCAACTCTTTGTGACCACATAGACTGTAGTACACCAGACTCCCCTGTCCTTCACTAGTTCTCAGAGTTTGCTCAAATTCATGTCCACTGAGTCAGTGATGCTATCTAACCATCTCATCCTCTGCAGCAGCCCCCCTCCTTTTTTTTGCCTTCAAACTTGCCCAGCATCATAGGCTATTCCAGTGAGTCAGTTCTTTGCATCAGTCGGCCAAAGCATTAGAGTTTCAGCTTCAGCATCAGTCCTTCCAATGATATTCAGGCTTGATTTCTTTAGGATTGACTGATTTGATCTCCTTGTTGTCCAAGGGAATCTCAAGAGTCTTCTCCAGTGCCACAATTGGAAAGCATCAGTTCTTCAGACCTTAGCTTTCTTTATGGCACAATGCTCACATCCATAAGTGAGTACTGGAAAAACCACAGCTTTGACTATATGGACTTTTGTTGGCAAAGCGAGGCCTCTATTTTCAATATGCTGTCTAGAGTTTCCCTGGTAGCTCACGCAGTAAAGCATCTGTATGCAACACAGGAGACTCCGGTTCAATCCCTGAATTGGGAAGATTCCCTGGAAAAAAGAATGGCAACCAACTCCGGTATTCTTGCCTTTAGAATTCCATGGACAGAGGAGCCTGGCAGACTACAGTCCATAGGGTCGCAAAGAGTCGGACATGACTGACTTTCACTTTCACTAGCTTTGTCATAGCTTTTCTTCCAAGGAGCAAGTATATTTTAATTTCATGGTTTCCGTTTTTTCCCCTTCTATTTACCATGAAGTGATGGGACCAGATGCCGTGATCTTAGCTAGTGTCCTGTAAGGCAATGGGTCTCAAAGTTTGCTGCCAGGACCAGCAAGACCATTATCAACTGGCAACTTAGAAATGCAAATTTTCAAGTCCCACTACAGAGCTTTTTAATCAAATCTTCAGGGAAGGGCCCAGAAATGGATGCTTTAACAAGTCACCCAGATTGCTTTGAAGCAGTCCAGTTTGAGAACCACTGCTATAAAGGAACCACTGAGATTTTCCAAGATGGGAACCTCTCAAAGGAGATGATAGAGTGATTCTGAGCAAAGCAAGGACAGCTTGTGGAGGACTCAAGGCTGAGTGGACTCATTTTCTCACTTTTTCCCCTGTCTGCTTGGCTGTCATTGCATTAGCATCCTCTGTGTGGCCAAAGTCACAGGGACCCCAGTGTCCATCAGACATCCTTAGAAGTTCCTTCAGGAAGCAGCATTCCCGTAGAAGAGGTATGATGGCTTTTCTCCCCATGATCCATTACCTGCCAAAGTAACTTCCACTTTTATCTTCTGTTTCCTTCACTCTACCTCAGGACCATAAGCCTGGGGGAACATTAACTTTGTAGACTGCAGACATGCATTAATATTGTTCACATATTCCCTCCTTATCCTGTTCAGGGTTACTCCGGGCATTCCCTCTGTGGCCTGACCAGCAGCATGTGGTTTAAATACAGTCAAGAGATCAGTAGTAAGCCGCTGAGGGCTGGGCAGCTCTTTTTCCCTTACACCCTGTTGAAATCAAATGATCCCACTCTCAGTTTTGTTCCAAACCCCTAAGTGATGTTGAGACATCTCAACTCTGATGTGCACGCTGAGAATCTGCTAAATAAAGAGAATGAGTGTCGGGCTTTACTCCAAGTAGGATTTGGTGCCATTTCTCTCGATTGTCATATATACCAAATATCCCTATAACATGCAACCCTGCACACCAGTTATCCTACTATTAACAGAAGGCCTATGAGGGTACATGCTGAAACAAGTGCATTTAAATCTTTTCAATCTGTAGATTCCTAGGTTGTTTTCCTCTTGCTATTCACTCGGTGTGCCTAACCTTTGGCAAACAACTGCAGAGCTGTGATCGAGCCACGAGTTTTATTTACTGCCTTTAGTCATTTTCAGTTTCTTTGCAGAACCAAATGCTAGAGTAAAAGTTAATGGAAAGCAGGTTAGTGTAAGCTCCATTCTGACCCCACATATTACCAAGAATCCCTGCATGAACTTAAGGCAAGGACGTAGTTTCTGCTTTGACCTGGAACACCATAACTCCAATAACTATGGTTCCACCACCCCCAAGACAACTGGCATGGCTGCTTCCCAATATTTATTACCACATGTAAGAACTTACAAATGCCAACATGAGTGTATTGCCTACACCTGGAAAATTATTTCTGGTTTGTCAGAAAATCCAAAATGCTTTTGTTTGATGTTAGTGTGGTGCAGTTATTGTTCAGTGCCATTTGTATGACAATCACTTCACAGCATCAGAAGGGGTGGGAGTCTCCAGGAGAACCTCCAGGTCTCATATTGTATCATCCTTTTCTCCATAAATGCCAACTAACAAGCCTCTCTTCATATGTGCCAGCATTTAAAGATTTCAAAGACACAGGTAGCCAGTGAGTTGTATTCATAGTTATCTGCTATAGTTAGTTGAGTTGTTATTTTGCATGAGTGAGAAAATGTGTTTGATGAGCAATTCCATGAGTATCGCGTCTGTGTCAGCCACTGTGCTGGGGACAGTGGACCCTGCCCCTGCCTCAGGAAGCTGACATCCTTTGGCACCATTAGGAGTCCAAGTGGCTCTCTCCCTGCTGGTTTACCAACACGCTTAAGTATCTCATGTTATCTGAGCAGTTCTGAGATATTCTTTGTTGCACTATGGGAAGGAGTGAGTTATATTGGCATTGTAACATAGCTACTAAAAAGGCACTTAAAACTCTTAATTCATAGTGTCTAATAGTCAATTCACTTCAGTTCAGTCGCTCAGTCGTGTCTGACTCTTTGTAGTCCCATGGACTGCAGCACATCAGGCTTCCCTCTCCATCACCAACTCCCGGAGCTTGCTCAAACTCATGTCCATTGAGTCGGTGATGCCATCCAACCATCTCATCCTCAGTCATCCCCTTCTCCTGCCCTCAATCCTTCCCAGCACTGGGGTCTTTTCGACTGAGTCCATTCTTCACATCAGGTGGCCGAAGTATTGGAGCTTCAGCTTCAGCATCAGTCCTTCCAATGAACATCCAGGACTGATTTCCTTTAGGATTAACTGGTTGGATCTCCTTGAAGTTCAAAGGACTCTCAAGAATCTTCTCCAACACCACAGCTCAAAAGCATCAATTCTTCAGTGCTCAGCTTTCTTTATGGTCCAACTCTCACATCCATACATGACTACTGGAAAAACCATTGCTTTGACTAGATGACCTTTGTTGGTAAAGTAATGTCTCTGCTTTTTAATATGCTGTCTTGGTTGGTCATAGATTTTTCCTCCAAGAAGTGAGCATCTTTTAATTTCATGGCTGCAGTCACCATCTGCAAACCCAAGAAAATAAAGTCTGTCACTGTTTCCATTATTTCCCCATAGATTTGCCATGATGGACAAGATACCATAATCTTCTTTTTTTGAATATTGAGTTTTAAATAAGATACAGTTTTCAGGAAGAAAGATTTTTCTTTAAAAAATCAATAGTAACAATAAATTATGTACTTAGAAAAAAAAATAGGAATGTGAAACCACATGTAATCTTGACCACCAGGGGAAAAAAAACTTGAAATTTTTGTGTAACTCTATAGATACAACTATTTACAAACACCAAATAAAGATTAAATTTGTATTAAGTAGCTTCAAATCTGGTTTTTATATGAGCATTTTTCTTTTCATTTAAGTTACAATGGTTACATAATATTCCACTATTTGAAATATGTATGATTTTTTTAAACCATCTTCTACTGTAGTACATTTAATCTTCCTAAGGTGAAAGAGGAGAGTGAAAAAGTAGACTTAAAACTCAACATTCAGAAAACTAACATCACGGCACTTTATGGCAAATAGATGGGGAAACAATGGAAATAGTGACAGACTATTTTCTTGGGCTCCAAAATCACTGCAGATGGTGACTGTAGCCATGAAATTAAAAGACTCTTGCTCCTAAAAAAAGCTATGACGAACCTAGACAGCATATTAAAAAGCAGAGACATTACTTTACTAACAGAGGTTTGTCTAGTCAAAGCTATGGTTTTGATGTACCGATGTGAGAGTTGTTGTGTATTCATGTATGGATGTGAGAGTTGGACTATAAAGAAAGCTGAGCGCCGAAGAATTGATGCTTTTGAACTGTCGTGTTGGAGAAGACTCTTGAGAGTCCCTTGGACTGCAAGGAGATCAAACCAGTCAATCCTAAAGGAAGTCAATCGTGAATATTCATTGGAAGGATTGATGTTGAAGCTGAAACTCCAATACTTTGGCCACCTGATGCAAAGAACTGACTTATTGGAAAAGACCCTGATGCTGGGAAAGATTGAAGGCAGGAGGAGAAGGGGACGACAGAGGATGAGATGGTTGGATGGCATCACCGACTCAATGGACATGAGTTTGAGCAAGCTCTGGGAGTTGGTGAAGGACAGGGAGGCCTAGCGTGCTGCAGTCCATGGGGTTGCAAAGAGTCAGACACAACTGAGCAACTGAACTCAACTGAACTGAACTGAATGTTTCATCAGTTTTAAGGACTGATGTTCTATGACTAACATTCTGATACATATTTGTCTTTATTTCTAATTTATCCTTAGGCTGTATACCTAGAAGCAGATAAATACCTAGGTTAAGAATCATTAGATCTTTTACTATCTTGGTTACGAATTGGCAAAAATGTTTTCCAGAAATGTTATACCAATGTAAATTCTCATCAGGTATATTTTTTTTTTTTTTTTTTTTAGTTCTACCACTTTATTGCTACCAACCCATTTCCCTCCACCCTTGTGCACACATGCTCAGTCATGTAATCCCATGGACTTCAGCCCGCCAGACTCCTCTGTCCATGGACTTTTCCAGGCAAGAATACTGGAGTGGGTTGCCATTTCCTTCTCCATCATCAGGTATATTTTAAGAGCACCTCTGAGACCAGGAGTTTGTTTATTTGTTTTTCAAAATCTTGTATAAGACATTAAAACATCTTATAAGTCAAAAAGTGTATAGTTTTCCTAAACAATCTTTCCTCCAACTGACTGTTTTTAACATTATTCTTTGTACCATTTTGTTCAGGATATATGGGCTGCACAGATAAGATGAATGTTTTCTAGAACAGTAATCTTATAAAAGCTATGATGTGGTCATACAGGGTGTATCCTATGCCCTTTTTTCGCTTATGCATGTGTGCACAGTCGTGTCTGATTCTTTGCAACCCCATGGACTGCAGCCTACCAGGCTCCTCTGTCGATGGCAAGAATACTGGAGCGGGCTTCCATTTCCTCCTCTTTGCTTATACCATCCTGTTTTTTCTTTTCTTTTGGAAAAGCATATCATATCTTCGCTTAGGCACAGGATATACAGGGTGTGACCAAGGCTGGTTATTCCAATATGGTCATATGATTTTACTGGAACAGTCACAGTGTTTCCTAAGAGCTAAGAGGGAATCCAGGAAGTCATTCTGACTATCACAAGAAGAGCCCCTGCCTGCAGATGGAAATTAAGTGGAGACAAGCGAAAGAGTGCAGGAGAACCCTGAGGACAATTTCTGATTGCCAGGATGCAGCTATTATCTGAAGTTGGCTCTGTTCCAAGAATTCTAAGTTTCATGAGACAGTAGTTACTATTTAGTTCAAATAGGTTATAGACTTTTTTGATACCTTCAAACCAAAAAAAAACAAAAACAAAAAAAACCTTATTTGAATATACAACTCCAAACTATCCCACAGAGCTATAGGAGATATAAAATCTTAGGCCAAGTCAGAACCACATTGAGTAGAATGAAGTTTATGGGGTTGGTGGAGGAATTCATCAGTTTGATCAGAACTACATATCTAAGGAATGGAACAAATTATCAGGTTAAATAAAATGAAATGTTATGTTATGCTCTATAAATAGATTTTTCAAAGATTTTCAGCTTTCCTATAGGAAAAGGAAAAGTGACGGCAGAGGATGAGATGGTTAAACAGCATCACCCACTCAATGGACATGATTCTGAGCAAACTCCAGGAGATAGTGAAGGACAGGGGAGCCGGGAGTGCTGCAATCCATGAGGTCCCAAAGAGTCAGACACGACTGAGTGACTGAAGAACAGCAACCAAAGGAAAGAATCCGAGTTCATCAGTGTAAATGGTCATCTCTGCCTATGGGGTTAAAATCAGATGGTCCTAGATCTTTTTTTCTTTTTTGGCTAAAAACCTCAAAAGAAAGGAAAATGGACACAATGGTGTTGAGTACAGATGAGTGAAAGAACTGGTTTGATTCACAGCTTTTTTTGAAGATCAATGAAGAAAATTTTATGCTATGATTCCATCAAACTCAGCACTGCATTGTATTACTGGGCTAAAACTCTCTGTAAACCTGCAAATATACGGCGGTTGGTGTAGTCGCTAAGTCATGTTGGACTCCTGGTGACCCTGGACTGCAGCCCAGCAGGCTCTCCATCAGCGGGATTTCCTAGGCAAGAATATTGGCGTGGGTTGCCATTTTCTTCTCCAGGGAACCTTCCCAACCCAGGGACAAACCCGTGTCTTCTGCATTGCAGGTGGATTCTTTACCGCTGAGCCACCAGGGAAGCCCATCTAGTCATTTGAAGCACTAAATAATCATTTGCTATTATGATAAGGAATGGTTGAATATTCGTTGCTAGGGAGAAAGGTGGACACTATAAGAATAAAAGGAACAATTATCTGGAAACATAAAATGTCAAAAATCATTTCATTCAATTTCATTGCTTCAAAATATATGAAATTTAAAACAGATAGAATGACAATACTCGTTCAGCAATCCATACAAATGGGGGCAGAGTTTCACGCAGCTTCTCAGTAAATGATAGATCAGAAACTGCTACGGACTGAATGTTTGTGCTCCCCAAAATTCACATACTGAAGTCTAACTCTCAAGGGGATGGTATTTGGAAGCGGGGCCCATGGCATGTAGTTAGGGCACGGGGATGGCGCCTTCATGAATGGGATCAGTGCCCTTACAAAACAGACCTCAGAGAGCTCTCTAGCTCCCCTCTGCCACAGTGAGAAGATAGTCACCTATGGACCAGAAAGCAGGCCCTCACCAAACTTCAAACCTGCCAGCCTGGATCGTGGGATTCCCACCTCCACAACTGTGAGAAATGAATTTCTGTTGTTTAGAAGCCACCCAGTATTTTTGTTGAAGCAACCTGGCTTAAGACAGAGGACAATATTTTAAAATTATAAAAAACTTTTGAATATATACATATATATATATATGTGTGTGTGTGTGTGTGTGTGTGTACATATATGTGAGCTTCCCCGGTAGCTCAGCTGATAAAGAATCCGCCTGCAATGAAGGAGAACCCAGTTTGATTCCTGGGTTGGGAAGATTCCCTGACGAAGGGATAAGCTACCCAATCCAGTATTCTTGGGCTTCCCTGGTGGCTCAGTAATCTCCCTGCAATGCGGGAGGCTGGAGTTTGACCCCTGGGTTGGGAAGATCCCCTGGGCATGGCAATTCACTCCAGTATTCTTGCTTGGAGAATCCCACAGACAGAGGAGCCTGGTCGGCTACAGTCTGTGGAGTTGCAAAGAGTTGGACATGACTGAGCAACTAAGCATATATATATATATATACATATATATACATACATATATATATATATATATACATATATATATATATTTCTATTAGAATTAAAATACTGTTTACAATTACTTGCTATCAATCTAGTTGGCTAGAATTATGTACATCTATTTATCAATTTGGAGATTGTTTTATCTCAAGTAAAATAAAATAATATTAAATTACTAAAATTGCTTTTGGAGATTGGTTGAAGTGAACAATACAACATAATTTGAAAATGAAATACAGAGGCTGTCTGATGCAAGTTCATGCAAACTGACTTGGAGTTTTATTTTGAATATTAGAAAACAGACTTACATTGGGAAGTTACAGAGCTTTCTACGAACAATTGTGTATGAAAGTGAAAGCCACGTCCAAGTCTTTGCGACCCCATGGACTATACAGTCTACGGAATTCTCTAGGCCAGAATACTGGAGTGGGTAGGCTTTTCCTTTTCCAGGGGATCTTCCCGACCCAGGAATCGAACCAGGATCTCCTGAATTGCAGGGGGATTCTTTACCAACTGAGCTATGACAGAAGCCCCAGTTGTGTATAGGTACATCAATTTATTGTTGTTAATCTTTGAAAAATGAATATGAGGCTTAAGTCTGGTGATTGCACATACCAGATTTGAAATTGAGAGAACAGCATCGAAACATGTGTATTATCAAGTGTGAAACAGATCACCAGTCCAGGTTGGATGCGTGAGACATGTGCTCGGGGCTGGTGCACTGGGATGACCCAGAGGGATGGGATGGGGAGGCAGCGGGGAGGGGGGATCAGGATGGGGAACACATGTAAATCCATGGCTGATTCATGTCAATGTATGGCAAAAACCACTACAATATTGTAAAGTAATTAGCCTCCAACTAATAAAAATAAATGGAAAAAAAAATTGATAATTGTAAGGGTGAAGTGAAGTTGCTCAGTCGTGTCCGACTCTTTGCAACCCTGTGGACTGTAGCCTACCAGGCTCCTCCATCCATGAGATTCTCCAGCCAAGGATACTGGAGTGGGTTGCCATTTCCTTCTCCAGGGATCTTCCCAACCCAGGGATCGAGCCCGGATCTCCCGCATTGCGGGCAGACGCTTTACGGTCTGAGCCACCAGGGAAGCCCAATTGTAAGGGTATCTACTCTAAAAGCTTTACCTCAACACTTGGCTTAGTCTCCACTGGATTGCTGCTTGTTAATATCAGTCTCACTTCACAATGCTTAGGAACCTATGTCCTAAGGGCGATTTCCTTTTGGTTTAATCCCATTTATTTTTCTAACTTACATGTTGACAAAATACTATAAATTGACTTATTTATACTTTGTATAAAATGAAAGCAATAGCATTTGTTCCTTTCTTTGTTCCCATAGTGTATAAATAAAGTGATAATATGAAGGTTCCTACAAGTATGTCCAAAAGCAAATTGATAAAACATCCCCAAACACAAAAATAATTCCCATTTAAAATAGTAAACATAAATTGCAAAATCATCCATCATTTAACAAATATTAATTTGGCACTTTCTCTACCTCAGACACTATGATCAATGACAAAAATGAAGAAGGAAGGGTCCCTTTTTTCCAAAATTTTACCACCTAATAAAGGATATGAATAAAAATAAAAGGGTAAATTCTGTATGTATGAAGAGGCTCTCAAAATATAATGGTCAGCTTAATCTGAAGTTATCAAGAAGTAACTTGGTAAGATTTGATGTTTAAACAGAATCTTGAAGAATTAGTCTTCAAGCTCATTCACTTAAAAAATGAAGAGAAATGCTGTATCAGACACAGTGACATATAATGGGAATGTGTTCATGTGGTACTTTATGGCTACACATTGAATGTATGAGTTTCAATTATGTATATAAATCACTACTCTGATGCAAGAGAAATACAGCTCAAGTGAACTTAAACATATAAGAGAAATCTGAACTGCAGAAAGTCAACAGTAATCTTCAGGGCAACGGGATCCAGAGACACAACTTCTGTTAGTGCTCTGTTTCTCCACCTTTGTCTCTAATCTCTTCTTTGTTTTGCATCTTATCGTTCGTTCCTTTTCACTCTGCCGGGATCTCCCTACAGGGTGAAGAACACGAACACAGGGAGTTAGAGTCCCACATGCTGATAACTCCATCAAGAGAGAAGAAAGGTTTTTCTCTTCCAGCTGCAGAATGAGAACCTCCAGGGAAGGAGTAATAATAAAATAGGTCCAGTCTGAGTCTTAAAAAAGGAAGCAAATATAATAGCTCCAAACATGATTACAGGTAAGGTAGGTCATAGTCGGATTATTGAGAATGGTTTAAGCTATGCAACACTTGGATTTCACCCATTATCTTAAAGGGGATCAGTGAAGGGCTTTCAATAGAAGAGTAATATATCTGGTTTCTATTCTTAAAGCACAAAGAATGATGGGGTAACAGGAGAGGGTAGGGGGCAGGAGATGGTTGCCTTGATCTATATGCGAGATGATAATGGTTTGCATCAGAATAACAGCAGTGGAAATTTAGGAGAAATTGAGTAAATGGGACTAGTACTCACTACTCATATGTGTGTGGGAAGGAAAACTGTATGGAATGACTAGAAGATTTCTGGTTTGAGTGCTAGGTACATAATGGTACTGTTAACCAAAATGAGACAAAGAGGAAAGAGACAAATTCAGCCTGAACAAATGGAAGATTAAGTGAGATATCGAGGTGACGTCTATCAGCATCTTGGTTATCTAAGACTATAGAGAAGACTATAGTCATCCAAGCTGGGAATATAAAGTTGGGGAATATTCATATAGACATGGTAGTCAAAGTCATAGAGAAGACTGAGGTGGCCAGGAGAATATGTAAGGCGAGAAAAGAGAACAAAATGCAATTGTCCCTTGAAATTCTCGGGGACTCATTCCAGGACCCCATACAGATGCTCAAACTCATCATACAAAATCATGTGGTATTTGCATATAACCTACACATATCCTCCCATATACTTAAACTTACCTCTAGATTACTTATTAATATAATGCCTAATACAATGTAGATGCTATGCAAATAGTTGTAAACACAAGGTAAATTTTGAAATAAATAGTAAATAGTAAATTCTGAAATAAAAAATATAAATAGTTCCTGGTGCAGGGCAAATTCAAGTTTTGCTTTCAGAAACTTTCTTGATTTTTTAAAATATATTTTTGGTCTATGTTTGGTTGAACCTGCAGTTGTGAATATAAGAAGCATATTGCATAGAACTCTATAGACTTAATGCATGACTGTTGACTTTGTAAACTGCCTGTTTGACTGAACTATATTCCCATTATCTTTTTGGTACATTTCCAGTTGAAGTGGGCTAGTGATTCTCTTACTAGACATAAGGAGGCAGAAAGGAGCTGCCTCTCTAGATATAAGGCATATATAGAGAGAGTTTGACTGGAGAGTTTAAATCATTTATATTTGAAGTAATTGGTGATAGGAAAGAACCTCATATTGTCGTTCTGTTTACTGTTTTCTGTGTGCTGTATGATTGTGTTGTCCCTCCTTTCCTCTCACTGCCTCTCTCTGTGGTTTATTTATTTATTTTTTTCTCTGTGGTTTACTTTTATACAATGGCAGACTGTGATCCCTTTCTCATTTTCCTTTGTGCATTTTCTACAAGTATTTTCTTTACCGATTATATAAAACATATTATAACTAAAATAATCAATTTTAAACTGATAACAAATTAAGTACAGTGACATAACAGCTCTACTTCTTTAAGTCTTCACCACTCCTTTGTTATCAATGTCAAAAATTCATCTTTTTAAAAATATTTTTAATCCATTAACATATTTCATAAGTATATTTTTATAATTTAAGCTCTATATCTGAATTGAAAATGATTTATGTACCACCATTAAAGGATTCTGTATTTATCTATATACTTCCCTTACCAGGGAGAGTTTTATATCCTTTTGTGTTCCTGCCTAGGGTCTTTTATTTTAACTTGAAAGACTTTCTTTAGCAACTCTTGTTAAGGCAAGCCTAGCAGTGATGCGCTCCCTCAGGTTTTATCTGGGAAGTTCCTTATTTTTCCTTCGTTTTTGAAGGACAGTTTTGCTCCATTTAGCATTCTTGGTTGGCAAGTGTTGCTTTTTTTTTCTTTCAGCTCTCTGACTGTATCATCCTACTCCCTCTGGCTTGTAATGTTTCTGCCACAAAATCCTCTAATAATTTTATGAAGGAACCCCTGTATATACCAAGACTTTTTTTTATTGTGATGCTTTCAAGATTCTTTATCTTTGTTTGTGCGTCTCGTACATTTATCCTCCTGAGTCAGCTTACCTATGCTATATCACGCCTGCTGCTTAGCTGTGTCCAACACTTTGCAATCCTATGGATGATAGCCCACCAGGATCCTCTGTCCATGATTTTTTCCAGTCAAAAATTCTGGAGAGGGTGGCCATTTCCTCCTCCGAGGTCCTTCCAGAGCCAGAGATCAAACCCATGTATTTTGTATCTCTTGCATTGACAGACGGATTCTTTACCGCTGGGCCACCTAGGAAGCCCCATGGGTAAACTGAAAAATGAAACTCCTGGACTTGCAAACCCAAGAGCAAAACCATAGCTTCCTAATCAGTTTATTTCCCAGGAAGCCGTCTCTTAACTGTAAACTGTGAGCTCCTTGGGAGTGTCTTTCTTCCTTTTTAGCTGACCTAGTTACTGCTCAGTCATAATTTGTTACATAATTGAAAGAGTAAATGGTAAGCCAGCATGTTTAAATGATTGTTCTATAGTCCAACTCAGCAATATGGATCATATTTGGAGGATTTTGAGTTTTTCTTTTTCTGAAAGATGAATCATTTGAAACAAAAAGAATGTAATAAAACAACATGACTATTAATCTCTAGTGTCTTAGAAACATCTTTATTAACATTTTGTTTTCTTGATGAATACAATTCTCAGAAAAATTATTCAGAATTTTATAACACTGTTGCCCTGATATATTATTCTCGAAAGGGGACTCTGACTCAGAATATGGCTTTAGCTCTTCTAGGGTGTGATGGCATTGTCTCAGAGTTCTGTGAACTCTGACCTCCCCTGGGTTGTTTGGTAGAGTCTTGGACTTAGAAGTTAGGTCCACCTGGGTGTAGATGCTCCCCTACGTTTTCATGTGGGTGTTGAATGATTTATATTTTTAATCCATTTTTTCCCATTTTTATCCTACACAAATAATATTGGTTGTCAACTATTTGTCCAATATATGTCTTCCAAGGTGCTTATCTTGGTTCTTTAATATATTTCAAAGTAATATCAGTAATATCTGTCTTTAAGTAGATAAAATTGCCCACTTACTAAGTAAATTTCTTTAGGTATCATGACCAAAGACAAGAGAATTTCTTATTTAGCTTTTAAAACTCATAATAGAAATAATGGTTTATTGATGATTTAATCTACTTCATATTCATAATCTTCAATACAAAACCATTATTAGCTATAATTGTGAATGGATTTCCCAACTCTAGAAAAAAAATAGTGTACATTTAGAAATCTTGGTCAGTTTGGATTAGATGAAATTTGTAGGTCAGTCTATCTAAATTTCTATGGTTTAATTAGTTTCTGCAAAGAAAGTTTCTGAATTAATCACAAGTGCAAAATTCATGCTTTTTGCACTCTTACTAATCAGGTTAGGATTTCTCTTCTACAAATGTAAACACAGAAAGTCCCAACAGTTTTGCTAGAGGCATGTTCCAAGGCATAGAAATTAAGTAAAAAGTCATCCTTCATTCTCTTGCTGGACTAAAAAGAGCCTCTTTCCTCAATACTGAGTTTCAGATCATGTGAAATGTACTGTATTTACAAAGCATATACTTTCTGAGAAACAATGAAGGTCATTTATCATAGGATCATCAGTCAAGTTCACAATGATTCTTCGATTAGTGAAAAGTGGCTTTTGCATGTTATGCTCCAGAGGATTTTATAAATTGTGATAATGCTCCACGTGCTGATTTTTAGTACGAGGTTTGCTACATGATGTGCCAAAGGTGGTGGACAATAAAGAGAGAGCTTAAATTAATTTAGAAAGTTTGTGTTTTTCTCTAATGGAGAAAATTGTTACTTTATAAGCCCTTATAAAAGACAGCAGTGGGAAAATTACATAAAGCAAAGTTCTTCACCCTTAAAAGTTTTAGAATGCAATCATTTTTTTAAAAATTGTAAAATAATGGGTGAAGTTTTGCACTGTTATTTTCGGCTAACCCCAACCCGTATATACCACAAACCCATTTTGCTGTCTTGCGTGCTCAGTTGCTCAGTCATGTCTGACTCTTAGAGATGCTATGGACTGTATAGCCTGCCAATCTCCCCTGTTCAAGGAGTTTTCCTTGAGGCAAGAATACTGGAGGAGGCTGTCATTTCCTACTCCAGGGGATCTTCCCAACCCAGGGATCAAACAGTGTCCTGCATTAGTAGGTGGACTCTATACCACTGCACCACCTGAGAAACCCAATCTTGCTCCCTTAGATACATCAGAATACCAGAGATTTATTCTGTGGTGGCTATAAGGCTTCATAAGATCAGTCAAAATAATTTCAAGTGAAAATACTCTTCAGTTCCAATATCTATACAACAACTTCAGACAGCCTATTTCACTCAGTCAAATAATTGTGTGGCAACAAAGAAATGGGCTTTCCTGGTGGCTAGTGGTAAAGGATCCTCTTGCCAATACAGGAGATGCAGGCTCAATCCGTGAGTCAGAAGGATCCCCTGGAGAAGGAAATGGCAACCCACTCTGTATTCTTGCCTGGGAAATCCCATGGACAGAGGAACCTGGTGGGCTGTAGTCCATGGGGTCACAAAGAGTTGGACATAACTTAGTGACTAAACAACTAAGAAATGCTGGAATGTGATTCCCTTCTGTTTTCTACAACTTTATGTTTTTGTTCAGTTTTCTGATTTTTCTGGGTTTTTAACCAATCACTGAATGGAGAAACTATGCCTAAAATCACCTAGGTATTTGAAAACCAGAGTACTTACTTGTTCATTTTCTGTTCAACCATTGAAAAAAATGCATATTGGACCCTTCTTCAAGCTTGTCACTGTACTAGGTAACATATTTTTCCCCAAAGGCCTCGGGGTACTCTTCCTAGGAAGTCTCAGCTCCCTCTAACACAAATGGTTCCCTCAGTTTTGCCCAAAGCGTGCTTCTCTGGCATTCTCAACACCAGTAAGCACAAGAATAGAAAGATATAAGGACAGTGGCTGCTCTCTGGTATTGGACTCTCTTATCGCTAATGATACATTGCTTACCCAACTGCCCTTCCAGATCCCAGAACAGAACCCACAATTTAACGAAAGGACCATCCTCAATCTAAAGAAATCTGTGGAGTCTTAGGTACTCACTGTCCCCAGTTATCCCATGAAGCCAAGAAAGTGTCCAACAGAAGTTACATCCTCTCCCTTCCCCAACTTCTAATAGACACTTTCCAAACACCCCAGCTTACACCAGAAACAATACCAACAAACAAATATTGCCCTCCTGGAAGGGAACTGCCATTGTTGAGATAACAAACAGAAAGATAAGCTCGGTCCCTGTTACCTACCATTATCACTTTACACCCTCTCAAATATCTAGGTCTAGAGCTTGCTAAGGCTCTGATTGGCACTCCCTCTTGAGTCTGTAGCTCAACTGCTCACTAGAATTTGGACTTTATCCCAAAGTTCTGTTTGGGTAGCAGATCTGATCTCAGACACCCTGGCACTCGATTGGCAATACAGAATAGATGGACCCATGTGGAATCAGCCACGGGACACCCCTGCATGCCCGACACTCAGGCACCTGGGTAACTGGCTCATTTGTCATGGGCTCTAGAAGTGGTACACAACTCCGAAGCCAAGTTGGCTGAGGATGGGTCACCTGCATCGCCTTTCTTTTCCACTGATTTGGTGCCTACCAGGACTCAGACTCAGTCCCAGGAATTTAGCATTCATTAGTACCAATCTCCACTAACAAATTCTTCTACAGTATAGGCACAGAGAAGTTTTTGTCACCCAAGGACACAAAACCAGAATTATGACTTCTTCAACTTTCTGCGTGTGGTACTAATTCCCCAACAGGGTTGATGCGCTCCCTTGAAACCAGTCCATTCAGCTGGTACCTGTGTCATTTGCCTGATTCTTGCCAGTTCCTTTCTCCAAGACAGAAGCCTGTTCACCAGTACCCCAAGACATCCTCAGAGACCCTTACATTTAGTAACTTTTATTTGGACAGACTCTATGAGTCCGGATACTGCAATTTACCTAGCTGAAAATGTCTTCATCACCTGGAAACTGTGGCCGACTTCACCCACTAAAATTCTAACTTCTTAGATGATGATGATATGAGTGATGTGGGAGTCACCAGCTTTCAACGTGTCAGATACCATACTAAAACCTTTGCATTTAGTATGTAATTTATTGATCACAAAAATTCTATGATGTGAACATTGTCATCTTCGGTTTATGAATGAAGCCCAGAAAGTTTAAGCCACTTGCCCAAGTTCTGTGACTAGAAACTAGATTCAAACTCACTGTAGCTTACTCCGAAATCCACATTCTGCCGTTTAGAAAATATTGTGATATAGGGTTCCATTTAAAGGATCAGCCTGTCTGATTTAGATGACCCATCACCCTGATTCCCCTGGGACTATCCTGGTTTTAACTGAGATGCGCCTCTTTTCTCCAAGGAAACACCTCAGTCTCGGAAAAGTCAGTACTGTGGGCCCCTAGCCTGTTAGAAACCTTAATCCTGGCTCCTCTTGTCTTTGTGGTGCAGCACGGCCAGGCCTGCAGTAAACTTGAGGTAGCCGTAGACACACGAAGGCCAAAGTGACCCTTTCCTGGTGTAACCTAGGAAAGGTTAGAGGCTCCCAGCACTCTGACCTCAAGAGTTACTCAATTCTGAGGCTGTTTTCAGCTGTCTTGGTAAGGAACTAGGGGAGCATAGGTCAAAATGGCCCTAACTCACGTATTTTTAACTTTGTCCTGTTGACTTGCTTCTCAGTCGTGAACAGAAGAGGCGACAATCTTCAAATGAGCCCAAGTTGTTGCTATGCTACCAGGGGAGCCACCTACAACTTCAGAGCCCCCGTGCTCTGGGATGGTTTCTGGTTGGACTCCTCCTCAGGTGGGCAGCAGAGGCCCATTTACCATGAGCTGCTGAAGCGTAGAATTTCAAGACCCTGCATGTGCATGAGTCCTTTCAAAGTCCCTGAGAAAGGTTTCATTAATGTATTCCATGATGGAACGCTTTTTAATAACATTTTTCAAAAGTCAGACCTTTTAACCTGACTTGATTAAGACGGGTGTATCTTTCCATTCCTAGGACTCCTACGTACACTTTACCTTTGACCATGGCTTTAGCATGGCTATGACTATACCCTGACCATATTTTAGGATCTGGCTAAGGAAGAGGTAAGCTGGGGTATGCCATATTGAATGAAATAGAGAAAGATGTTTTAGAAGGTTTCAGTAAAATACATGGAAATTACAGATAATTGATTTGACTTTATATTTTGTCTGTTTTAAATTTACCTATTAAATATGCTTTTTAAGCTCAGATTAAAAATTAATGGAGTAGGAAACAGAATAAAAATACATACAAGGAAATTAAGACAATGTTTCTATAACAAGAGATGAATTTCAGCACAACAAAACTCACATAATACTGAAGTCAGTAGCTCTTTACATAAGGGGATCATTTCCAAATAGAAATAATGAATAGGCATTTGGTTTATTTAAGAATTCAATTAATGAAAAGAAGTAAATCATATTAATACATTTGAAGAAAAGATTTAAATTACCTTCTGATTAAACCAAGATGAACAAGGGGAAAGATAATAAAATACTCAAAATTCTACAGTACAACAAAAATGCCAATGACAAACCAGTTAATGCCCTTTGTTAATTCAAAGGCCACTTGAAAGTAGTCATCGCACAAGAAAACTTGAAATGATCTGAAATGAGATAGCTAATACATGAAAAAAAATTTTTTTGATAGAGATTTTTCACAATTTTGACAAGTATCCCAAATGTCTATATGACATTATTAATCCAAATTACAAATCTAAAGTATTTTCAAAATTACCAACACAAGAATACAAATTCTACTCAACCATGTTAAAAGAAATAATAAATTTTCAATGTTTAAAAATTTACATAATTGCTGTCATTTTGAAGTGGTGATTAAAGAGTATACAGGGAAAGAATGTTTTAAAAAAGTTATGGAAGTGGGCTTTCCCTGGTGGTCCACAGGTTAAGACTGTGCTTCCAATGCAGGTGGCATAGAGTCAGTCCCTGGCTGAGGAAAACTAAGATCCCATAGGCCATGACACATGGCCAAAAAAAAAATGATATAGGTTTAATTGACTAAAAATAGTGTTATTTGTCTAAGCTTGGGAGTGTTTATAATATTTGTCAGTTTTATCACATTTTTAAACTGTTTAATTTTTTTCCTAATATGAATAAATACTTATTTTTGTACCTGATAGCATAATCTTTTTTTCTGGATTTGAGAGGTCACTTCCCATAGTTTAAACTCCAGTTCCCACAGAGCCTAGACCTACTTTCTTATTATTTACAATGCCTAAGGGCAGTAGATTCAATCAACCAGGCCAGCCTAGGTTATTTCTGTATGCAGAGTCAGACTCCATCTTATATAAATAGAACTTCCTCTTCTTTCTTCAGGCATTAGTCTGAGAATTGAAACTGCTCAGAATGTTCCCATTTTAAGCACAGAAGATGGTGATTTTCCAAAGCAACATTTTAGAAGTATCCTTCTTAGGATACAAAAGGGTCCACAACTGTTACTTCCCCCAGTACATTCTAGAATCTGTTCTTAAAGTTTTTGGCTAAATGCTACAGAGCCCTAGTAGATGTTCAATCATGTATTAATTTATTTGCCTGCAGTTAGAAGATTTAACAGCAAGTCACGTTTTATAAATTTAATCACAGTGACAGCAGAATCAACTGGCTTGCTTTGTTTATTGTCACTACATTATTATAGTAGATCCAGCCAGCAGCATTAGAACTGGGAAAATCCTAAACATGATATATCAAATATACCTAAGGGGACTATGCTATCCTATCCACCTCAGACCATCTGGTCCCTTCACTTAACCCAGATTCTATCATTTATCGATTGCATTGAGGAGTCTGGCAAAACTAAATTCTATTATATAAAAATTTGAGGTGAATTGAATTCACCATAAATCAGTTTATTTAAAATAACATCAACCTTTAGGGGACTATTTAGTTACTTACTAATGTGAACAATCAAGTTTATCTGAAACATCTTACCTTATTTATTAGAAACAGTCCAGATCCCATGACAGTGATGTTTGCTCAAATTATGATTTCTAATCCTGATTTTACCTCAAAAATATAGCTTATGATTTCAGAATGGCAGAGCAGTAGAATGAAAAGTGTACAACAGCCACACCTGGAGGTGACAGACTGAATCCCTGAAAATAAATGTTTTAGCACACAAAATTTGTAGCAGGAAAAAAAAAATAATACAAACTGGTATGTAAAAACAGCATAATAATAGTGATCTTATGAGGTTATTGAGAAAAATGTACATCATAGACACCAATAAATGGGAAATTTATTATTCATTCATTAACTCTGCTCTAATAAATGTTATACAATGCTTTTTAAAAATGAGTGATGTCTATATTCTTTGTAAAATATCTTCCATTGTTTATTATACTTGTTTGCCAATGTACAATCCTTACATAATTAGGCGCAAAATTTGGGAGGCAGGGAGGATCTTTCAAAATATATTTGTCAGGGAGGAACCTCAATCTTTAAGAGAAAGGGAGGGAACAAACAAGGTGCTACCATTCCATAGATGTCAAATGTAGATGAGACAGTTTATCACTCACAGCAGAGCACATGGCAGGGACATTAGCACAGTGGTGCGGGATCCTGGGCCCCCGAGTCCTGTGGGCAACCCATGGGCCCAGATGGAGGCCCACAGCCAAGGGAGCAGCAATCCTTGAGCGAGCAGCAGTTCCCTTCCACTAGGAAGGAGGCCACCTGGGTCATCTGGACCTCCTTAGTGGCCCGTGTGTCTAACTAAGAAGAGTGCTCAGGGTCAGAACGTGGATAAACCCTGTAGCTTATATACAGGGCCGGAGTATTCAGGGACACTTGCTTTGTGGACTGTTATTGGACTTTTGTGTTTTTGTCTTATCTGTTAGCACATCCATCCCCCTGTGGCTGAGTAAAAGATGGAGGCAGAAACTAAAGGGGCGGGTGGGGGATGTGTATTTGGGAAAGAATAATACAATGGCCAAAATGAAATGGTTGGTTTGTACAAGAGCAGTTTATATTATACTATACCAGTTTGAAATATTGCACTAAGTTGTAAAATCTAAAGTTTTAGACACGTAGGAAAAGAAGTAGATTCTTCATCATCTCATAAGCTGTAATTTGTGTAAACAGGTTAAATGTTCTAGATTTTGAAAGAGTTAAAGATCACTGAATCAGATCATGTAAACAATAGTATATCCAGCTAGTGTTTAACCTCAAAGGAATATTGTTGATTCTTGAAAATAATATTGTCAGGGAAAGCAACTGGCAGGAGTCATGAGTGTCCCTGAATATTTTTACCAAAGCATTAGCAGTTAAAAAAAAGTAGAGTCCAAAATCAGACAAAACTATTACAAAGAGATCAAATTACACATCAATATAACTAATGAACAATAGGCATAAAAAATCTCAACGAAATACTAGCAAACAGAATCCAACAACACATTTAGAGGATCATACACCATGATCAAGTGAGATGTATCATAGGAATGCAAGGATTCTTCAGTATAACACAAATCAGTCAGTATGATACAGCATATTAACAAATCAAAAAATAAAAATGATCATCTAAGTAGATGCAGAAAAAATTTTTCACAAAATTCAACACCCACTTATGATTAAAAAAAAGAACAAAAACTCTCCAGAGTGAGCATGGAAGGAAACTATCACAACATAATAAAGGCCATATATGGCAAACCAAATTAGAGATATCATGCAAAGATGAATAGTTCATGCAAAGGGGAATAATTCACACAAAGATGGAGAAAACAAATGACAGAAATGGTAAGGACCTAATAGAAGGAGAAGGGATTAAGACGAGGTGGTAAGAATACACAAAAGAACTATACAAAAAAGACCTTAATGACCCAGATAACCACCATGGTGTGGTCATTAACCTAGAGCCAGACAGCCTGGAGTGTGAAGTCAAGCATTACCAAGGACAAAGCTAGCGGAGGTGATCAATTTCCAGCTGAGCGAGTTCAAATCCTAAATGAAGATGCTGTTAAAGTGCTGCATTCAATATGCCAGCAAATTTGGAAAACTCAGCAGTGGCCACAGGACTGGAAAAGGTCAGTTTTCGTTCCAGTTCCGAGAAGGACAATGCCAAAGAATGTTCACACTACCGCACAATTACACTCATTTCACATGCTAGCAAAGTAGTGGTCAAAATCCTTCAAGCTAGGCTTCCGTGGTACAGAAATTCCAGAAGTACAAGTTTGGTTTAGAAAAGACAGAGGAACAAGAGATCAAATTTCCAACATTCATTGGATCATAGTAAAAGCAAGGGAATTTCAGAAAAACATCTACTTCTGCTTCTTTGACAACTACTAAAGTCTTTGACTGTGTGAATCACAACAGACTGTGGAAAATTCTTAAAGAGATGGAAATACCAGACCACCTCACCTGCCTCCTGCAAAAGCTGTATGCAGGTCAAGAAGCAACAGAACCAGACGTGGAACAATGGATTGGTTCAAAATTGGGAAAGGAGTACATCAAGGCTGTATATCGCCAACTTGCTTATTTACTTTATAGGCAGAGTTGTTGTTATTCAGTCACTAAGCTGTGTCTGACTCTTTGCAACCCCATGAACTGCAGCATGCGAGACCTTCCTGTCCCTCACTATCTCACAAAGCTTGCCCAAGTTCACGTCCATTGAATTGGTAATGCTACACAATCATCTCATTGTCTGCCACCCTCTTCTAATTTGAAATTTGCTATGCTAGCCATCTTGTGAATAAAATACTTAAGAACAAATTTACCTCAAGAAACAAAAGACCTGTATAGAGAAAACTATAAAACACTGATGAAAGAAATTAAAAAAATGTAGAAATATAGATCCATAGAACAAAATAGAAAGTTCAGAGATAAATCTATGCACCTATGGATAACTTACCTTTGACAAAGAGGCAAAACTATACAATGGATAAAAGATAGTCTATTCAGCAGTGGTGCTAGGAAAACGGGTCAGTTATGTGGAGAGACTGAAGCTAGAACACTCTCTGAGATCACATGCTGTTGCTCTTCAGTCACTCAGTGGTGTCTGAATTTTTGTGACCCCACGGACTGCAGCATGACCGGCTTCCAAACTCACGTCCACTGAGTCAGTGATGCCGTCCGACCATCTCATCCTCTGTCATCCCCTTCTCCTCTTGGCTTCAGTCTTTCCCAGCATCAGGGTCTTTTCCAGTGAGTCGGCTATTCAAGTCAGGTGGCCAGAGTATTGGAGCTTCAGGTTCAGCATCAGTTCTTCCAATAAATATTCAGGACAGATCTCCTTTAGGATGGACGGGTTGGATCTCCTTGCAGTCCAAGGGACTCTCAAGAGTCTTCTCCAACACCACAGTTCAAAAGCATCAATTCTTTGGTGCTCAGCTTTCTTTATAGTCCAACTCTCACAATTCATACATGACTACTGGAAAAACCATAGCTTTGACTAGATGGACCTTTGTTGGCAAAGTAATGTCTCTGCTTTTTAATATGCTGTCTGGGTTTGTCCTAGTTTTTCTTCCAAGAAGCAAGCGTCTTTTAATTTCATGGCTGCAGTCACAATCTGCAGCGATTTTTGAGCCCAAGAAAATAAAGTCTGTCACTGTTTCCATTGTTTTCCCATCTATTTGCCATGAAGTGATGGGACTGAATGCCATGAACTTAGTTTGGTGAATGCTGAGTTTTAAGCCAGCTTTTTCACTCTCTTTCACCTTCATCAAGAGTCTCTTCAGTTCCTCTTTATTTTCTGCCATATGGGTGGTATCATCTGCACATCTGAGGTTATTGATATTTTTCCCAGCCATCTTGATTCCAGCTTGTGCTTCATCCATCCTGACATTTCTCATGATGTACTCTGCATACAAGTTATATAAGCGGGATGACAATATACAATCTTGACATAATTCTTTCTCAATTTTGACAGAGTCCGCTGTTCCATATCCAATTCTAACTGTTGTTTCTTGGCCTGCATACAAGTTTCTCAGAAGGTAGGTAAGGTGGTTTGGTATTTCCATCTCTTTAAGAATTTTCCAGTTTGTTGTGATCCACACAGTCAAAGGCTTTAGCATAGTCAATGAAGCAAAAGTAGCTGTTTCTCTGGAATTCTCTTGCTTTTTCAATGATCCAACGGATGTTGGCAATTTGATCTCTGCTTCCTCTGTCTTTTCTAAATCCAGCTTGACCATCCAGAACTTCTCAGTTCTCATACTGTTGAAGCCTAGCTTGGAGAATTTTGAGCATATTTTAATAGCATGTTTAATGAGT
Source organism: Cervus elaphus (assembly GCF_910594005.1). Lineage (NCBI taxonomy): Eukaryota > Metazoa > Chordata > Mammalia > Artiodactyla > Cervidae > Cervus > Cervus elaphus. The sequence goes on along the minus strand of NC_057841.1, from coordinate 64,040,768 downwards.
GTAATTGTGCAGTAGTTTGAACATTCTTTGGCTTTGCCTTTCTTTGGTATTGGAATGAAAACTGACCTTCTCCAGGCTTGTGCCCACTGCTGAATTTTCCATGTTTGCTGGCATATTGAGTGCAACACTTTAACAGCATCATCTTTTAGGATTTGAAATCACTCAGCTGAAATTCTGTCACACCCACTAGCTTTGTTTGTAGTGATGCTTCCTAAGGCCCACTTGGCATCACACTCCAGGATGTCTGGCTTTAGATGAGTGACCACACCATCGTAGTTATTCTGGGCCATTAAGATCTTTTTTGTACAGTTCTTCCATGTATTCTTCCCACCTCTTCTTAATATCTTCTGCTTCTGCTAGGTCTGTACCATTTCTGTCCTTTCTTGTACCAATTTTGCATGAAATGTTCCCTTGGCATCTCTGATTTTCTTGAAGACCTCTAGTCTTTCCCATTCTATTGTTTTCCTCTATTTCTTTGCACTATTTACTTAAGAAGACTTTCTTATCTTTCCTTGATATTCTTTGGAACTCTGCCTTCAAGTGGGTATATCTTTCCTTTTCTCCTTTGCCTTTCACATACACAAAAATAAATTCAAAATGGATTAAAGACCTAAATCTAAGGACATAAACTATAAAACTCTTAGGGGAAAACATGCAAAACACTCTCTGACATCCTCACAGGAAGATCCTATATGGCCCACCTCCCAGAGAAGTGGAAATAAAAACAAAAATAAACAAATATGACCTAATTAAACTTAAAAGATTTTGCACAACTAAGGAAACTATAAGCAAGGTGAAAAAGACAGCCTTCTGAATGAGAGAAAATAATAGCAAATGAAACAACTGACAATCTCCAAAATATATAAGCATCTCATGTGCTCAATACCAGAAAAATGAAAAACCCAGTCAAAAAGTGGGCAAAAGACCTAAACAGACATTTCTCCAAAGACATACAGATGGCTAATAAACACATGAAAAAATGCTCAACATCACTCATTACTAGAGAAATGCAAATCAAACCGCAATGAGGTATCATCTCACTCTGATCAGAATGGCCATCATCAAAAAGTCTACAAACAATAAATGCTGGAGAGGGTGTGGAGAAAAGGGAGCCCTCTTACATCTGTTGGTGGGAATGAAAACTGGTACAGCCACTATGGAGAACAGTGTGGAGATCCTTAAAACTCTGGAAGTAGAACTGTTTATGACCCAGCAATCACACTGCTGGGCATACACCCCGAGGAAATCAGAAATGAGAGACAGATGTACCCCAAAGTTCATTTCAGCACTGCTTACAATAAATAGGACATGGAAGCAACCTAGACGTCCATTGGCAGATGAATAGGTAAGGAAGTTGTGGTACATATACACGATAAAATATTACTCCATTTTAAAACGGAACACATGAGTCAGTTCTAATGAGGTGGACAAACCTGAAGCCTATAATACAGAGTGAAGTAACTCAGAAAGAGAAAGACAAACACTGTATACTAATGCATATATATGGAATCTAGAAAGACAGTGCCAAATTCCTACATTAAGGGCAGCAAAGGAGACACAGATATAAAGAACAGGCTTCTGGACTCAGTAGGAAAAGGCGAGGATGGGATGATTTGAAAAAATAGCATTGAAACATGTACATTACCATATGTAGAATAGATGACCAGTGCAAGTTTGACGCATGAAGCAGGGCACCCAACGCCGGTGCTCTGGGACCACCCAGAGGTATAAGGTGGAGAGGGAGATGGGAGGGGGGTTCAAGATGGGGGAGACACATGTATACCTACGGTCGATTCATGTTCATACATGGCAAAAAACCATCACAATATTATAAAGCAATCATCCTCTAATTAAAAGAAATAAATTAATTTAAAAAAAATAAGGAATCCAAATTGGAAAAAGAAGCAAAACTTTTTGCAGGTGACATACATAGAAAATCCTAAAGATGCTACCAGAAAACTTCTATAGCTAATCAATGGATTTGGTAAAGTTGAAAATTAAAGGAAGTGAAAGTGTTAGTCACTCAGTCGTGTCTCTTTGCAACCCTATGGACTGTAGCCTGCCAGGCTCCTCTGTCCATGGGGATTCTCTAGGCAAGAATACTGGAGTGGGTTGCCATGCCCTCATCCAGGGAATCTTCCTCACCCAGGAATTAAACCCATGTCTCCTGCATTGCAGGAGGATTACTTTACCATCTGAGCCACCAGGGAAGTCTGGTAAAGCTGAATAAAACAAAATTAATGCACAAAATTCTCTCGCATTCTTATACATTAATAAGGAAAGATCAGATAGAGAAATTAAGGAAATAATCACATTTACCATTGCAACGAAATGAATAAAATACCTAGGATAAACCTACCTAAGGAAGCAAAAGATCTATTCTCATTAAACTATAAGACAGTGATGAAAGAAATCAAATATGACCAAACAGATGGAGAGATATATCATACTCTCGGATTGGAAGATTCAATATTGTGAAAATGACTGTACTACCCAAATCAACCTACAGATTCAATGCAATTGCTATCAAATTACCAATGGCATTTTTCACAGAATTAGAACAAGAAAGTCTTACAATTTGTATGAAAATACAACAGCCCCGAATAGCTGATGCAATCTTGAGAAAGAAATACGGGGCTGGAGCAATCAGGCTCTCTGACTTCAGAGAGTACTACAAACTACAGTAATTAAGACTGCATGGCACTGGCACAAAAACAGAAATATAGACCAATGGAACAAGATAGAAAGTCCAGAGATAAGCCCGGGCACCTGTGGGCACCTATGACAAAGCAGGCAAAGACACACAAAGGAGAAAATAGAGCCCCTTCATAAGTGGTGCTGGGAAAACTGTACAGGTGTCTGTGAAAGAATGAAATCAGGACACTCCCTAACATCATACATAAAATAGACTCAAAATGTATTAAAGATCTATATGTAAGATGACACGGTAAAACTCTTAAAGAAAAACATAGGAAGGTCATTCTTTGATATAAACCACAGCAAAATCTTTTCTGACCCACCTCCTAGAGTAATGAAAATAAAAACAAAAGTACACAAATGAGACCTAATTAAATTTTAAAGCTTTTGCACAGCAAAGAAAACTATAAACCAGATGAAAGGAGAACCCTCAGAATGGGAGAAAATAATTGCAAATGAGGCAACGGACAAAGGGTTAATTTCCAAAATAAATAAGCAACTCATACAGCTCAGCATCACATAAACAAACAACCCAATCAAAGAAAAAAGGGCAGAAGACCCAAGACATCTCTCCAAATAAGACACACAGGTGACCAACAAACACGTGAAAAGATGCTCAACATCACTAATTATTAGAGAAATACAAATAAAAACTACAATGAGGTACTACCTCACACCAGTGAGAACGCTGCTGCTGCTAAGTCGCTTCAGTCGCGTCCGACTCTGTGTGACCCCATAGACGGCAGCCCACCAGGCTCCCCCGTCCCTGGGATTCTCCAGGCAAGAACACTGGAGTGGGTTGCCATTTCCTTCTCCAATGCATGAAAGTGAAAAGTGAAAGTGAAGTCACTCAGCCGTGTCCGACTCTTAGCGACCCGATGGACTGCAGCCCACCAGGCTCTTCTGCCCATGGGATTTTCCAGGCAAGAGTACTGGAGTGGGTTGCCATTGCCTTCTCCCCAGTGAGAATGACCATCGCCAAAAAGTCTACAAACAAATGCTGGAGAGGATGTGGAGAAAAGGGAACCCTCTTGTACTGCTGGTGGGAATGCAAATAGATTTTCAAAAGATCAACTGCATGATATGATGTTAAATATAGTTGAATGTGGTCCCACATCTCTGCGCTGCTTTGCCAAGCTTCCGTCGGATGTGATTTGCAACAAGCAACATATTAAACCTCCATAAATAGTCATTATAATGTAGACACTGAACACGCCTTATTATAGCAGTGAAAGCAGCCTCTCCAAAATATATAAAACAGAAAACAAATCCTTGAATTTCATCTCAGGGCAGAAGGTGGATTTGAATTTGGAGACATGCCAAATGGTAATTTTGGGCACAAATATTTCAGACAAAGCTGATGTATTATGAGTAATAACAGCATATGTTAGTTTCTAAGTCAGTTTGCATATGTCACAGGAAGAACACCCAATTAGTATATGAGGCCATTTACACTTCAACAAACTTATTAACAGTAAAAAATAACAAGTAGGTATAATCGAATTATACCTTCTATTTTAAATATACATAAAAATTTGATGCAAAAGCATCAATAGAGGGAAATATAGGATCTTGAATTAAATCATCAAATTTTAATGAGCTTCACTGCAGTAATCATTTTACTATATATCTCAAATCCTCATATGTACAATTTTCTATTTTTTAAAAAAAGATCCAAAAATAAATAAAAAGAAAGCTGTCCTGAACATTTGCTAACACTTTTTTCTTATATTCTGAATTATACAGCCATGAATTCTAAGGCAATAAATACTCATAGTTGTCATTGACAATTGCAAGGAAAAGTCTAAATATAGTCAGTGATAGGATAATACAAACACAACTCCAAGGCTTAGAAGAAATTTTCTTTCAATCCAAATAACATGACCGGAGACAGAAGATTGATTTGACCAAAGACAAAAAGATCAATATAACAATTATTTTAGTATTTCTCTTTACCATTCCAATAAGAGATATACAGGGGACATGAAATTCATTCAGAAATAAATTAAGAATCAAGACAGTGTGAAATAAATTATTTTTTCCATTCCTTCACAATCTTTCCCAGCATCTTTCCCAGAGTGTTACTTTAGAAAGTAACAATATGTCTGCAAAATGTTTTCCTACCTGGTTAGTCTTAAAGGGCATTCCCCTTGTGTGCTTTCTGTCAAACTGCTCATTTCACTTGCCTTTGAAATAGATGGCATTCACCAGGATGAGCTTAATAAGAGGACAGACTGTCCCAGCCCCCATTATCTCTGATATCTTACGTGTACAGAGTATGAGAGAAAGTTACTGCTATTGGGGGAGAATAAACTTTTCCTTTACAAAAGTTCTCTCAACATTTAGAAAAGGCTGGAATCCTGCCTTTCTGGTCACCTGAGGACTCAGGGGGATGATGTTTCATGCTGGGCACACATGCAGTGTAGTGCTTGTCCTCAAACAACAATCTTGAAGCAGAGACTAACACTGGGTTTAAGCATTTTTCAGAAATCACCATTTCATAAGCCCAAGAAAAATATCAGATTGGCATTGGGGCTTCCCTGATGGCTGAGACAGTAAAGAGTCTGCCTACAATGTAGGAGATCCAGGTTTGATCCCTGGGTTGGGAAGATCCCCTGGAGAAGGGAATGGCAACCCAGTATTCTTGCCTGGAGAATCCCATGGACAGAGAAGCCTGGCAGACTAGAGTTCATGTCAGAATGGCATTACTGGCCTGAAAACCCAGCAAACACATACACACAGGCCACTGGAAGCAGGGTCAGAGTGGTCACACTGTGGGGTCACATCCAGGCAGTCTCGGCCATCTCCCTCATAACAGCACCTACCCCAAAAAGACAACCTCTCACCTTACGTCTTCTCCATCACCCAGTCGTTTATGTGTTTCCTGCATTCTTCGGTGTCTTCAGCAAAGGACAGCTCCTCCAGGTCAGCCTCATAGAACTTCTGGCAGGATTCCTTAAAAGCCTACAAAATGAATATCAAGTGTAGCCGTATTCTACGTGGCAAGGTTTCCTCAAAGTGTGAAAACATTTTTATCTTAACATGTTTCTGGCATAAATGCTTGCACAGGGCAATCTGTACTTTAAGACTCATTTGTGCAATTAATAAAAATGTATAGACCACTGACACTGTGCCAGGTGTTCACACCAGGTTGAAGACAGGACATTGGACCTGAGGTGGCTCACAGTCTGCTAAAAAACACACACACACAGAGCTGCAGGCTCACAGTCAGCTGAAACACACACACAGAAGCTACAGGCTCACAGTCTGCTGAGACACAAACACACACACACACACAGAGCTACAGGCTCACAGTCTGCTGAGAGACACACACACAGAGCTGCAAGCTCACAGTCTGCTGACACACACACACACAGAAGCTACAGGCTCACAGTCTGCTGAGACACACACACACAGAAGCTACAGGCTCACAGTCTGCTGAGACACACACACAGAAGCCACAGGCTCACAGTCTGCTGAGACACAAACACACACACAGAAGCTACAGGCTCACAGTCTGCTGAGACACACACACACAGAAGCTATAGGCTCACAGTCTGCTGAGAGACACACACACACAGAAGCTACAGGCTCACAGTCTGCTGAGACACACACACAGAAGCTACAGGCTCACAGTCTGCTGAAACAAACACACAGAAGCTACAGGCTCACAGTCTGCTGAGACACACACACACAGAAGCTACAGGCTCACAGTCTGCTGAAACACACACACAGAAGCTACAGGCTCACAGTCTGCTGAGAGACACACACAGAGCTACAGGCTCACAGTCTGCTGAGACACACACACAGAGCTACAGGCTCACAGTCTGCTGAGACACACACACAGAAGCTACAGGCTCACAGTCTGCTGAGACACACACACAGAAGCTACAGGCTCACAGTCTGCTGAGAGACACACACACAGCTACAGGCTCACAGTCTGCTGAGACACACACACACAGAAGCTACAGGCTCACAGTCTGCTGAGAGACACACACACAGCTACAGGCTCACAGTCTGCTGAGACACACACACACAGAAGCTACAGGCTCACAGTCTGCTGAGACACACACACAGAAGCTGCAGGCTCACAGTCTGCTGACACACACACACAGAGCTACAGGCTCACAGTCTGCTGAGACACACACACACAGAGCTACAGGCTCACAGTCTGCTGAGACACACACACAGAGCTACAGGCTCACAGTCTGCTGAGACACACACACAGACAGAGCTACAGGCTCACAGTCTGCTGAGACACACACACACAGAAGCTACAGGCTCACAGTCAGCTGAGACACACACACACAGAGCTACAGGCTCACAGTCTGCTGAGACACACACACAGCTATAGGCTCACAGTCAGCTGAGACACACACACAGAAGCTGCAGGCTCACAGTCTGCTGAGACACACACACACAGAAGCTACAGGCTCACAGTCAGCTGAGACACACACACAGAAGCTGCAGGCTCACAGTCTGCTGAGACACACACACACAGAGCTACAGGCTCACAGTCTGCTGAGACACACACACAGACAGAGCTGCAGGCTCACAGTCTGCTGAGACACACACACACAGAGCTACAGGCTCACAGTCTGCTGAGACACACACACAGAAGCTGCAGGCTGTTCTGAGAACATGGGCAGCAGCAGCTAGGCATATAACAGCCCATAAACATCCTGTTAAACATGTAACTCCATGTTGACCTTCTGTTTGATTTTATCTCCTCCACTAGGTGGTCTAATCATGTTTTACTCATTTCTGTACCAGCAACACCGACCAGAGGGTCTGAAACATCCTCATGGAATGATTGGGAGGCTTGAAGTAGGCTATGAAAAAGTCTTGTAGGTCTTCCAGGAATAGAATCTGTCTGTGTGTGTGTGTGTGTTTGTGCACGCGCGCACGTGTGCACGCGGTGGGGGCGTGGGGGGTGTGGCGTGCGTGCATGTGTGTGTATGTCTGTGTGCATGTGTGTCTGTGTGTAGGGAATTAGGGGGAAATGTAACAAGGGATGAGTCATGAAATGTAAGTTGGGGTCAAATCAGGAAGGGCATTATATGTAACACATTAAAATTCACAGATAACTCACCTCATAAAAACTTGTTTTCTGATATCATGTGCCTGGCAATTGGCTCCCATCCTCTGCCCATCTCCTGTCCTCAAACATTTTAGCTTCTACAGAGGAAAGAAGATGTAGAGAGAAGAACCCAAGCGACCATGAAAAGTGGAGAATGATCCCCTGTGTCCTCAGTATTCCCCAATTACAATATTCAAAGATCTGGCTGATATTCAAAAATGAGCATCCATTAACCAGAAGATTCCTGGAATCACAAGTACTTATCCTAGAAAACCTAACTAGCTGAAGGATTCAGAATCATCTCCAAGGATACTGAAGCCCAGAGCAGGCAATCTGCACAGGGTAGCATGCAACAGCAGGCAAGACAAGGTTATAGCTGCATCTTACAGAATAATCCTTGGAGCTGCCAACTGGTAAGATGGCCAGACTTACCCTGATCATTTCCTTAATCTTAAAACAGCATCCCGCTGCTTATCATTTGGCACAGTTGTTTGATTCTCACTTATTGACTAATGGCAAGCTTTTACTGGCCTAGGGAACTTTGCAATTACACGCTGCAGTAAATAGGAAATACTCAGATACAAAATCTTATTTTTTAGGGACATATTTTAATTTTAGAAAGACTATTCTATCAGTAGTATAGAAGGACCAGGCTGGACTTGGAGAGATCAGTTAGAAACCAATTAAAATAACAGTGTAGAAGGTGTGAGAACCGGGAAACAGGCAATGACAATGGTGATTCAGAAGACAGGACAAATTTAAGAGACCTTGCGAGGTCAGCTCCACAGAAAGTGCCCAGCAGAGATGAGACAGGGGTTAGGGGTTGTGGTCACTGAGATGGGGATGGGGGAAGACATGTGTGAGTGCAGGAGGATGGACATTGAAACTGACATCCGTAACTTGTTTTATTTTCAGTTTCTTTTTCATCAATGTGGGAGCACTACTTACTGGCAGGAAATCACACGTCTTTTCCCCAAAGAGTCTGTTGGCAGTTGTGAGCAGGCTCTGTGGGCCGGGCGTGCTCACTTCCCTGAGGAGTGACTGCAAACCTCGGTGGACAGCTCCACCTTCATTCAGACAAAGTGCCTGGTGACAGAAGACAAGAACACCGACTTATAACAGGCCATCTTCTCCCTCAAAGAGCTCTTCCCAAACAAATGTCTGCGCTGAAAATCACAAAGGATCCTATTTTAAAAGAAGTTTGGTTTGACCACCTAGCACAGAGTTACTCAACCTGGAAATACAGACATTTGGGGCCACAAAGCTGGTGTCTCAGTGGTAAAGAATCCGCCTGCCAATGCAGGAGACATAGGAGATGCGGGTTTGATCCCCGGGTCGGGAAGATCTCCTGGAGGAGGAAATGGCAACCCACTCCTGTATTCTTGCCTGGGAAATCCCATGGACAGAAATCCCAAGGTGGGGTACAGTCCATGGGGTCTCAAGAGTTGGACACGACTCAGCGACTAAACCACCACCAGGACTTTGCTGTGAGGCGGTCCTGCACCCAACAGAATATTTAGCTGCATTTCTGGCCTCTGTCCACTAGACGTCAGCAGCACCTCTCGGGTATGACAATCAACTGTCCAGACCTTGACAACTGTCCAAGGGGGCACAAAATCGCCCCAGGTGGACGGACAGCCCTGCTCCAGCAGGTGCATCTATTCCTGGAAGGCAGCACGCAATCACTCAGGAGGGAGACTGAACAGAACAAACAGATATATGGAATAACCTCTACAATACAGGAATGAGCAGAAATAGACATGGAAGTGTTTCATTAGGATTTCCACAGAAGTCCTGCAGTCTAGACTGTATTTAAATGTCAAATCAGAGAGAATTAAGGCTGTTCCCTTATCTCCAAATGATCCCGGCCCAAAGCCTCCCTCCTCCAGAGAGCTGAAAGGAACAGCCACCCGGGATTCAACTGGGGCTGGGGACAGATTCTGAGGAGGGTCCATGCACCCTGGTATTCATGAGAATGTGATGCGTATATGAGAGTTTTCTGAGACACTTTCACCAGAGAGCCTACTTCCCTAAAGGAAGAGCCACTGCTTCACTGGTGCCTGTGTGTGTGCTCAGTCACTTCAGTCATGTCTGACTCTTTGTGAGCCCATGGACTGTAGCCCACCAGGCTCCTTTGTCCATGGGGTTTTCCAGACAACAATACAGGAGTGGATTGCCATTTCCTTCTCCAGGGGATCTTCCCAACCCAGGGAGCGAACCCAGTCTCCTGCATCTCCGGAATTGGCAGGTGAAATCTTTATGCACTGAGCTATCTGGAAAGCCCACTTCATTTGTACCTGAAGTCATATATAAACCATGTCAGATCAATCAGATTATATATTGATTGATGATATACATATATACACATATCTATTGATGTTTTTGAACTGTGGTGTTGGAGAAGACTCTTGAGTGTCCCTTGGACAGCAAGGAGATCAAACCAGTCCATCCTAAAGGAAATCAGTCCTGAATATTCATTGGAAGGACTGATGCTGAAGTTGAAACTACAATACTTTGGCCACCTGATGTGAAGAACTGACTCATTGGAAAAGACTCTGATGCTGGGAAAGATTGAAGGCAGAGGAGAAGGGGATGACAGAGGATGAGATGGTTGGATGGCATCACCAACGTGATGGACATGAGTTGAGTAGGCTCTGGGAGTTGGTGATGGACAGGGAAGCCTGGTGTGCTATAGTCCATGGGATCGCAAAGAGTTAGACACGACTGAGTGACTGAACTGAACTGATATATATGGCTGATCTATAGATAGATAGATAGATAAGATTATATCTAAAAAATTCCAGAAGATATAAGTCCCCATTTATGTTCCACTTTTTCCACTTATGCATAACCTTATACTAGAAACAACGCATTAAACAAAAAGTTCATTTACATGGTTGCATTTCCACTTGAAATATAACATCAGTAAAAGCTTAAAACAGAACAAGTTGAAATTCCTGGCTTTTCTGTGGAATACAGTTGTAATTTCCCTTGCTTATCAAAGATGCAGCAAACAACACTCAGTGTATCCCACGAACACTAGCAGGAGGTTTCGTCTCACACAATTCTTCTTGCCACTTTCAGGTCTGCATTCTCTCCATCACTTCGGTGCCCCTCCCATCTCCCAGCCTCACTGGCTTCCACCAGCCAATGTGGGGTAAGAACAGACAAGCTCTATGAGAACACAGAGGAAGCCCACACACCTGGGACATCCGGGCCGCCGTGTTCCCCTCAGCCCCCATTAAGACCGTGGTCAGGACAGAGGAGAAGCTCAGAGGAGAGAACACGTGTCACCAGTGGTCCTCTTCACCCATTTTTAATGAGTTGATGGCAAAAGTGCCGTTTGCTTCACAGAGAGCATTCATTGGTGGAGGTCTGTTATCAAAAGCCTAACAGAAGCACATCAACCATGCCCTCCGCTAGCCACCTGCTCGTTCGTGCCGTCTGTGGACACTGGGTGTGGTCAGCAGAGTAGCTGGACCCTCAAACATCCATGTCGAATCCCGGAAACCTGTGGGTAAGACTGAATTAAGGATCATGCGATGGAGAGAGTCACCTGGATCACCGGGTGAGCTCAGTGTAGTCACAGGCTTCTTGTAAGGACCGCAAGGGACTTCCCTGGTGGTCCAGTGGTTAAGCTCTACGCTCCCAATGCAGGGGGTCCAGGTTCGATCCCAGGTGAGAGAACTAGATCCCGAGTGCCAAAACTAAGACTTGGCACAGCCAAATAAATCACTATTAAAAAAAAAAAAAATCAAGGCAAGAGGGTCAGAGGCAGAGAAGGAAATATGAAGATGGAAGTAAAGATGAGGATGATGTGGGGTCACAGATCAAAGAATAGCCTCTCAGAGCTGCAAAATGCAAGGAACTGGACTGTGACCTAGAGCCTCCAGTGGGAGTGGGGGGGGGGGGCGGGGAAGTAGCTCTGCCAACCTCTTACAGACCTCTGACCTCCAGAAGTATAAGATAAATCCCCCTATTACTGATCGTTCTCCCTTAATTTGGCATCTCAGGCATAATCTTGAAGAAACATTCCCCCCCGGGAACGCAAATGGAATATGAAGCTCAGACCTCAAGTCATCAGGTGGACACTTTGAATCAGGCACTCATTACAGATCCAGCCTTGACCTTTCCCCAGCTTAACTCAACTACAGACAAGATTCTTCCCGCCTCTAATCCCTGACCTCCCTTTCCTTAAAGAACTTACTTTAGGCAATTTGTCATCTTAAGATTTTTTTTTTTTTTGCAGTCTCTTGTGGGTTCTGCAGAAGTAGAACCTCTGATAGAATGGAGGACGGACTGTATTTAGCATCATTTTCTCCTGGGGGCCCTGAATGCCTGCCAGCTCCCTGCTCCACCCTCTACCTCTAACACATACATCCAAAAGGGAATTTGTTCAAAGAGCATTTATGTTGAACTTTCCTTGTAATATTTTGGAGGGGAAAAAAAAAAAGGTAAAAATCAAAGGCCATAATTCCTGACTGGGAGCTCCCATCCTTGGGGAGATATGCAGGCATAAATGTCCAGTTTCAAGCCAGCCTTGCACTCTGTACCAGGATAAACTACAAAGTGCTAAGGAAGCCAACAGTAAAGCAGAAAGAATTCTCTGCAGAAGCCCAGGAGAAGGGGAGCAGTAAGTTGGTTCTCAAAGACTGGGCAGGAACTCCGGAAAGCAGAGTATCAGGGCCGGCCGGTGCACAGGATGGAAAGGAAGGGCAGGGTCCGCGTGGGGCCCGGGAAGTGGGTGAGCTCAGTTTCCTACGATAGACACGGCGCATGAGACAGGAAGGAGGCGCCCCACACACCAGGTTGAGTTTGGAACATGAGCTATATGATCTAGGAAGCCAGGCACTGTTTTCAAACAAATGCTTTATATGAGTTTTAGAAAAATATTGTGGCTCATGGTTTGGTGTCGAAAAAAACTGGGGGCCCCTGCTACTGACCAGCACCTCCCCCAACACAGCAGAAAGGTCTGCACTAGAGAGTGGAAGACGGAACTGCCAGGCTGGAGGGCTGGTCACCCGAGGACAAGAAGGACCAAGTCCCGTGCTGAGGCTCTTAGCTAATCCACCTGAAGGGTGGGACACCAACCACAGGAAGGTGTTTGAGTCAGCTTGGAAAGGGGAAGGCACTACATTCCATTTGAGATGAGTGCAACATACCATTTCAAGGGATCCTGTGACAAAGACAGCCCAGGGGTGTTTGTCAACATAGGGAGGGACCTTGCAATGATTAGAAGCTCTAGAGCAAGAGACTGACAGCCCTCAGTCTGCATCCTCATTCCAGGAACCTCTAGGTAAATGGGTGAAATTAGAGCAAACAAGTGGAGGCCTAAGAGGAAAAAAAAAAAAAAAAATCCACCTCGTTCTGGGAATTTCCAATGTTTGCAGGTAGTGAGAGGAAAAGTCAAGAGACTGGGACCCGACAATCCAGATGTCCTGGGAGAACCAGACATGAGAGGGACCAGGGACGTGGGGAGGATGGAGGAGGACAGGAAGGCACCACCCCGGGCTGCCCTGGGGAGCGGGCGGCAGATGGCAGTTCGGACCTCAAATCCCTCAGCAGACTTAGTGGGAGCAGGAACCAGGGGGCTAGGGTATCGGAAGAGTGTGGAATCCATTCTGTGGCTGCTTCGGAGCCGAAATGGAGAGTAAACTGTTACACGCGAGAGAGAGGGCCTCGCTGGTAGCTCAGCTGGTAAAGAAACCGCCGGCAATACGGGAGGCCTGGGTTGGGAAGATCCCCGAGATCCTGCAGGAGGTCACGGCACCCCACTCCAGCATTCCTGCCTGGATTTCACCTGGATCTAATGGACGGAGGACCCTGGCGGGCTACACACGGCCGATGGAGTCTCAGGGAGTCAGGCACGACTGAGCGACTAAGCACAGCGGAACACAGAGAGGAGTCCATGAGTAAAAACAGATGAAAGATGCTAAAGAAAAACAAGAAAAAGGAAAAGAATGGAAGAAATGCAGAAAGAAAGAAGGGAGGAACAGAGAGAAGAATGTTGGAGGAACAGGAGGGGAGGGGAGGGGGCTGGTCACACCCGTTGAGCTGGACGGCAGCGGGGCCGCGCGGGTCTGGAGATGGCCGGCACCCAGCACCGCCCGGAACTCGCCCGAGGCTCCACTCCCGCCTGCAGCGGGAGCCACAGACGCCCACAGACCCCCCACCCCCGCCAGGGCTCCCCGGTCCTTCTCGGGGAACCACCGCCCAGGAGGGGCTCCGGCCGCGCCCTCCCTGCCGGCAAATCGCAGCACAGTGGAGGGACCACCCTGTGACCAGGGCGGGTCCGCGCTCCTGAGCTCGGGTCTCCCAGCCCCACCCTTGGAGACTCACCTTTGAGGCCCAAACCAAAAGGGCCGGGGTCCCCAGGGTGCGGCGGGGACCGGGGCGACCCCAGCCCCGCGGCCCTCCCACCCGGACACCTCCGGAGGTCCTTCTGGTCCCCTCGTTTCTCTGGCCGCGGCTGCCTCCGGCCCCCCGCCGTCCCTGCGTCTCCGCCTGAGCTCCAGGCTCCAGGAAGCCACCGGGGGACCCCAAGGGCTCGGGAGCGCCCCCACACCGGGTATCTGGGAGATTCCTGTTTCCCCGGCGGCGGCGGCTCTTCCAGCTCGGCGGATGTTTCGCGTCCGCTTTGATTCGGGCCGGGCTTCTGGTGATGACTCAGAACTCCTGGAGACGGCCCGGCTTGTACAGCCGCTGGACCGTTCGCGCAGGCCGAGCCTCGCGCGTGTCCCCCCACCCCGGCCTGAGAACGGACGGACTGGCGGCGGAAGCTTGCGCCTGGGCCTCCGAGGGTGTTTGCGGAAGGCCTCTCCAATTAGGGAATGCGTGTGCTTTCCTGGGTTAATTTGCCACAGTCTTAACTTATTTAGTGGGCTTCCCAGGTGGAGCTAGTGGCATAAAGAACCTCCGTGCCAATGCAGGAGACATAAGAGATGTGGGTTCAATCCCTGGGTTGGGAAGATCCCCTGGAGAAGGAAATGGCAACCACTCCAGTATTCTTGCCTGGGAAATCCCATGCACAGAGGAACCTGGCCGGCCACGGCTAAAGTGACTTAGCAGGCACGCACAAGCTTGTTTAATACGCCTTGTTTAGTACGCCTATGGAAGAGCACTTTCAAAATCCTGATTCCGGTCTGTCTAGTTATATTTTTAGCCACTACACGAATGTCTGTGTTGTTTAACATGTTCTTGTTTAGTTGCTCAGTCCTGTTCGACTCTTTGTGACCCCATGGACCGTAGCCCTCCAGGCTCCTCTGCCCATGGGATTCTCCAGGCAAGAATACTGGAGTGGGTTGCCATTTCCTTCTCCAGGGGATCTTCCAGACCCAGGGATTGAACTTGCATCTCCTGCATTGGTTTTCAGATTCTCTACCACCAGAGTCACCAGGGAAACCCATATGCTCTTTAATTACTATACTGCTTTTCCATTTTTTAAAAATAGTTTTGTTTTCCTTGGGGGAAAAAAGGAGGTTAACAGCCCATGATTATTATCTATTGTTCTAAAGTCTGTGATACTTCTAAAAAGGCAGGCTATATATATACATTTGCACTAAGGGAGAAAAACAAATATCATCAGCGAATGTTTTAAGCCTCATTATTGAAAAAGTCTGATGAGTGCACACACATACGTGTGTGTCCAGGATGACTGCAGTTTGTTTTGCAATCATTCTTTGCACTAGCATCCACTTTGAGTCTATTTCTCCCTTGAGTTTGTAAGCTCCATGACTCCAAGAGACAGGGGACCAGGGTGTTTGTGTTCAGAAACATAGTCTTCATGCCCTAAATATCAACTGATACAGCATAGATGTCTAGTAACCATTTTTTAAATGAATGACTGCCTGAATGCATCTTACTAACCTGCAATTTCTAGTATCATCCTTTTTCCTGTTTGTGTGGAAAATACTGTGTTGAATATTCTTTGACTGTCAGCTTCTGACAGAGTCACTCTGGTCTTCCTTTATCTTGGTTTTCAGGCTCCCTGTTCACTTGTTAACCTACTTTTCTTTTGAGTCCACATGATACCTAAAACATAAGGACTTTTAATTTGGTAGTACACAGACACAGGGATTTCTTTGGTTGTTACTTAATGTGAAGTGCTATGGGTAGAGGCAAAATGTTTCATGATGATGTGATAAAATGTCATATATACTACAATTTCCCTTCTTTGGAGCTAAAGCAAAGGATCCAGTTCTCCTATATTGCAGACAGATTCTTTATCACCTGAGCCACCAGGGAAGCCCAAAGTATAGGATCTTTTTTTTTTAATTCTATGATACCAAAACAAGATTTGATACAGAAAACACACTTTCTTGTACTAATTTACACACTGTTCATATCAGATCCGTAGATTATATCTTTCACTTAGTAAATTAAAATGGAAAAAGCAACTAGAATGATACTTTCAGTCTCTAAAATTAGAATAACAGCTGATGAGACTACCAATAAGCCACTGTGTATGAGCATTTTTAGTAGAAATTAGAAAAACACAGGCAATTTTGTGGAGATAAAATTTTAGTAAGAATATCTTCTTATACCTGACAATATGCATTTATATAAATTAAAAATTTAGTCTTCTGGTTTATAAGATTTTTAAAAGCAAAGATGTTAATGTGACAACTTTTACCCATAACAATTATTTCTAATAAATTTTTTATTTTACAATACTTTTAAATTCACATATCAATATCAGTGATATCATTATATCACCTTTATAAAGATTTTTCTTCCCTAAATGATGCATGTGAAATATAAGTGACAATGGAAATATAGTGACCAGGTAGGTCAAGCATTGTAAGGCATTTGACTGAATAACCAAATTTCTGAAATGTAAATAAAAGTCACATTAAAATGTTAAAAAAATTAAATTTGCACTCTCTCTAGCTATATAGGCCTGATCAGATCACTAGAATATATTATTTCAAGATAATCTTTCTAATATTTATGCATAACAAAGAGTCAGGCTACAAACTGGTTTTATTGTAATTGTATTTTCCATCATATGTGTTTTTTTCACACTGTAAGATGCTCTTGTTTGATGAGAGAGATGCAGGGTTTAGGGGGAGCAGAATCTCCCATAAAATAGAATGCAGTTGGTTTTGTTGTGCCTGATGAAGAAGAGGAACGGGTGGTCTGCATTGAATTCGATGGAGGGGAGTTTAATTCTTACACTCACCTCATTCCCAGTACCAGCTGCAGCCTCTGTACCTTGTTCATTTATTTCCACAAAAGACTTATGGAAAACATTAGACAGAAATAGCTTTCTCTCTGAGGACATTCCTGAGAAATCAGCTTTGCTCTGGTTAAAGGCATCGCTCATCCCCATGCTGCTCAAAGTTGACTTGAGATCGTAAGTCTCTTCCAGCTTGAACTTGGGAAGGTTTAACTGCACGTTGCACAACTCCATCATGTCTGCACTGGTCCACTCACTCAGCTTCTCATAGGTGATGGCCTTTTCCAGCTGCAATTTGGAGCCAATGAAGAAAGAGTCAGTAATTTCCAATTAAGAAATAAGAAATAAAGGTTGAATGAGATCTCTAGATATAACATAGATGAATTATAATCACTCCCATTACCAAAGGTAACAAAACACACACATTTGGAAGTTTTTTGTTTATAAAGAGATCCTTCACACTGTTGACATATCATTTTGCAGATTAATAGTTCTCAGGATATAGGCTTTATAAGTTAGACCTTGATTTGAAATGGAAGTACTTCTATGATATTTGCAAGACAGCAACTGCATACACAAATATATTAATATAAATATACATTTAAATGTCATCGACACAAAAGCTTATACTCTAGGACACGTTGTACGCCAGGGAACCCGTTTTTATTAGTTGTATTAACTAGTTTAAAACTAGTTTATTAACTAATAAACTAGTTCAATAACTAATTTATTAAATTAGTTTCATTAGCACAATATACAATCCTTCAAAAACAAAATCTGAGATAAAATGCCTATACTCTATAATCACACCAATATGAAACTAATAACTATAAATTATGGGGGAAAAAAGAGTAGTAAAAAAAGGAAAATCTCTAAAAAAAAAAAAAAAAAAAGGAAAATCATTCTATCTTAAGAGTAATAACTTTTTAAATAGTGATTTTGAAGCTGCTTTTTCTCTTGATATTTAAAATTTTAAAACAATAAATATATATGTATATACACATGCATTACATATATAGTATAAAAAGCAATGTTTGATTTTTTAAATAACGTGTTTGTTTAAAGCACATGGTTTTGCTACTTTGAAGTTTTCTAGATCCAAGTATTGCTATCAAAGACACATATGTAAATGATGTGCATTAAGTGACAATGTTTTCAGGTCAGGAACTTGCACTTTCTAGAGAAAGGTTTATACTGATGTAACTCTAATGGCTTAGTATTCACACTTGGTCTTACCATCCTCTCCAGTTTCACAAATTTTATGACACTATCTAGAAATCTTTCTAAACACCAGTAGGGCAGTGGAAGCAGAAATATAAACAGTCTGGGACACATGAAAAATTAGGCACAGTGCAAAGAAACACAGACCACTTATTGCACGTGAATTGCTCAGAAATGTGGTCTGGCCAAAATCAGGCTTAAGAGATGTTTAACTGGTGAACAACTTAAATAATAACCTGAAGATGCACTGATACAGAGTATATCTCCTGAAGAGTGTTTACTTGATAAAAAGCATTCTTTAAAAAATGTTTTAGACTCTGTTTAATGTTTTTAAATGTATGTCTAAGGCTAGCTTAATGCATGTGATTTAAAAATTAATTAGGTAGGTTCTACCAGAAGGAGAAAAATGACCTATACTACCTGAAAGATTGTTATGATCAATCTACAAAGCTTTGTTACTCACAATAAATATCTCTAGCTGTTGTTTGTGTGACTACCCAATGCTAAAGGTGTCTGTGGACTACTTATCCTTCCTGAGGAATAGTAACATCAACCTTACAAAGTTTTGTAAAGCTTAGGTGATACGTGAAAATACAGTACCTAGGGCTAAAGGTGTGTTGTTGCCTTCCTGTGCAGAAATTCAAGAACTGGGAGATCATATCTTTTTAAGATCATATATTTTTTCCCAGGAGAGATAAACACTAGAACCATCTTCGTGTCAGACTGATGTCTTTTTTCTTAAGTTATTTTTCCATGCAAGTAAATGTTCCCAGGTGCTGCTAGTGGTAAAGAGCCTGCCTGCCAATGCAGGAGACATAAGAGACACAGGTTCAATCCCTGGATCGGGAAGTTCCTCTGGAGGAGAAAATGGCTATCCACTCCGGTATTCTTGTCTATAGAATCCCATTGACAGAGGAACTTGGTGGGTCCATGGGGTTGCACAGAGTCAAACGTGACTAAAGTGATTTTGCATGCATTTGCAAAATAGACACAGACTCACAGAGAGAAAACAAATGTTACCAAAGGGGAGAGGAAAGGAGGGAGGTATGAATAGACTGATCCCTTTACCTGATCCAGTCCATCAATGTCTTCTGGCAGTAGTATGAGCAGACTGAGGTCACGACTCACATAGTAGAGTTGAAGGCCTATGGCTTGTGGACTTTCTATGTAAAATACTTGAAGTTTTTCTTTCATGGACATCATTTGCACTGGTTTGCTTGTAGTCTGTAGAATATATACAGCAAAATCACTGGGGAGGTATCTCACCAAATTCTTAATTCTTTAGCAACATTGGTTCCCAGCCATCTGGGACAGTGACAAAGATGATGATCCTCTGCTAAATGCTGAATAAAATTATTCAAACCTTGCTTTCTGAAAATATGTGTTCTACTGGATAACATCATCAATAAATGATGTGAGACTTTCTTTCTCTGACAGTATTATGACAGCCTCTAGGAATCATGGCAAGCTGGATTCTCCCAAACACTTAAAAGAATATATAATCTTATGCAAACTATGCCAATACCAATGATTCAGAAACTAAGTTGCATTTCAGATGCAAACATTTGAGACAGCCTTTTAATATCATAAAACTGAAATCCACTAAGAGAAGGAAAACACAAGAAATAAACTAGGAGCTAAGAATTGCAAAACACATGTTTGATAAAGTACCAGTATCTGAAATTTGTGAAGAACTCTTAAAACTCAACAATGATAAAGCAATGAACTCTATTTTAAAAATAGGCAAAAGATCTGAA
This sequence comes from Cervus elaphus, assembly GCF_910594005.1. NCBI lineage: Eukaryota > Metazoa > Chordata > Mammalia > Artiodactyla > Cervidae > Cervus > Cervus elaphus. Next base: position 64,020,835 of record NC_057841.1, on the reverse strand, counting down.
CCGATATCTCACTAAAGGAAGACCTATAGCATGTGAAAAAATGTTAAATCCGATGTGCTTAGGCAATTGCAAATTAAAACAGTGAAGATTAGCTGTGGAGTGTCACAGCTAAAAGAATGGCCAAAAGTTCAAAACCCTGATGACACAAACTTCTAGCTAAGATGGAACTGACATTCTCTGCCAATGGGAATGCAAAGTGCAAGCCACACCAGATGGCAGTGCAGTGGTTTCTCACAAAGCTAAACACAATCTTATCACGTGATCCAGCAACTGTGCTCCTGGGCAGTCACGAGAATGAGTTAAAAACATGTTCACGCAAAATCTTGCACATAAATGCATACAGCAGTTTGAGTCACAATTGCCAAAAACTGGAAAGAACCAAAATGCCCTTCAGAGAGGCAAACAGATCAACAAAATCTTAAATCCATACAATGGGAGATTATTCAGCAATACAGTGAAATGACCTATCAAGCCACAAAAAGTGGCTTTAAATACATATTGGAGGAACTCTAAATACATATTACTAAGTAGTAGAAGGCGGTTGCACCTTTGAGAAGGTTGCATACTATGCAATTCCAATTTTACAGCATTCTGAAAAAGGCAAAACTATACAGACAGTAAAAAGATCATCAGTTGCCAGAGACTTAGAGGGAGGGATGAATGTGTTGAGTACAGGGCATTTTTAGGACAATGAAATTATTCTGTATGATACTGTAATGGTAGATACATGACATTATGAAATGTTAGTAAAGCAAACGGTAAACAAAAGCAAAACCCTACAATTCAGACATTTTAGACTTGTTATTTATCCACTCTAAGTGGCGCTGAATGTAAATCACAAAGCCCTACCTTTCTGCTAAAGTAGTGGCCTTGTGACCATGGCTGTTCACTCAGGATGCTCTGTGATGAAATGATTATCTCAAGGATAAGCATATGGGTGGGACCAACCAGAGTCTTCTTTGGGAGCATTCTGTTAGAGCTAGCAGCCAAGACTTTCTCTGTATTAACAGTACAGTTGTGAAGCTAGAATAAAGGGCAGTCATATTCCCTGGTCATATGGATAAACTCCATCCTTAATATTAGAGAATGAAAGAAATAATGATGGCTCAAGGGTAGAGGCAGAGAGGACAGATTATGTTTGAGACTCTAAGGTCCCACTCCTGGTTCCTCTTAGTTTCTTCGGTGTTGTTTAGTCTTTTATTCATGTCTGACTCTTTTGTGACACTATGAACTGTGGCCCTCCATTGTCTTCTGTGCATGGGATTTCCCAGGCAAGAATACCAGATGTATTTACTTCTCCAGAGGATCTTCTCGACTGAGGGATTGAACCCACATCTCCCACACTGGCAGGCGGATTCTTTACCCCTGAGCCATCAGGGAAGCCCTTGGGCTAACACTAGTATAATTCTCATGTCACCGGGGCCAGTTTGGAATGCTTTTCCATCACTTGCAGCTGAAAATTCCTAGTGGTTTTATTAAGCCAAGTAACTATCCAGCTTATTTCCAGTTAGCCTGTTGGATTATAAATTCAGTCCTTTCTACCTCTGTTCCCCACCAATTATCTGAAAATTTCCTATTGCACACAATCTATGGCACACAACATATTGTTACAGCAATATGTCTTCAGCAGCAGTGTTTAAGTGAGATAATCCACCTAGGACTAAAACATTTTCACAAACTTTGGCCAGTCAGTTCTTTACCTAAGAATTTGGAATGTGACCTATCAAACTCATCTCTAGAATGGCGATCAGACTTCAGATTGAGAGAAGAAGGATGGGAGAAACAGAGTTGAGAAGATAGAGAATGAACCCTGAGAATATTTGAATCCTTGTTTCCATTCAAGGCCCAAGACCCAGCCATATTCCTGCCCTTGGGTGTATCTGTGACCTTCTGTTAATCTCCCTTGTTGCTAAAGTAAGTTCCTACTACAAAAACAAATGCTCTGTGTGCCAGCCCAGAGGGAAAACTTAAAGAAAAAGATGAGATTTTAAAATGTTTTTTATTTCTTTTTCTTCTGGAAAAGTAAGAGTTTGGTGTAAGATAGTGCTAGTTTAGTAGAACAAGAACAGAACTCGTAAGTGAAAAACGCGGAATCTGGCGTCCATCTAACTGAGGCACAGTCCGAGGCACTTGGGGCTTCCCAGTGGCTCAGTGGTAGAGCATCCGCCTGCCACTGCAGGAGACACCGGAGACCCAGGTTTGACCCCTGGGTCGGGAAGATCCCCTGGAGGAGGAAATGGCAACCCACTCCAGTATTCTTGCCAGGACACTCCCATAGAAAGGGGAGCCTGGCAGTCTACAGTCTGTGGGGTCGCAAAGAGCTAGTAACAAACACACACACCAACACTGGACATTTAATGGTTGGTTCCTCTGTTGACCAGAGAAACTGTAATGCAACCAGAACAAATAAACTTGACATGAATCTAGTCACTTAGCCCCACGGCATTTCTAACTTGGAAAATAAATGCAGTAACTACCTTACTTACTCCACCATAGTCTCAGCAAGGGGTGAGTGATAAGATATGTGCATGGTCTGTTTACAGAGATTAACATAATGAAAGGATAAAGTCCAGGTGGGATGAAACTGGGTCTTTTAGGTCAGTCATCCCTGTCCAAGTAAAGAGCCATAGTTTACAGGAACATATATTCAGATAGAATGAATTTAAAATAGAATTTCATTTGCAATGTCTTATAAAATACATACTGGTCATTAACAGGCTCCTACCTTGTTTATTTTGAAAGGCTTTTCTGTGGTATTTTGGACTAAGAATTGATGTTCCCAGACTCCTTTAAAGTAAAGGGCATTCACCAGAACCATTCTGGTTGTAGGATCCACAGCATCATCAGGTAGGAGATTTAGGATTTTTCCTACAAGAGCAAAGGGACAGATTTCAAATGATGTAGTTATGTCCTGGTGAAATGCCACACTTATGAAACTGATGATTATGAAACACTGTTAAATGGTAACATCTTATACCCATAAGAATTCAAACCAAGAAGTCAGTATTGATAGAATACTATTAATATTAACAGATCTATTTAGATTTCTTCTTCTAAAAAATTGTTTTCTATATAGACCATTTTTGAAGTCCTTACTGAATTTGTTACAATACTGCTTCTGTTTTGTTTTCGCTTTTTGGCCACAAGTCATGTGAGATCTTAGCTCCCCAGCCAGGGATCAAACCCATACTGCATGTTTTGGAAGGCAAAGTCCCAACCCCGCTGGACCACAAGAGGTGTCCCCTGTTTAAATTATTTCATCTGTTGTTCCAATAGTGTCCTTTTTTTCTAGACCAGAAATCAATCCAAGGGCTCAAGTTGCATTTAGCTGTCATTTCCTCTTAGTCCTCTTTAATCCGAGGCAGTTTTGCATTCATTCTTTGTCTTTCATGACCTTGATACATTTGGAAAAAAAAAAATAATTGTAGAATGCTTAACTCTCAGCTCAGATTTTTCTGATGCTTCCTCAAGATAATATTTAGGTTATACATTTGGGGGAGAATATTGAAGAAAGTGGGGAAAACCGCTAGATCATTCAGGTATGACCTAAATCAAATCCCTTATGATTATACAGTGGAAGTGAGAAATACATTTAAGGAACTAGATCTGATAGACAGAGTGCCTGATGAACTCTGGACGGAGGTACATGACATTGTACAGGAGACAGGGATCAAGACCATCCCCAAGAAAAAGAAATGCAAAATGGCAAAATGGCTGTCTGAGAAGGTCTTACAAATAGCTGTGAAAAGAAGAGAAGTGAAAAGCAAAGGGGAAAAGGAAAGAGATACGCATTGGAATGCAGAGTTCCAAAGTGTAGCAAGGAGAGATAAGAAAGCCTTCCTCAGTTATCAGTGCAAAGAAATAGGGGAAAACAATAGAATGGGAAAAACCAGAGATCTCTTTAAGAAAATTAGAGATACCAAGGGAATATTTCATGCAAAGATGGGCTCAATAAAGGACAGAAATGGTATGGACCTAACAAAAGCAGAAGATATTAAGAAGAGGTGGCAAGAATACACAGAAGAACTGTACAAAAAAGATCTTCATGACCCAGATAATCACGATGGTGTGATCACTCACCTAGAGCCAGGCATCCTGAAATGAGAAGTGAAGTGGGCCATAGGAAGCATCACTACAAACAAAGCTAGTGGAGGTGATGGAATTCCAGCTGAGCTATTTCAAATCCTAAAAGATGATGCTGTGAAAGTGCTGCACTCATTATGCCAGCAAATTTGGAAAACTCAGCAGTGGCCACAGGACTGGGAAAGGTCAGTTTTCATTCCAATCCCAAAGAAAGGCAATGCCGAAGAATGCTCAAACTACCGCACAATTGCACTCATCTCACATGTTAGCAAAGTAATGCTCAAAATTCTCCAAGCCAGGCTCCAGCAATATGTGAACCATGAACTTCCAGATGTTCAAGCTGGATTTAGAAAAGGCAGAGGAGCCAGAGATCAAATTGCCAACATCCTCTGGATCATTGAAAAAGCAAGAGAGTTCCAGAAAAATATCTATTTCTGCTTTATTGACTGTGCCAAAGCCTTTGACTGTGTGGATCACAATAAACTGTGGAAAATTCTGAAAGAGATGGGAATACCAGACCACCTGACCTGCCTCTTGAGAAACCTGTATGCAGGTCAGGAAGCAACAGTTAGAACTGGACATGGAACAACAGACTGGTTACAAATAGGAAAAGGAGTATGTTAAGGCTGTATATTGTCACGCTACTTATTTAACTTATATGCAGAGTACATCATGAGAAACGATGGGCTGGAAGAAGCACAAGCTGGAATCAAGATTGCCGGGAGAAATAATAACCTCAGATATGCAGATGACACCACCCTTATGGCAGAAAGTGAAGAAGAACTAAAGGGCGACTTGATGAAAGTGAAAGAGGAGAGTGAAAAAGTTGGCTAGAGCTTAACATTCAGAAAACTAAGATCATGACATCCGGTCCCATCACTTCATGGCAAATGCACAGGAAAACAGTGGAAACAGTGGCTGACCTTATTTGGGGGGGGGGGGGCTCTAAAATCACTGCAGATGGTGACTGCAGCCATGAAATTAAAAGAGGCTTACTCCTTGGGAAGAAAGTTATGACCAACCTAGATGACATATTAAAAAGCAGAGACATTAGTTTGTCAACAAAGGTCCATCTAGTCAAGACTATGGTTTTTCCAGTAGTCATGTATGGATGTGAGAGTTGGCCTATAAAGAAAGCTGAGCACAGAAGAATTGATGCTTTTGAACTGTGGTGTTGGAGAGGACTCAAGAGTCCCTTGGATTGCAAGGAGATCCACACAGTCCACCCTAAAGGAGATCAGTCCTAGGTGTTCATTGGAAGGACTCATGTTGAAGCTGAAACTCCAATTCTTTGGCCACCTGATTCGAAGAGCTGACTCATTTGAAAAGACCCTGATGCTGGGAAAGATTGAGGGTAGAAGGAGAAGGGGACGATAGAGGATGAGATGGTTGGATGGCATCACCGACTCAGTGGACATGAGTTTGGGTGAACTCCGGGAGTTGGTGATGGACAGGGAGGCCTGGTGTGCTGCGGTTCATGGGGTCACATGAACTCCAAAGAGTCGGACCCAACTGAGCGACTGAACTGAACTGAACTGATTGCTGTTGTGGGCTGAATTTTGTCCTCCCCAAAAGATACATTAATTCTTAACCCCAGTGCCTGTGAATGTGATTTCATTTCAAAATAGGGCCTTTGCAGGTGCAATCAAGTTAAAATGAAGTCATACTGGATTAGTTCGGCCTCTAATTCAATGACTGGTGTCCTTATAAAAGGAGAGAAATTCGAACACAGGCACATGGAGTGTGAAAACACAAAGACAAAGGAGAGGAAGAGAAGAAAGTCATGTATCAACAGAGGCAGAGATCAGAGAGATGCTTCTACAAGCCAAGGTTTGCCAGCAACCATCAGCAACTAGGAGAGAGGCATGGAATGGCTTCTCTCCTAAAACTTTCCAAAGAAGTGGAAGCCTGGCGTGCCACAGTTCATGAGGTTGCAAAGAGTGAAACACAGCTTAGCAACTGAATAACAACAGAGCCCTGTTAACACCTTAATTTCAGATGTGCAGCCTCCAGAACTGTGTTGTTGTATTGTTTAGCACTGAGTTGTGTCTGACTCTTTGTGATCCGGTGGACTGTAGCCCGCCAGGCTCCTGAGTCCATGGGATTTCCCAGGCAAGAATACTGGAGTGGGTTGTCATTTCCTTCTTCAAGGGATCTTCCCAACCCAGGGATGGTACCTGTGTCTCCTGCATCTCCTGCATTGGTAGGCACATTCTTTACCACTGAGCCACTAGGGAAGTGCCAGAACTACCAGAGAATATATTTCCATTGGTTTAAACCATACAGTGTGTGGTCATTTGGTATGACAGCCCTAGCATTTATGGCACATTTCTATGATCATAGGAACATCTGGACAGCTCTGTGACCTGGTGAAATGGATTCTGTCATGCTCCTTGAGGGCATCAGCCTATATGAGGAAGATGGCAAGACCCTTATGCAAACCAATCTTGTGAGCATCAGACAGTTACTCTCTACTCAGCTCTGAAAGGATTTGTTGGGGCAAAAGACAGCATATGAGTTGTTCCCTGCCTTCCTGCCCATAAGGCCCTCTTCTGTCTTCCAGGGACCCAAGTAGGCAGAGGGTAGGCATTTGAGAGCTGAGATTTAGTTCAGCTCTGGCACTATAATTGCTTCTACTTCTACTGGAAAGAACCCTCTTGTCAATGCAGGTAGACATAAGAGGCATGGGTTCAATCTCTGTGTCAGGAAGATTCCCCTGGAGGGAGGGCACGGCAACCCACTCCAGTGTTCTTGCCTGGAGAATCCCACGGACCGAGGAGGCTGGCGGGCTGCAGTCCGTGGGGCCGCGCAGAGCCAGGCATGACTGCGCGGCTCAGCGCAGCCCCCGCTGGGGCTGTGTCGTGCGTTTCAGTGTGCTCTTGCCTGCACAGTCGCACTTGGTTCTCACAGGAGCTGGAACAAGGCAAGTAGTTTCCTTCTGTAAATACAGGCTAATCTGTAATTCTCAAACCAGACTCACATTTGGATGAATCCAAATCAGGCATAAGTTAGGAAAAACAGTCACTCCTGCCTCAGCATGGCTTCTGAGTCACTAGTTCAGTGAAAAAAGAACTGAGAATATAGGGCTGCCAGCTTCCTCAATTCACTTCAATAAACATCAATGTTCTGAACAACTGCCATGAGTGAGGCTATTACGTGTTAGTGATTCAAAGCGGAAACTCAGATAACGTAGTGGTATTGCACTTGGGCTTCCCTGGTGGCTCAGACGGTAAAGCATCTGCATGCAATGCAGGAGACCCGGGTTCGATCCCTGGGTCAGGAAGATCCCCTGGAGAAGGAAATGGCAACCCACTCCAGTATTCATGCCTGGAAAATCCCATGGACCGAGGACCCTGGTGGGCTACAATCCATGGGGTCGCAAAGCGTTGGACGCGACTGAGCGACTTCACTTATTGCACTTAGGTCTTTGAATCTAGTGGGAGAGGCAGGGACTTCAATGAATAACTGAACAATTGTTAGTTTTAGGAACGACGCGGTGAGTGTCAAGGTAAAGGTTCCCAAAGGGGCTTTTAGAGCAAGGAGGAAGGCTGGTCGTCTGAGGGAGGCCCTGAGTTGTTATCCAGAGGCCATGAAGGGACTGGGAGTGGCAGGAGAGGGGCAGTTTCGGATTGAGAGGACACAGGAGTAAATGTGTGGGCTTGTGAAGTGGCACAGGAATCTTCTGGAATTCTGTGCCACTTGGAATTCCTGAGCACTAATTTTGAGTCAGAGAATGACAAGAGTTGGAGTGGAGAGACAGGCAAGACCCTGTGGTCACGCTGAGCTTCTATGTCAGTTTAGGGAGTTAGGATTCATCTTTTACTACAAGTCCAGGCAACTGACTTGGTTTGTCCAGGTCTGAGAGACTTTCAGAAAATAAAGTCAGGAAATTCCCAGGCAAACTAAGACAAAATGGTCACCGGAGCATAACATATGCCATGTTCCCAAGTTTGGAATATAAATGGAATTGATATGTGAAAGTTTCAGGGCAGCCACTTAAAAGCAAAGAGGCTTTATTTTCCCTATTTCCTGCTGACTATGAAACTGACAAATGTTAAGAATCATCTCCTGTGTGCACGATCTCAGTCGTGTGCCACTCTGCGACCCCATGCAGAGTCATGGGGTCTGTAGCCTGTCAGTAGCCTGTCAGCCCCCTCGGTCCATGGAATTCTCCAGGCAAGAACACTGGAGTGGGTTGCCATTTCCTTCTCCAATGCATGAAAGTGAAAAGTGAAAGTGAAGTCGCTCAGTCCTGTCCAACTCTTAGTGACCCCATGGACTGCAGTCCACCAGGCTCCTCCATCTATGGGATTCTCCAGGCAAGAGTACTGGAGTGGGGTGCCATTGCCTTCTCCGAAGAATCATCTTAGACAAATACAAAAGCCACATCTTGAAGATGCAGCACTAACCCACAAGGTTGTATCTCTGGAAGGCCTCTGGGAACAGAATACTTATCTATCCTGTGGTGATTAGGTCAGAGATAAACTTCTATGTTTTTTGGACATGAATCTGAGCAAACTCTGGGAGATGGTGAAGGACAGGGAAGGCTGGTGTGCTGCAGTTCACGGGGTCAAAAAGAGCCAGACATGACTTAACAACTGAACAACAATAGCAACAACAAACTTCTATCCTATTACTAAGATAGTTACTGTATTTTAAATCTGTTCTAATATATGACCTTATTCTGAAACTTACTTAAGGTTATATAATATATTTAATGCCACACTTTAATTATTCATTAGCAGCTACTTTTCTTTAGAAACCACATGTGCATCAGTATTCCAAAACTTTTTGCATTTTTCTAGAGTCCTCTTTGGAATTAGTGGAGTCTGATCATTCTCTTGTTTACTAGGTATTAATAAAATGGTTGTCTTATATGTTTTAGATAAGACATAGAATAAAAACAAATGTTCTGAATAATTAGAATATGCCCACAGTTCTATTTAAGACATGCACATACTTAACACATAACACAATTCAAAATGATAAAGTGATACTTCTCGAAAATACACCGGTGATCACCTTGGAGAAAGCTTACCCTCAGTCTGTTTTTCAACCCAAGAGTTGATCTCCTTTCTGATTTGGTCAGAAGCTCCCATAAAGTTCACAGACTGTGACTCTGCACCAAAGTATGTTTGCATGTCTTCTAAATATTTCTGGAAGATATAGGTAAAATCTCCTTTTATAGATTTTTTTTTTTTTACCAAAGCTGAGAAATCAAGTCTATTTAGATTATCAAAAAAAATTAAAAATCCAGCTAGATGGATAATTGCAAATTCTTACCCCATTTTTTCTTCAGTCTTTCCATACTCCAGCTATGGTTAAAAACTAAGCTCCCCTGTGTAAACTTAGCTGGATGCAGACTAGCCACGCAGAACTGCAGTTGTGGAAGGAAGGCCTGCCCCCCACAGCTCTGGAGCCCCCACATCTGCATATATATTTGCCATGTGGCATGTGGGATCTTATTCCCAGGAGACTTCACCACTGTACAGCTTGACTTTTTCTATTGCTATCCTTCTATCCTATTCAGTTTCTTTACTTCTTACCCACTGGGCACCTGGGTCTTCTGGGTCTTTTCTGAAATGTGCCAAAGAATGTGATAGACAAACAGGAAGAACTAAATGCTTGGCCAGGTGTGGGGTTGACTCCTCTGAGGATCTACATTGTGGGGTCTCAACCATCAAAGAAGAGAAGTTGACTTAATTGCATGTAAAGAATGTTTTCTAAAATCATGATGTGAAGTGACTTATCTGATCCTAAAGTCAGCTTTGCTCTTGAGGGCAGAGTCTCCAGCCATCCTCTGATGATCATGCCACCCTCTGCTCCTTCAGACTCACCATATGGAACTACTCTAAATCTTTTATTCTATTTCCCATGAAACAAATGTTGGCCTAGGGGTTATATAAACCACATTTCTATGTGTGTTAGTGGGTTGTACGCCTTTATTCTAGGCATAAAGTTCTGATCACTAGATGTGGTTTGAGATACATTGTTGATTTCCTTTACAACTTGACACATTGGTCAGTTTAAATGATTATCAGAAATACTGACCACGAACATCCTATACATTAAGATTGTCCCTGGAATCCCTGTAGAAAAGTACAAACTGTTTATTGATTGGTTTCACATGGCTCTTTCTTTCCCATCAACTTAAAATAAGAGGTTTGCCCTTACCTTGTGAAACAGATAAGTTTTCTCCCCATAGATCCTGTTGGCTGTTTTAAGTATGCAAGCATGGCCGGAACTGTTGATTTCTGAAATAAGTGTCTGGAAATCAAAGTGTATTTCTTCAGGCTTGCCCACATTAAATTCCTTTCAAAGAAAATAAATTGATCAAATAAAAATGTTGAAAAAGAAATACGTGTATATGAACAACTTAGAATAAAAGAAATGATTTCATGTTCACGAACTGATCATGAAATCAGTTGTATGGTAGGTAATTTTTTTTTTCCTTTGGTACTATTAGTGCAGGATGCAAAAGTTGTTGAGGCGTAATTTCCTTCACACTTAGTTTGCAAAGATAAGAACAAGGTTGAAAGTGAAATAGTTTTGAAGGGAAAGATAAGGGGAAAGAATACAACTCTTTCAAAAAGTGTAGACATTGTGTACTCTAAAATTTTCCTACAGTTTTAATATCTTTTTCTAAGAAAAATTACCTATTAAAGGTTGTTTGATTTAGCCACTAAAAGAAAACAATGCTAAAAATACCTTCTCCTTAATTATCAAATGAATATTGAAATATAAGACCTACCATTTTCCTCTTCTTTTCACTGTCAGGACAAAATTTGCTGTCCTGGTCTCTGCTAAATTGAAGAACCTGTAATTTCAATAAAAAGCCAATACATGAGCACATTTTGCAGAGATGTGATCATTCGAAATACACATCAGTAACTACAAGCCAGTCATTCCCATAGCTGCAAAACATGTGATTAATGAATCAAGAGAGTGCTGATTTGACTTAAATGGTGTATTACCTGGACTAATAGAGTAAGTCAAGAGCTGCTTTTAAATAAATTTTTCAGTTGAATTTAAGTTGTTAGTCTCTTTACTTTAATGCTTTGCATTGGACATTGAAAATAACATTGGGAATAGCCTTAGATGTAAAATTCTCATGTTTTCCATGTTTCATTTTTATCTATCATTGTTTTGAGAAGAAAACTATTAAATTAAGTGCATCATTTAGCCAATTTAAGCAAAAGCCACCATTGCCTTAATTATCTGGAAAATTCAGGAGTTTTAGTTGTTTTTTTCTACTTAAGTGCTTCAGTTCTCACTGCCGACCATCATCTGATGATAGAGTCAGAGTCTTTGTGTTCACCCAGCATTTATGTGTAAATTCACAGGAAGGATGTGGACTCTGTGTTTCCCTTAAATTGTCCAAGAAGAAAAAACGACACTTCAATTCTCTCTCCCACATGCATCCCGGATGCAGCTCACAGAAAGGAATGACACTACTGAACGGCTTTCACTTTGCTATGTAAGGCTACACACACATACAGACACTGTGATTTGAGAATGCTTGCATCAAATTAACTGCTTATACAGTAATCAGTTCAGTTCAGTCACTCAGTCGTGTCTGAGTCTTTGTGACCCCATGGACTGCAGCATGCCAGGCTTCCTGTCCATCACCAACTCTGGGAGCTTGCTCAAACTCATGTCCATCGAATCTGTGATGCCATCCAACCATCTCATCTTCTGCCATGCTGTGCTCCTCCCATCTTCAATCTTTCCCAGCATCACGGTCATTTCAAATGAGTCAGTTCCTCGCATCAGGTGGCCAAAGTATTGGAGCTTCAGCATCAGCATCAGTCCTTCCAATGAATATTCAGGACCGATCTCCTTTAGGATGGACTGGTTTGATCTCCTTGCTGTCCAAGGGACTCTGAAGAGTCTCCTCCAACACCACAGTTCAAGAGCACAGTTCTTTGGCACTCAGCTTTTTTTATAGTCCAATTCTCACATCCATACATGACTACTGGAAAAACCATAGCTTTGACTAAATGGACCTTTGTTGGCAAAGTAATGTCTCTGCTTTTTAATACGCTGTCTAGGTTGATCACAGGCTTCCCTGGTGGCTCAGTGGGTAAAGAGTCGGCCTGCAGTGCAAGAGAACCATTTTCAATCCCTCACTTGGGAAGATCCCCTGGAGAAGTAAGTGGTAACCCACTCCAGTATTCTTGCTTGGAGAAATTCATGGACAGAGGAGCCTAGTGGGCTACAGTCCATGGGGTCCCAAAGAGTTGGACGTGACTGAGTGACTAACATGACTAGGTTGATCACAGCTTTTCTTTCAAAGAGCAAGTGTCTTTTAATTTCATAGCTGCAGTCACCATCTGCAGTGATTTTGGAGCCAAAAAAATAGTCTGTCACTATTTCCATTGTTTCCCCATCTATTTGCCATGAAATGATTGGCCCAGAGGCCATGATCTTAGTTTTCTGAATGTTGAGTTTTAAGCCAACTTTTTCACTCTCCTCTTTCATTTTCATCAAGAGGCTCTTCAATTCTTCTTCACCTTCTGACATAAGGTTGGTATCATCTGCATATCTGAGGTTATTGATATTTCTCCCAGCAATCTTGATTCCAGCCTGTGCTTCATCCAGCCTGACATTTCACATGATATAAGTTAAATAAGCAGGGTGACAATATACAGCCTTAACATACTCCTTTCCCGATTTGGAACCAGTCTGTTGTTCCATGTCCAGTTCTAACTGTTGCTTCTTGACCTGCATATAGATTTCTCAGGAGGCAGGTCAGGTGGTCTGGTATTCCCATCTCTTTCAGAATTTTCCACAGTTTGTTGTGATCCACACAGTCAAAGGCTTGGCGTAGTCAATAAAGCAGAAATAGACTTTTTTCTGGAACTCTCTTCTTTTTCAATGTTGGCAATTTGATCTCTGGTTCCTCTGCCTTTTCTAAATCCAGCTTGAACATCCGGAAGTTCACATAGTGTTGAAGCCTGGCTTGGAGAATTTTGAGCATTATTTGCTAGTGTGTGAGATGAGTGCAATTGTGTGGTAGTTTGAGCATTCTTTAGCATTTTCTTTCTTTGGAATTGGAATGAAAACTGACCTTTTCCAGTCCTGTGGCCACTGCTGAGTTTTCCAAATTTGCTGGCATATTGGTGCAGCAGTGCAGTGCTTTCACAGCATCATCATTTAGGATTTGAAATAGCTCAGCTGGAATTCCATCACCTCCACTAGTTTTATTCATAGTGATGTTTCCTAAGGCCCACTTCACTTCTCATTTCAGGATGCCTGGCTCTAGGTGAGTGATCACGCCATCGTGATTATCTGGGTCATGAAGATCTTTTTTGTATAGTTCTTCTGTGTATTCTTACCACCTCTTCTTAATATCTTCTGCTTCTGTTAGGTCCATACCACTTCTGTCCTTTATTGTGCCCATCTTTGCAAGAAATGTTCCCTTGGTATCTCTAGTTTTCTTAAAGAGATTTCTAGTCTTTCCCATTCTATTGTTTTCCTCTATTTCTTTGCACTGATAACTGAGGAAGTCTTTCTTATCGCTCCTTGCTATTCTTTGGAACTCTGCATTCAAATGGGTATATCTTTACTTTTCTCCTCTGCCTTTAGCTTCTCTTCTTTTCTCAGCTATTTGTAAGTCCTCCTCAGATAACCATTTTTCCTTTTTGCATTTCTTTTTCTTGGGTATGGTCTTGATCCCTGCCTCTTGTACAATGCCACAAACTCTGTCCATAGTTCTTCAGGTCCTCTGTCTATCAGATCTAATCCCTTGAATCTATTTGTCGCTTTCACTGTATAATCATAAGAGATTGTATTTAGCTCATACCTGAATGGTCTGGTGCTTTCCCCTACTTTCTTCAATCTAAATCTGAATTTGGCAATAAAGGAGTTTCTGATCTGAGCCACATTCAGCTCCCATTCTTGTTTTTGCTGACTGTATAGAGCTTCTCCATCTTTGGCTGCAAAGAATAGAATCAATCTGATTTCAGTATTGACCATCTGGTGATGTCCATGTGTAGAGTCTTCTCTTGTGTTATTGGAAGAAGGTGTTTGCTATGACCACTTTGTTCTCTTGGCAAAATTTTGTTAGCCTTTGCCCTGCTTCATTTTGTACTCCAAGGCCAAATTTGCCTGTTACTTCAGGTATCTCTTGACTTCCTACTTTTGTATTCCCATCTCCTATAATGAAAAGGACATCTTTTTTGGGTGTTCGTTCTAGAAGGTCTTGTAGGTCTTCATAGAACCACTCAACTTCAGCTTCTTCACCATTAGCGGTTGGGGCATAGACATGGATTACTGTGATATTGAATGGTTTGCCTTAGAAACAAACAATAATACTGTTCTACTATTTTAATGCTCTTCATGTATTTGTTAGATTCACCCTAACAAGCAGGGACTGAACAAAGTAACAACCAAACAAAGCATGAGAAACAGATTTCACCTGATTTTTCTATTTGTGTCTTTTTAAATCAATGTATTATTTTGTTTATTTATTTTTGACTGTGTTGGGTCTTCGCTGCTTCGAGTGGGCATGCGGGCTTTGTTTATTTGAAGCGCCTGAGGGCTACTCTCAGGGTGGGGCTTCCCTTGTTTTGGAGCCTAGACTCTAGGTTCATGGGCTACGATAGTTGCCCTGCAGCCTGTGGGATCTTCCCCGAGCAGGGATCAAGCCATGTTCCCTACATTGGCAGGCAGATTTTAACCACTGGGCCACCAGAGAAGTCCTCTATTTGTGTTTTTAAGAAAATCCTTCTAAGATTAGAAAGATGATGGCTAAGTCTACTAAAGTATGAGCCGTGGCTTTCTTGAAATATTTTAATAGTCAAAATTTTTTAAAAAGTTTAACATTGAAGCAAACTTGATAACCTCTTGTCTCCATCTGATTTTGCCAGAGAACACAGGTTCTTAAATAGCTTTCCTAGAAACAGCTGTCTGTTAATTCACTTTCTCAGCCTTATTTTTTAAGGTCTGGAAAATGTGTGTGTCTTTTATTTTGGAAGACATGATTGTAAAATGTGGACTATTTGGGTTCCAGGAGAGGAATGGAGGTGAAAGCCAAATAAAAGCATTTCATTTTAAGCCAACAGAGGATAGTTGACCTTTCTTACTCACCTGGGCCATTTGGGCTGCAGTGGTCCCTTTGGTGCCCAAATACACCATGGCCAAGGAGGCTGAGATCCCCCAGGGAGAAAAGAAGATATTTTTACCCTCAGCAAATTCAGCTAGCTTTTTACTAAACTCCAGAGCAAATTGGTTGATAGATTCTGCTAGCGAGTCCACTGGGAAGATCTAAGAAAGATAAAGCAGAGTTAAAGAACATATTAATAATCTTTTCCATTTATTTTACTTTTGTAAACAGATTTTTTGGTTTACACAATTATCTTTTCTATCATCCTTCATTGAAATGACAAAAGAATGTATTGTCCAACCCGATTATATACATAATAACCTATGTAACAATCTATACGGGGCTTCCCTGTGGCTCAGTGGTAAACAATTGGCCTGCCAATGCAAGAGACAAGGGTTCAGTCCCTGGGTCAGGAAGATCCCCTGGAGAAGGAAACGGCAACCTACTCCAGCATTCTTGCCTGGGAAATCCCATGGACAGAGGAGTCTGGTAGGCTACAGTCCATGGGGTGCAAAGAGTCAGACACGATTTAGCAGCTAAACAACAACAATAATCTATATATCCGTATTTATGTCCTCCTAAGAGCTGAATGAACATAATTCCAATATTATTTTAAATCTTAGAAAACTGAAGTCCAGAGAGTTTAAGAGAACTCCCTCAAATTCTAGAGTGGAAACACCTGAGAGAACACCTGGATTCTGGTCAGTTTGGTCTCCCTGTTGAAATTGCCAGAGTTTAAATTGTAGTCGAATCAGCCAAATGCTTCTTTTCAATACGCCACATATCTGCTGGCTTTACCAGTAAATGAGGAATAATTATACAACTTTTTGACTTTGTACTTTTTCTCACTTATCTTTCATCCCTATTTTTATATTTTTTAACCTTGTTTATCTGTTCACACCTTGATAGATGGTATCCTGGTTCCTGGAGAGCCTTTATCCTCTTTCATAATAAGATGAAACCCAACTCTGTTCCAGACATTTTCCTCTGGATGCTTTTTCTGAACTTTGGGGTTCACAGGAGCATGTCTGCCACCAAAGTCCCATAAAGTAGCTTTTGCCACTTGCCTGGTACTTATCAGACTGCTAGTTCTGTTTTCATATGTTCGTATCTTTTCATCTCTAGAATAAGTTCCCTGAGAGCAAAATTTTCTTACTCTCTTTTGCGCATCCGCTAGCACCCAGATCAGGACTTTGTACAAAATGGAAACTTCCAAATATTTATTTATTTCTTATTTAGAGTGTTTGTAGTTAAGGTTCTAGTCACCATTTTTTTAAATCTATTTAAACCTGAAACTTTCACAGTCTAGTGGAAATGCTTATAGAGAAGTAGAGAAGTCAAGACTCTCTTGTCTTTATCCTCACTTACGTGAGACCCCCTGAAACCAATCATAATGAACAAAGGAACTCAAGCTTTCTCATTTTTTAAAATACTGTATTCAGCTTCTACATTTCACCTCTAATCACCCTGATATTCTCATTTAAGTTTTTTAAAACTAGATCATTACCAAAGAAATAGTGAATTCAATCTATTGTCGTTTTAAAGCCAAATAATTAATTTGGCTCAAACTGATTAAATAATTTAAAATAAACCAAATTCCTAGGTCTGGAGATTCCTATTAGGGCCAGTATTATATAGAACTCGGTCTTGCACTGATACCATCCCGCCCTCTGAGAAACCTAGAATGAGAACTTTAGAGAAGTCAGGAGATCTCTCTAGCTAAATGGTTGAATCAAGGGAGAGACATGTGCAGACAAAGTCTTGATTTCTTCATGACTTGAATTAATAGTAACACTGTTGAAACCCCTCCTAGTCATAGGCTTACCCTTAACCAAACAACTTCTCAGCCCGTAAATCATCTCTAGTCGTAGCTTCTACCTATTGTAGAAGCTGATGATAATTCTAGGCTAACACTATTTTATTAAATGAAAAAAGCAACCACTCTTGTTTTGTAATAACTCTACACCCTCATAATAGCACTTTCTCCTGACAGATCCAGTGCTATCTTGGATATAAGCTCCCTGTTTTCTTCACAGCTATATCCCTTTAAATGATGTTTTGTTTACTACCCATATATCAAGCTTTATCTTTTATGTTTTAATTTTTTTATTTGGCTGCGCCAGGTCTCATTTGCAGCATGTGGAGTCTTTGGTTGCAGAAAGTAGGGTCTAGTTCCCTGAACAGTCATCAGACTCGGGCCCTCTGCTTTAGTAGCATAGATTGTTAGCCACTAGACCAGCAGGAAAGTCCCCTAAACTTTCTCTTTTAAGAACTCATGAATTTTTCATATGGAAATTGCTTGGCTCCATGGCCAAAGCATAATCACCATGAAGGGAAGAGAGGAGAAATTATTACTTTAAGGCTGAGGACTTTTATCTTTCTACCTATGATTTATGATTATTCTAGAGTTTAGATACTTGTAGAAAATTCCTGAAAATGATAATTCTCTCTGATGAAAGAGTTAATTTCTTGTGGAAAGTTAATAGACAGTTACCTTCAGCTTCATTAACTCTCTCATTAATATCATCATTAATATATCAGATGCAGCCTAGAACATACAAGAAGAACAATTCTTGCCTTTAAAAAAAAAAAAAGTACCAAAGTGCTAAGCCAGAATTAAAAGTGATTCCTGAAAGATGCCGAATTTGGGGATGAAATTCTCACTAAATAATTTATCCATTCAAGGGATGGAGAGTGATCTTTTCAGAGGGGACTATACATAAAGACTAAAGTCTAGATCAAAAACCAAGTGTGCCCTTTTCAGAACAAATTGCTCTTTTGCAGTTTCCGGGAGGTATATAGATGCCTCAGTATGCCTGCTCAGTCGCTCAGTCATGACTGACTCTTTGCAACCCCGTGGATTGTAGTCTACCAGATTCCTCTGTCCCTGGAATTTTCTAGACAAGAGTACTGGAGTGAGTTGTCATTTCCTAATCCATGTATCAGTATCCATACATTTCTGTAAAATATGTAATATCTCAGTCTGTAAAGGGGCTTAACTAAAGAAATATGAAAATAAGAAAAAAATAGTATCATTCATCGAAATGTCTCATTATAGATACACATATTCCCAGCAAATCAGTGTTGGAAAGAATCTTCTAATCCTAATCAAATTGTCTCATTTTATCTGCTAGGAAACTAAGGCCCAGAGAGGTAAAATGTGCTAACATGCATGGCTACCTAACAGCAGAGCTATCATTGCAATCCCAGTCTCTAGACTCTAAATACAAATCCTTTTGCCACTATATTTTATTGCCTTTAAGGTTTTATGGTGAAAGGGAGGGATTGGGTGACAAAAGAGGATGAACAAGAGGAGGGAGAAAGGAGGGGTGATGGTGAGCAGGAGGAGGGAGCAGGAAGGACTCTGCTCTGCTTTTCTGTTAGAGGACAGTCAAGGCCTCCTGACCTTCCCAGGGTGCTGATAATACTGCCTACTTGGTGGAGTCAAGCATATCAGCAAATGACCTCTCCACACCCCCAGCACTTCTGAGTTTACCTGAAGCCATTTCTGAAGGAATTAATAGTCTGGGAGGGTTTCCGATGAGCATGTAGTATAAGGTTAAGGCCTTGATTATTTCGTGGAAGAGAAGAAAGCTAATGGCCCCTGGAATGACAGCCAAGACTTGAAGTTGTGTAGGGGTAGGGGGTAGAGAGTCAAATCATTAGTTCCCTACACAAATGAGGGAGATCAAGTTCATGGTGCCAAGTCCACTCTTTTGAAGGAATAGAAGGGTTTTGGTTCAATCATTCTGAAAATATTCTATTTCTTTTTGCCCCTGTTGACAGATACAAAGGTAGCAAATCCAAAAATGTGACTGGAAAAAAATATCATTCATAATTTCACAATTCATGGTAAAACCACCTCTCTCATATCTTTGGAAATGAAAGCACTCTCCTGCTTAGCCTTTCCCAGCACAATCTTTGAACCGGTTCGGGGTTAAATCTCTCAGACTTGCACAGAATTCTTGGGGGATGGCCTCAACTATCATTTCTGTTCTGTGGAGGTCTTGATAATTTGTTATTCATCTAGGCAGTTCAATGAAGAAAGAAAACATAAACATTTTTAAACAAAGAAATATTTACAATACCTTGTTTTCTTCCACTTGGAACAGAATTGGCAACGGGTTCCTTTAGTAAGAGATTGTGGCTGAGTTAAGTAACTCTTAAATGTAGGAGTAATTTTTAGCAATTTTAGCACCACCCTTTTCTTAGCCCCACCCTCTGATTCACTTTTACAAGCCCATACACTCTTCCTTTCAAGTTTATCTTGGCCAGAAGCTCAAATAAAAAGAGAGATAGACAAGGTTTTGCCTCAATTACTTAATTACCCACATTTTCCATGTCTGTCTGTACATAGAACCTGGAATTCTGACAAATTGTAACTCACACATTCCTGGCTTCATGTTTTCCCTAGTCTGCCAACTGGCAGCGATTAGTGACTTCCCCTAGATATTTTTTTTCTCATAAAATCAGAAAGTTTTAAGTTAGTAGAATAACTATGAGCAATGAAATGGAGATTATCATTATTATAAATAGCAGTATTTGCTTTTAAATTGCTCACAAGGTATTAAGTGAAGTATCCAAGAAATGTTTCTGTTCTTCTCATTTGGGCTCTGGTGTCGACCCCCAAGCATAACTCTAACTAGTTCGTGTCCATTGTCCCCACTCCAGGGACATGGGGTCTGGATGGATGTTTTAGATGCAGTTACTAGGTCTGGTAAAGTACCTGCCTGCCAACGCAGGAGATGTGGGTTTGATCCCTGGGTCAGGAAGATCTCAAGGCTTCCCAGGTGGCACTAGTGGTAAAGAACCCACCTCCCAGTGCAGGAGACCTAAGAGATATTGGCTCAATCCCTGGGTCTGATCCCCTGGAGGAGGGCATGGGCAGATCCCCTGGAGGAGGCCATGGCAACCCACTCCAGTATTCTTGTCTGGAGAATTCCATGGACAGAGGAGCCTGGTGGACTACAGTCAATAGGGCCACCAAGAGTTGGACACAACTGAAATGACTTAGCACGCACATGCACATACACACACACGCATCACATGGAGGTTCCAGATGGAGGGATTGTCCATCTTGACTGCCAGTGGTTCACCAGAGAGTGACTCAGGCTATATCACTGCACAGATCTAGTTATTTGCATTACATTCAATGCACCTATATAGATTTGGGGGGATCAAAAACAAGAAATTGTTTCATCTCCTCTAAAACCACAGACTAGGTTTTATTCATGTTTCCCCACAAACCTTCTCTAGATTCCATTCTCACTTACCTCTTATTTAAAAATTTTAGGGACTTTCCTGACAGTCCATTGTTTAAGACTCTGCACTTCCACTGCAGGGGGAATGGGTTCAATCTACGATCAGGGAATGAAGGTCCCATATGCTGCACTGCACAACCAAAAATAAATAAGTACTAAAATGAAATCTTTATATATTGATATACTAGCTATGGGCCTCCCAGGTGGCGCCAGTGATAAAGAATCATCTGCCAGTGCAGGAGACATAAGAGACACAGGTTTGATCCCTGGATTGGGAAGACCAGCTGAAGTGGGGCACGACAACCCACTCCAGTATTCTTGCCTGGAGAATCCCACAGAAAGAGGAGCCTGGTGGGCTATAATTCACGGGGTTGCAAAGAGTTGGACACAACTGAAGTGACTGAGCACAGCACACACATACTAGCTATATTGATAAAATTTTGGTTTTGCATTGTTTTGAGCAACGGGAAATGGCTCAAATGACTGTTTGGAGCAGACTGGGAAAGAGGTAATGCTATCTTAAGTCAACAATATAATATCATCAGCAGAATTTTGCTCATATGTTTATTTATTGTTATTAGTTATGGCCTGCCCTGTGTATGTTTAGCAATATGTACCAATATTCCTAATGAGAATGAAAGAATAGGAGCTATATGAATGGAGAACAGGTGTAAAAGGAGAGTTTTGCTCTAGCTTTTGTTTTGTTTTTACAATATTTGATGTTAAGATTGCAGGAATTTATTAAGTATTCAAAATCTATTAGAACACAAAAAAGAACTTTAGGTCCATCAGGATTATTCAAATGGAAACCAGAAGAAGAGAGGAAATAGAGTGGAGCGGAGACAATTGTATGGATGATGGCTGTCATTCAACCACTGGTCAGGTAACAGGACACCACCGACTAGGGGCCTGGTGAACATCCATTTTTCACAGTTCTGGACGCTGCAGGTCTAAGACGAGGGTGCCAGTGTGATTGGGTGCTTGGTGAGGGCTTACTTCCTGGCTCACAGGTGGTTGCCTCCTTGTCTTTACTTAGCTGAGAGCTCTTGTCTTTCTTTCCTTTCTCTATAAATCACCGGGGCTTCACGGGTGGCACTAGTGGTAAAGAACCCACCTGCCAATGCAGGAGATATAAGAGATATAAGAGATGCAAGTTCAATCCCTGGATCAGGAAGATCCCCTAGCAGAGGAAATGGCTTACCCACTGCAGTATTCTTGCCTGGAGACTCCCATGGACAGAGGAGCCTAGAGGGCTACGATCCATAGGGTTGCAAAGAGTCGGACACGACCGAAGCAACTTAGCACGTATAGGTGTTACAGAGTCCAAGCTCTCTCTGCTCGCCTCACGATAAGTTAATAAATCCGAGACAAGGTGTTAAGTCAAAGAAGGGACTTTAGTCGAGAGCCGGCTGACCAAGAAGATGGCAGGCTAGCACCTGAAAATAACCATCTTGTCCAAGCCTAGATGCCAGGTTCTTTTATGGATCAGAGATGGGGAGGTGGTGAGGCAACAAAGTAAAATGTCACCTTGCAAATGTTCCCGAGAATGGCAAGCCTCAGGCAGGGGGATGTGTTGGTTTCACTTTCTTACAGTGATTTCATGGGTGGTGTGAAATGGAATATCTCCTGTCATATCAACAAACAAAGATGCTGCATCTATCTGCAATTCCCGCCTCCCCAAATGTGAATTTCTGGGCCACGCAAGTAAGCAGCAGGTGAGGGGGAGGGGCTCCACCATTTGCCACACAAAGAATTTAAGAATGTCACAGTCTTTCACAGGTGGGTGGATTCAAGTTATCTCCCTGAGGCAGACCACTATGTATTCCTATAATAACAAAACTGGCAAGATAAGGGTTAAAGTCACAGAGCAGATCCATTGTGAATTCAAAATTAACCCTTCCTGGTTACACAAGAACACTGATTATATCCTTGACTCACCCTCATGACCAATTCTTTTTTTTTTTCTTTAAAAGAAAAAAAAGACCAAATAGTCTTTATTATGTTTTGCTGCTTTATACACACGAATGATTTATTTTACAAACTAGTCAGTTGCAACATTAGCCTGAAAAATCAAAAACAGTTCTTAATGTCTCAAAGGCAAGGTGAACTTTATAATGATATGCTTTCACATTAACCAGTATGACAAACCATAAGAAACTTAACACCATAACAGTTCAAAATAAAATGTACAGAACAGGCACTTTGAAGTCAACCATTTGTGTGTAACTCACAGTTAATGTTGTGTGTACATGTCTCATTATTTCATCAAAGGTTATCAACCAATGAAACAAATATTCCTTTGATGCAAAAGCACAAACACATTTAGGTTCCAAACACCATGTTCTGGTTGTAATATATGCAAGACACACCCTAAATTAGAAAAATCTTCTGAAAGAAAAACAAAAAGCCAGGAATGAAAGCATTTACAAGCACTTGAATAAGGCCTTTAAGTGTTAAATCAGTGTTTTTTAAACCCCTTCATTCTCAGGTAAGGGATTAAGAGGCCGAGAGTGAGATCGTCTGCGAGGGTGAGGATACTGGAGACTGGCAGTGTCAGCATCGCAAGAGTGCTCTACCAGAGGAGGAGGAGGAGGAGGAAGGAGCTGGGCATAACTGGACCATCTCGATCCAGCCTGTGGGGAATCCAGAGGGGGAAAGAAATACCTGAAACAATGAAGACAGGAACAAAACACCAAAACAAAACAAAAACAACAGAGGAAAAAAAAAACAGAAGAAAAAGAGAAAAGTAGTAAATACAAAGAGAACCAAAGAGGGGAAAACACATGCTAGAAAAAAAAGCTTTAGTATACTCATGCCAAAACTAACAGAACATAACAGCAAAATCAAGACCCTCACTCAAATCAGACTTGCTTAAGCAAGTGTAGAAACTTGAAAAAAGAAATAGAATCTGTTTAACTTAAAAATGTTAAAAAAAAAATCTTCAGTATGAATGTTACTAAAGAAGACATTAACTTTATAATTTAAAACATTTTCTAATCTCTCAGAAACATACTGATGCTGTCCTGAAATCTACATATCAGGTAAGCTTTTCTTTAAGCAACGCTTCCCCTGTAGCAACAGCAGTTTTAGTGCACACATGACACTCGGGACCAATTCAGAGAGAGGTTCACATAGTATGGCCAGCTACTGCAACATACTTTCCAAGAAACACAGTCTTAGAATACACTTAGATGTTTTTCTGCAAAAACCTTTGATTAGTACAAAATGTTGATAAATAAAAGAGCTCAAAAATATGTCCTACTGTTAGCCTACTATTTTATAACTTACCCGTAATACTTTAGCATTTTCTCAAAAAAAGATTTATAGCTCTGTCATCAGAGAGTATGAACTAAATGAAGCAGCCAACAAAATTAAGAAAATCCTGGGACATGGAACCTGGAGGTTTAACATGCATGCACAATTTTAGCAAAGCTTTATCTGCTTCTTATAGTATGTTTCCAAATTTTGACTTGACGGAAACCTTAAGCCATGAAATCACACCATAAAAATATACAAGCACGTAATAGAAATATTTACCTCTTTAGTGAATATAAACTGAAAACTTACAACAATGTTTTCATTTTACTACCACATTATAAATGAAGCAATACCAAATGTTGTCTGGCTACAAACTGTGCAGTCAAGTTACTGTCACTACTATTTCTCTCACTTTTTCACTAATAATAGTTTAAACATTTCAAAGAAATAACAGAGTTATACTGAATAGTATCATGTATAAACCAATATTACAAAAAGTAAACAAATTATCACTCAAAACAATCTTTATGAAAAATAATTATTCAATCCTCAAATTGAAATTATAAAAATTCATTTTAGCCTACTGTTTTAGAAAATAAAAGACAGAAGTCTATATACATTCTCCAGATGGAATAGTGATATTTTCCCTCCTCCCAACTACTGAGGATGGTAACAATCTTTTAATTTTAAAACCCGTGAGTTTCAGAAACATTTCAAAAAATTGTTTTGGTGACAGTGTCTCAACAAAAAGCCTCTCCATTTATATTTCAAAAATTTTAAATAAGTGTCAATAAACTGGCTAGTACAAAAAAAATGATATACACTGTATTTTTAAAGGCCTTTTGGATTGCGTTTAGTAGTAAGCAGGCTGCTGGTGTATCTTGGGAGAGGTCAAACGGCGCTGGGGAAGGGGAAAAGGAGCTTGATTTCCATTCCTTTGTGCATGCAATAAGCAGCAAAACAGCAAAGTTACTCCAGTTAGCTGGTACTCAGCTGTGCTTTCTGCCAGAAGATCCATTTAGTGAATTCTGAAGACTTGGGATATTTGAACCTATGGACGGATTTGAGTTTCCCTGCTGAGAACTCCCATTGACAGGGCTCCCATTACCTTTCAGAATGCCAGTACACTTCCAGTTGTCCATATAGTTAGCTTTCCACAACCTCACACAGCCATTGTCTCCTGAAGATGCCAGCACTGTTCCTGTTATAGTCCAACTCACTCGCCAGACCTGAGAATTATGATTATCAAACTGAGCCAAAATATGGATTTCAAATTTTGTTGGCCCGCCAGAGGAAGTAAGTTCTTTCCTCACAGGCTTTAATGTAAAAATTCTCACGTCTTTGGTTGCTCTGGCGAGAATGTGGAAAGATCGTCCCAAGTTTGGAGCAAAGGCAATATCGTGGACAGGGCCTGTGACGGTCAGGAGAGTTTCAGCTTTCGCATATTTCCTGGTGTTTTCATTATATTTGAAAATCTGAGCCTTGGCCATTGCGTCTGGACTGCTGTCATCACTTCCTACAGCAATCACGGGAGCATGAGCCCCAGAGCTGGAAGGGCTCCAAGAAATACAGCTACAGCTGCGCGGCCTGAGTCCCTGCTGCGGGGACCACTGCTGAGACTTGCGACAGCTGCAGCTTCACGGATTCCAACTATCCCAGCTGCTGAACACGCTGCTAACATGAGACCCACATGCTCAGGAGCAAATTTCACATCGGTAACGGACGCTCTGCTGTCCACCAGCGTTGTCCTCTTGACCCAGTGGCTCTGTCCGCGCAGTTTATCATTTGATTCTCCTACTATTTCTTCCCAGACAGCAGCTGTTCGGTCAAAAGAACAGGAAGCCAAAACCTGACCAAACTCAGGATGGGCCCATGTCACACGCCACACAGATCCACTATGTGTCTTCCAGCTAGCAGTGCAATGCCATTCCCCACTTTCACTTTTATCCCAGACCTTGATGCTCTGGTCGCTGGAGCAGGTGGCCATCTGCCGCCCGTGGAAGTCGAAAGACACATCATGGATGAGATCCTTGTGGTCCGCCGCGATACCGCGCGCCACGAACATAGCTGCGCCCGGCCCCTCCCGCCTCTGACACGGCGGGGCACGCGGACCGCAGCCCACCCGGACCCCCTCATGACCAATTTTAATCCCAATTATCCCCAAAGACCCAGCCTACAAACTACATTACATCAGGGATTATGGTTTCAACATCTGTGTTGGAATGAGGATAACAAATATTCAGGCCATAGTGGTGGCTAAGAGTTTCCCAGAACTAAACCAAGACACGGGTTTCCAAATGGAAAACATCTCCTGATGAATAAGCTATATTTTGAAAACTATTTAAAAGGACTCCTAATGCAATGAAATATCAAGAACAGCATCAAAAACAAAAATAAAATTATTGAATTTTAATAATTTAAACTATAAGAAGCAAAACTACAGAGACATCACTTTGCCCACAAAAGTCCCTACAGTCAAAGTTAGGGTTTTTCCAATAGTCAGGTATGGATGTGAGAGTTGGATCATAAAGAAGGCTGAGCACTGAAGAATTGATGCTTTTGAATTGTGGAGCTGGAGAAGACTTTTGAGAGTCCCTTGGACAGCAAGGAGATCAAACCAGTCAATCCTAAGGGAAATCAACCCTGAATATTCATTGGAAGGACTGATTGTAAAGCTGAAGCTCCAATACTTTGACCACATGATGGAAGAGCCAACTCATTAGAAAAGTCTCTGATGCTGGGAAAGATTGAAGGCAGGAGGAGAAGGGGACGACAGAGGATGAGATGGTTGGATGGCATCACTGACTCAATGGACTTGCATTTGAGCAAACTCTGGGAGATAGTGAAGGGCAGGGAGGCCTGGCATCCTGCAGTCCATGGGGTCACAAAGAGTCAGACACAACTTAGCAACTGAATAACAACAAAGTGTAAAGAACACTTTGAACCTAGAATTCTACGCTCATGCTCTAATTCAGCAATGATGGTGATATATATCTTAAGACTCACAACCTCACAATGATCAGAAAGTTACTATTTGTCACCTTGCTGAATGAATTGGTAAAATACATTTTTTAAATGAATCTAAAAGTAAGTAGGAGAAAGCAAGGAAGAACCTCTAATTTTTAAGAATGTCTGATTTAGAGGAAATAAATCACAATTCAAGCCTTAAAGAATTAGCTGAATAATTTTTGGGGACTCTATGCTTGACCAGCTGACAATGAGACAGTTTTATTGCTGACTAAGAAAATAATTATACTCACTAGTATTTATTAAGTACTGTATGTGCCAAGCATTCATTTAATTTCTTATTAGGTATGGATTCATTCCATCATCAGAACAACCTTATGAGAAAAGCACTGTTTTCTCTAGTTTACACTGGAAGAAAACTGAAGCAGGAAGAAGCATCCTTCCCAGCTTGTGGTTAGAGGACTCCTAAGTGTTCGAATTGGGGTTTGGGTGCAGTTAAGTCAAGGTCATAAGGCTACCTCTTTAGCCACGATGCTCCAGTGGGTCACCCATCCCTGGATTTCATCATAAAGACAGCAGTGCCTGAAATGCATTTTCAGGATCCAGCCACGCTTCTGCAGCCAGGTCAAACTCCGTAAACCTCAGATCTTCCTTATTTCTCAGGACTTAAATTATGTTTTTCTGTGCTGCTGATCCACTCAAAAGTATTCAGTGCTATTCAAAGCAAACACGCTTAAAAGAAGTCAGCTTATGTTTTCCTTCAACCTTTGTGCCCAGCTCTCCTCTACCCCTCTGAACTCTCTCTCTCAGTGGACTCAGTGAATTGACCTTGATGCTATGTCTGCACCACTAGACTCAGTGTTTATGCCTGATGTCCTGATTTGAACACAGGGGTCCCCAAAGGACTCTGACCCATACTATCCTTTTGGATATACTGCTATACTTTTTGCTGCTGTGAGAAGGCAGTTCTAATCAATTTTTCACACAGCTCCATTCCACCCCCAACACTGGGGCCCCTTGCAAAGCAGTAGGTTGTTCCCTTGGCTCCTTTATTCTATTTACTTGATTCTCACAAACAAGCTGTGATGCCTGATTTCTGAGAAACAAGATAACCAGATCTTATAATCTAAAGACCTAATAGAATGTAAACAAACAAATGGTTTGTGAAAATAGATTTATTTTCTATATTTTTGCCACCTTACATAAGTTACAGCCACATGTATGGGATACATAATGCTAGAAATGCATACAATATATATTTCCCTGTTGTTCAATGCTTTCTTCTAGGTTTCTATTACAAAAGGACATGGAAGGCCACCTACTTATCCCTCATTTTAAGAACAAATACATATGCCTGCATGCTTAGTCACTAAGTCATGTCTCACTTTTTGCAACCCCATGGACTGTAGCCTGCCAGGCTCCTCTGTCCATGGAATTCTCCAGGCAAGAATACTGAAGTGGGTAGCCATTCCCTTCTCCAGGGGATCTTCCCGACCCAGGGATCGAACTCAGGTATCCTGCATTGCAGGTGGATTCTTCACCCTCTGAGCCGCCAGGGAAGCCCATAAATACATATATTTCCTGAGAAAGAAAAATAAGTGATGACTGGCTTCTGTAAACGTATCAGCTCCAGTAGACAGTGACCATAATTAAAAAATATATATAAAACAATAAATAATACAGTAGAAGTTAATGCTATAAAATAAACTGAGAGTAAGAAAGAGCTAAATGAGATATCATCCCATTTTAGGAGGCCAAATGATTAATGGGGAGGGTAATGTTATGATTGACAGTCACACTATGTCTGTGTTTCTAGTTAGCATGTAATAAAAGTTCAGAAAGGCAGAAACATGCAGAGGTCTCTAAAGTTTTGGCATTTGCAGAAATCCTGAGGCTTATACCTCATATTACAAATTCCTGTGTAGAAACGGAAACTTTCAATTTAGGGTGATGCAAATCTGCCCCAAAAGAGAATGCTATTGGTTATCTTGTGCACGATAAGGAAGAGGAAAGGATGGTCTGCCACGAACTGTGGGCCTCCATGGCCTGTTCTCCCTGTTACAATGGCCCCAGTGCCGGCAGCAGCCTCAGTGCCCTCCTCATTCACGTCCACAGAAGCTTGATGGAACACTTCAGACAGAAACAGGTCATTCTTTTCTGACATGCCTGAGAAATTGGCTTGGCCTTGGCTGAAGGCATCACCCATGCCCATGCTCGTGAGAATGGTCTTGAGTCCATAATGCTCTTCCAGTCTGAACTTGGGGATGTACACCTCCACGTCATCCTCACCCATGGTGTCCTCGCTGAGCCACTTGCTGAGTTTGTCATGGGTGATTTCTCTCTCCAGCTACGAATCCAAAAGATAAAACCACTGAGTGCTAGCAGAGAAGGACAACAACCTCTAATGATGACAACCAATGACTTTACTATATTAAAGTAAAGTAGGTGATATTAAAATTTAATAGTTCGGTAAAAATTTTGCAAGAAGATAGCATATATGAGACGTGTTTAAGGCTTCTGAATGACTGGGAAACCTGGCACAGTTCATCTCAAACAAGTTCACATATTCAAACTGACGCCGTGTCCTCAGATGTAGGCATGTGCAAGGGCTTCCCAGGTGACTCAGTGATAACATATCCACCTGCCAATGCAGGAGACGTGGGTTTGACCCTTGGGTCAGGAAGACCCCCTGGAGAAGGAGATGACAACCTGCTCTAGTAATCTTGCCTGGGAAGCCCCATGGACAGAGGAGTGTGGCGGGCTACAGTCCAGGGGTCTCAAAGAGTCGGACATGACTGAGCAACTAAACAGCAGCCAGAACAGCAGACATGCACAAAGGCGAGTTTAGCCCCAGAAGTTTAAAACAACGGAAGTTGGAATTCTTACCAACTCCAAGCCTGTAGAGGATTCAGCAATTCCATCTGG
Source organism: Cervus elaphus (assembly GCF_910594005.1). Lineage (NCBI taxonomy): Eukaryota > Metazoa > Chordata > Mammalia > Artiodactyla > Cervidae > Cervus > Cervus elaphus. Next base: position 63,991,234 of record NC_057841.1, on the reverse strand, counting down.
AAGCAGCAGGAACATACTGACCTCTCCAGCATATGGGAGTTCTAGAATCTGGACCTTCAGGTCTGCTATGTATCCAATGTTTAGCTTTTCATGCAGGAACATCATCTCTACTGATTTGCACTGAGTCTAAAGTAATTAAAAAGTAAAATATGAAAGTTGGTAGTAAGATGTCAAAAGATTTACAATCAGACATGAAAGAGAAAGGGTTCTGCTTTCATGCTAAAGAAACAGATCTTTTTTAATCAAAAATTTGTTTTGAAATTTGTTTAAAAACATCAAAATATATTTAAAAAATAAAAATTTATTATTTGTATACTCTCACAGTGACTCTGATCTATTTTGTTTTTTCAAGATTATACCCATTAGCAATAAGATGGACAATTATAATTAAATAATAAAACATTTGTTCTGTACCTACTAGGGGTCAAGAACTCTGCAAAATCTCATTGAATCCTTACAACAACATTTTGAGTTGGATGTTATCATCCCAGTTTCACAGATCAAAAAAAGGAGTGCATGAACCACAAGTAACATCTTAGTTGGTACAGCCTACATATGAGTCCAAGATTGTGTAATTATAAAGCCCATGGTCCTTACCATTACTCATATGACCTCTCAGAAAATTACTAAGTGCCATTCAGTAACATGAAAGAGTCAATCAACTACCCAGTGTGTATATAACTATTAATAGCAAACCATGTATGGGTATCAATAAGTGGTCCCAATTTTTCTTTCTCTATTTTGTCAAAGACCCTAAAATATATGTTAAGAAAATCTGTTTTGTTGTCATTGTCTCATACCGAGTTCACACGGAAAGGATAAAACCCCTTTAGTTTCTTCTGAAATGGAGTCTTCCATTTTCCTTTGAAGTAGACAGCATTCACCAGGACCATCTTGGTGTCTGCATCAACAGAACCTTCAGGTAACAAGTTTGGGATTTTGCCTACAGAAAATATAATATATGTTTATGTTTCATGATTAACAATTATGAAGTCATTATGATTTCTTGAACCTTTTGAGTCACCATCAAGCTTAGCATCCACATTTATCGAACTCTGCAGAGATGTTAATATTCACATTCAAATTTTTCTCTTAATTTATTTAAAACATAAGTAAAACTCAGACCAAATTTTGCAGGTTTGCAAAATTCAAGAGCAAATGAAGAAGTAATGTAATTAAGATTTAGAATTGCTATCAGACTTGGAAAAAAAAATTTTAAGTTTCTTTTAATTTTTTTTCCTTTGTGCTGCATGCGGGATCTTATTCCTCTGACCAGGAACTGAACCTGTATCATTTGCTTTGAGATCACAGAGTCTTAACCCCTGGACCACCAGAGAAGTCCCAGAAATTTTTTAATTCCTTTTATACTGTTTTCTCAAAGTTTTATACTTATATGAAGTTAGTTCATTCAGATGGGAGTGAAAAAGAGACTCAAGGAGTATAATGGGCTTCACTGGTGGCTCAGATGGTAAAGTATCTGCCGGCAATGCAGAAGACCTGACTTCAGTCCCTGCGTGGTGAAGATCCCTTGGAGAAGAGAATGGCAACCCACTCCAGTAGTCTTGCCTAGAGAATTTCACGGGCAGAGGACCCTGGCGGGCTACAGTCCATGGGATCGCAAAGAGTCGGACACGACTGATCGACTGACACTAACAAGGTATTCAATAGCACATTTCCTCAGTACGTCAGGAGGCCTCCTTCTAGATCTGGTCTAGACAGCCCATAGGTCTAACTCACTGATTCATCCAAAAACAGTGTTTTGGAAGTTGTGCTACACCTACATCAGGAATAGCACAGATTCATGAAGTAATAAAGGAAAAATTGTCCTGGGGGCAGGGCGGGCTTAGAATATTGGAAGAGACATTCTAAATCATTCAGGAAAGAAAGTGAAGTGAGTCCTATTAGAGAGCTGAATAATGCAGAAAACTGCAACAACACAGAGAAGGGAGTGAATGACTGAGTCCAAGAAAGTTCCCAGAAGTGATAATATCTGAGTGTGATTTTTTTTAAAGTTGGTTTAAGAAACAGTCCTTTTATAGTGAATACCAGCTCTGCAATATTTCAAGCACACTATTTTATTTAATCCTCACAACCATTCTAGTAAGGGAGTATTATTAGTGTCATTTTACACAAATAGGAAATCAACCTTGAATATTCATTGGAAGGACTGATGCTGAAGCTGAAATGCCAATACTTTGGCCACCTGCTGGGAAGGGTCAACTCATTGGAAAAGATCCTGATGCTGGAAAGATTGAGAGCAAGAGGAGAAGGCAGCAACAGAGGATGAGATGGTTCGATGGCATCACTGACTCAATGGACATGAGTTTAAGTAAACTGCAGGAGATAGTGAAGGACAGGAAAGCCTGGCTTGCTGCAGTTCATGGGGTGGCAAAGAGTTGGACATGACTTAGCAACTGAACAACAACACAAACGGACACCATAATGAGATATTAGTAATCTTTCCAAGGTCACAATGCTTGAGAGCTGGTCAGAATTCCACCATCTTCCATTTCTGCTGACACATACAAGACTCAAGCAAAAACCTCACTATAGTCTGACCAGTTTCAGTATAGTTATTCAATATCTTCATTCAGTATAACCCCTAGTAATTAAAACTCCTGGTTACTACTTGGATATCTACTGAGACTTTATTTAACTTTGTGACACATAATATTTGATCATAACAAGGAAAAAAGAAATTTTTCTCAAATTACTATAAAAATTGGTAAAACAATCAGTCTAAATGACTATTTGGCATTTTTGCAGTTTCACTGATTGATTTATAGCCATTCACCACAAACGCTTAAAAAGAAGAGAAATTCTTGCTGTTCTCAAAAAAGCAAAGCTTTCATGCATCTCTTTGATTTTGCAATCTGCTTTGACTTTCATTTTTGTTAAATCTTCACTTTCTCTGCTTCCTTTTTGTCAGTGGTGCATGAATCTTTCAGAGCAGTAATTTAAAAATCTAGAAATGAAGAACTAAAGTAGGCCAGTTGTTTATAGAGAAACAATAATTCTTTTTTCAATTCTACAGAACTTAATACAAGTGCTTTTTCTATTATGGTAGCTAAGAAATCAGGATAGCATACTATGGTTTGAAATAATGTTTTAAACACAGGAGGCAGGGACTTCCCAAGTAGTCCAGTGGCTCAGATTCCATGCTGCCAATGCTGGGGGGGCCCAGGTTCAATCCCCGGTCTGGGAACTAGATTTCACATGCCACAACTGCGACCCAACACAGCCAAATAAAAATGTATTTAAAAGCAAATAAATAAGCATAGAAGATAAGTGAAAACATGTTTTCTGCATTAAGGTATCAAACTCTTTAAACATTAATTTGAAGAATTCCAGAATTAGACTAAGGCTCAGAAGAAGAGGAAACCCCAGCTGCACCATGAACAGAGAGTGGGATCTTGGATGAGTCAGTTAAGAACTGAGGACATGCATAACAAAGGTAGAAGTAGCTTAGACGATTAATGGGCGATAAAGAAGGGACTGAAAGAACTGGACAACATACTGACTCTGGATGGTGAAATAGAAGAAAGAGCTAAAATTGTATGATCCCTCCTTTTTCCATTGCCCGTTTTCTCACACCAATTACTCAGTTGAATATTGTTCCTTTTATTTTTGCTTTTGTTTGCAGTGAACATAAAGTCACAATTATTTCAACACTGATATTTCCTAAATTAGAAAATATCTGCCTCTTCTTACACTCTATTCGGTAATAATCCAAACCAGATTATTGAAGTACTGAATATATATCTTCTATTAGTAGACCTTGATTATTTGTTTCTCACTTCAAACACCACAAAGCTCAACAAGAATCAGGTTACATTAGCCAAAATAACTAAGGTTAGGAGTAAGAGCTAAGTTCAAGATCAAAAAAAACACAAAACACACATCAGAGTTTTCTATGTGGAAAGAAGAGCAGAAGCTATTTCTTTGGTTTTACCTTTGGTTTGAGTCTTGACCCAGGAATTAATCTTTTTTCTGGCATCTTCTGCACATTCTAGGAAGTCGACCGCCTGAGGTTCTGTAGAGTAATATTTCTTGGACAGTTGCATGTATTCCTTTAAAGCGAAAAAATAATGACAAGATTACTTAAAATATGCCCAACGAGTGAAAGTGAAAGTGTTAGCTGCTCCATTGTGTCTGACTCTTTGTGACCTCATGGACTATAGCCCGCCAGTCTCCTCTGTCCATGGGAATCTCCAGCCAAGAATACTGGAGTAGGCTGTCATGCTCTCCTCCAGGATATCCAACCACCTGTGGTGTATTTGTAAATTACAGGTTTCCTGTCAAGACTGGGGAGCCTGAAGCAGGGTAAGGGGAGGTTGGCTGGGGGCTGATTATGTGCTCTCTTGACCTCCCCCTCCCCAGTCCAGTCCCGACTGCCTTTGTTCTCCTACACACTTTGCACGATGAACACTGAGTGCAGAGAGAGAGGCTGGGCGTGGGGTCGGCGGTTCTGGGCACACCTGTGCACACCTTCTTGTGACTTTACATATGGAGTTTTTACAGTAGAAATAGGAAGCACCCACAGAGGGAGCATAAGCATGGCTGTGTTGGATTGTGTCCCATGGCTTTGGGGAGCCTTAGCGAGCCTGAGTGGAACTCTGACCCTCTGGGAATGAATCAGAGAAAACAGCTTTGAAAGTGACCTCCTTGCAAGTTTGGGACCCTGCCATTTAGATCACAGGTTTCACCCACTTCCTTGAATCTTGCAGATTTCTCTCCAAACAGTTTATTTGCACTTTCCAATAAATACTCCCCCATGGACACATTGATGGCGTTGCTGAGTGAACGGAAGGATGAATGGATTATCCCTGCAGCTTGTGCCTTAAAAGGAAAGAAGAGATTCATTTTATATAACTCAGGACTTCTAAACAAGGTATTTCTTAAGCAATAGTATTTTTTTTTCTAAGATATCAATACAATGCTGTATTACAATAAACCTTTTTTTCTGGCACTTTAGAGGTAACTCAGGAAATAATGTTGATATGGATATAGTACATTAAAATGTATCAGATAATTTTTGACTTGTTTCAGATTTTTCTGTGCCCATAGGATTGGATTTAATTGTAACAGAACTGAGATCCTAGAAAAAGTCAGGCTCCTTTGATATTTACCTAAGCTATAAAGTCTCTAAGAAATTTTTATTATATTAAAATGTTACCTTAGAAATGTTCTTTTAAAAGTTTATATAACTTCTACAAGTCCCTTGGCATAATTAAGGAATAGTGTGTGCAATGGAATCTGGAGTTTAGAAAACATAAAATCAAGGGGAATTCCAATCCCCAACCTGAAGTTTGTGAGCATGATGACAGACACGGGGCTTAGTCACAGGAGTGCCTGGGTGAAGCTGAGGTCAGAGCCCTGAAGATGGACCATCAGCTGTCCACTCAGGCCTGGCAGAATCGCCTTTTGAAGAGGCCCTCTCACCATCTTGAATCTGTAATCCCCTGAGTGACAGACAGATGGAGCATCAGCGTTCCTAGGAAGGAACCTGTGAGAGGACCTAAATCAGGGCGTGATTGTGGAAGCTATTTACCAATAGGAGCCCATCTACACCAGGCTCTTATAATGCAGCTGAATGGTGTTTAAGGAAGTGGAGTACTGGGAAAAGATATTAACCTGAGACTGATTAGATGAACGGGTGGTAGATAGATAGAGAGTAGATGATAATCATGATAATGATGATAAATAGGTAGATAGATTGGTGGTGTTCTATTGCTAATGATGATGATGATAGATCAATAGATAGGGAGAAAGAAGGAAGATAGATAGATAGATAGATGACAGATAGATGGATAGATAGATGACAGATAGATAGATAGATGATAGATAGTTAGATAGATAGATAGATAGATGATAGATGATAGATAGATGATAGATAGATAGATGATAGATAGATAGAGATGATAGATGATAGATGATAGATAGATAGATAGATAGATGACAGATAGATAGATGATAGATGATAGATGACAGATAGATAGATAGATGATAGATAGATGATAGATAGATAGATGATAGATAGATAGATAGATGATAGATGATAGATAGATAGATAGATGATAGATAGATAGAGATGATAGATGATAGACAGATAGTAGGTGATGATCATAATGACGACAGTAAGTAGATAGATAGAGATGATAGATAGATAGATAGATGATAGATAGATGATAGATGATAGATAGATGATAGATGATAGAGATGATAGATGATAGAGATGATAGATGATAGAGATGACAGATGACAGATGACAGATGACAGACAGCAGGTGGTGACCGTAATGACGACAGAGTAAAGTAGATAGATGTGTGCTCGTGTCAGTCGCTCAGTTGTGCCCAGCTCTTTGTGACTCTCTGGACTGTAGCCTGACAAGCTCCTCCGTCCATGGGATGTTTCAGGCAAGAATACTGGAGTGGGTTGCCATTTCCTGCTCCAGGGAATCATCTTATCCAGGGTTTGAACCTGCGTCTCCTGCATTGCAGGCAGATTCTTTACCACTGAGCCGTTGGGGAAGCCCTAGATAGACAGGGAGAGAGGAGATAAAGGATACACAAAGGTCATTGACCTCTCCTGAAGTCACCAGGCCTGGCCATCTCCATTCCTCAATTACTTGTCACCCCTTACTCTGGAAATCTGCATTCACACATGTGTATTATAGGAGTCTCTACCATGGCTTGAGGATAAATTATGCATACCAAACTAATGGCAGAGTGATGTGACAGAATTTACAGTCTTGACCTGGAAGTCATAAAGCATGGATTCTACCCCAGCTCTACCCTTCCTTATCAGAGTGACCGTAAGATATTTACTCAAGGACTGTGAGTCTTGGTTTTCTTCCTATGAATGGTGGAAGTTGTACTAGGTTCCTTCCCTAATATTGTGACTTTAACACAAGAAGTTTCTGGAAACAAAATACAAAAGAAGTAGGAATGGATGAGTCAGATACCTGCAAAATAGCATCAGGATAGGTGCCCCTCTGGATCTGCTGTGAGAAATCACAACTTGTGAGGCTCCTTGGGCTCACTGGGGTGCCTCTGTGGACTCCAACTTGGTTAAACTGAAGCACCTACAATTGGAATTAGAGAAAATTGGGTACATTTTTTTGCTGCTTTATTTAGCTTTTAAACCAACAGCTGTCAAAGGTACCTCTTGACCTCCTATGTCAAGTTCCCTGCCTTTGTGTCTGGGCAACAAGCATAGATGCTCTTCAAACATAATATGTGTCAGTCAGTGAAATTCCCTTCATGGGGATTAGCATGAGTTATTTTATACTAAGTCACATACTGGCCATTTTGACAAAAAAAAATTATAATGAGATGATTTATAGCCTTTTAATTAAGTTATCTAAATTATCACCCAACTCATAAACTTCCTTGAAAATATCCCAGTATTTTGAAGGAAGTAATAAGGTTAACTCCTGACTTTGTATCTCTCTGTTCAGTGGCCTTACACATTATACCCTTCTAGACTGTTAAAAATTAGCAGCCACAGCTAGTTTAAGCAAAAAAACAGGGTGCTCAGTATTACCAAGGATCACCTAAAACATTTGCACATACGTTATTTACACATAAAGAAATCTCACTTCTGTCCATGTTGGGGGAAGATGGCAGGGGTCAGATGGCAATATGAATTCCTTTTTTAAAATATTTGTTTTCATTTATGTATTTATTTAGCTGCCCACGGTCTTAGTTGAGGCAGGCAGCATCTTTAGTTGCAGCATGCAGGATCTTTAGTTTCCACATGTTCCCCGACCAGGGATCAGATCGAGGTTCCCTTGCATTAGGAACACAGAGTCTTAGCCACTGGACCATCAAGAAGTCCCTATGTGAATTTCTTTATGTTGTAAGTGGCAGATCCAGCTAACAGTGAAACTGGCAGGTGCAGACTGGCCCTGGAAGTTGCCTCAAGCCCCCTCCCCCAGTACAATAGACTCCTCCGACTGGCCCTGCCACCCACCCACCCCCACCTCCAGCATCCTTTGGGTCCCAGTGCCATGGGGCCCCAGGCAGGGAGGAACTTATTGGTAAAGCATTGATGGTGGAGACTGCCAAGGGAGGGAAGGCAGCCTTGCCCAGCAGATGGTGGATTTCTAGGCTGGAAGAAGAGGTGTTAGGATTTCTGGGGTCTTTCTCTGCTCTTCAGATCATATATTATAAGTTCCTACCTAATACCCTCTGAAAAGCAGTCTGACTGCCACTGTAAAAGGGAGGACTGCCTTCTGTAAGAGCTTCTCTGGTTGTCCTACCTTTTAAGGAAGCTGGCCCATAAGTTGGGGTCTCTGGGCAGCACTGAAGCCCACTCAAGTCATGGCAAGAGTCCTTGCAGGTATGGGGTGTGTGTCATGGTCCTGAGCCAGGCTGAGGCAGGCACCCTGCCCAGAGAGCAGGCCTGGCCCCGGCCGTTCTGTGCCCTTATCCTAAAGATAAGAGCTGGGTAAAAATACTCCTGCAAATCTCACGTTGCCTGTGCTCTGTAAGTGAAGTGAAGTCACTCAGTCGTGTCTGACTCTTTGCGACCCCATGGACTGTAGCTTACTGGGCTCCTCCGTCCATGGGATTTTCCAGGTAAGAGTACTGGAGTGGGTTGCCATTTCCTTCTCCAGAGGATCTTCCCAACCCAGGGATCGAACCCAGATCTGCCTCATTGTTGGCAGACGCTTTACCATCTGAGCCACAAGGGAAGAGATTATCTATTTATTTTATTTGCTCCTTTTATCCACTACAACCGTTTCAGCCTTACAAGCTACGCCAGTTCCCAAATGTGGGCAGCCTCTTCCTGCAATGATTTTCTCATCTGTAAAGTGAATACGGTAATCAGAGCACCTACCTCACAGGACTTTGTATTCTGTGGATAAATTCATAACACATTCTCAGCAAGGTGCCTGGCTGGGGCATTGTAAGTATCAGTTATGAAAACAATTAGTTCCAGCACATGCCTCTCCTATTAACTCTACTCTTCATACTCATCTTGCCCAATACACATTTTCATTTACATTTTAAAAATAAGAAAGTTACTACTAGACTCTTTTGAGTTATCAAATGGTGTTCTGGAGGTCTGCAACTATTGTACAAAATATGTGGTTAAAAATCCACGTTATGTATGATCAAATTAATATAGTTTATGGGTACAGAATGGCTCCCATCCAAGTACTAACCAGGCCCAACCCTGCTTAGCTTCCAAGATTGGGAGGGTTCAGGGTGGTATAGCCATAGACCATAGAGAATTCCTTTGGGGAAGAAGATACTCTAAAATCAGACTGTGGCGATGGCTGCACAATTCTTGCGAATATACTAAGAACTACTGAATTGTAAACTTTAAATGGGTGAATTTTATGAAATGTGAATTATATCTCAACAAAGTTGTTCTTATAAAAAATAAGAAAGCTGAGGCTCAGAGCGTTTAAATGTCTTCATTTGCACACCTAGTAAGTGGCAAAACCACCAACCAAAGACAGGCAGGTCTGTCCCCAAAGTCCAGGCTTCCACGTCCAAACCAAAAAGCGTCTCCTCTATTTTTTTGGTAGAGAATTATGCCAATTTGCCTTTGAATTTTAAAATCTTCCCATGTAACAGTTACAAGAAAACTATTATATATAAAATTCTTGTCCCACATGCAGAAAATACTTTCGAAACACAGAAAAGCTGTGTTGTACCATGAGTGACCAATAAGTTACTTATCCTCTGGTAGCAAAATCAAGATTTTCCCTTTAGCACCTAGAGCACTTTGTTTGGCATCTGTCCTCAAAAAAAAAAAAGAAAAAAAAATTTCTTCTGATTCCTTTACATTTAAAAAATGAAGACTTCCCTGGCCGTCCAGTGGTTAAGACTCCATGCTTTCAGTGCAGCGGGATGGGAATTAACATTCCACATGCCACATAGCATGGCCAAAAACTAAATACAAATAAAAATTGAAGTCCTTGATGTTTTCTAAAGTTTATAACAGAGTTCGCTGCCTTTATTTATTTTTTTTTCCAAAGCAAAGGAAATAAAGGGGAAGGAGTCTTGCAAGATGTGGCTGGCATCAGAGTTGAGCAACTAGGCTTTGTTGTGAGTCTTGCTGTTCAAACTGCCACAAACAGAGAGAGAAGCTCCTGGCCCTCTCCCTCCTGTGGTGAGATTGGCTAACACTGTGTGAGCCACTCCAAACGAGGCCCGCCTTAAGTGGGTGACCGTGTACCTGGAAGACTCTCCACCCCCCGGCACTCGCACACTCAGGTGCGATCCTCACGGGAATCTCTGTGTGACTGAGGACAGCAGCCACGCTTGTGAGAGGCAGAGCTTGGACGCCCAGCACTCAGCACTGACGTCTGTACACATGGGACCAGGAAAGAACTTTAATGATATAATTACCTCGTCTGCTCATGGACCCAGGGAAGACAGGACCGTGTGAAATTTAATAGCGCCACACTCATACCAGAGGATGACTGCTGTGTACAAGTGAAGTAGGTCAACATATTTCCACAGTCCCTGACCCAGTGAAAGGGTCTCCTGACTGAGCTGGTGTCCGTTCACCAAGGAAGGAAGCCAGCGGCCCTGACAGAAAGACCCCAGAGTGCTGGACCCCCCGACCACCTGGGCTTTGAAGACAGCCATCCCATCAGCCCCATTTTGTTGACATGAGCTCATGGGGCAGAGCATGTTGGCTGAGGCTCCCCGAAGTCCTGTTGCCCTCGGTGCCTCCCCCAGAGTGCACAGACCGAGCTCTGGGACAGTTTTTTCTCTTCATGGCACTCTCTTAAAACCACTACTAGGAATTCTTCACATAAATGGAAAGAGCCTGAGACGAGAGAGCAGAAACCAGAGGAACCCTGGGGAAAGGTGCTTCAGTCCCACTGCCCATCCATCAGTGACACTCTTAAAACCAGTAAGAGATAAAGCAGACAAATCCTTTGAAAAATATAAACATTTTCAGATGTCAGATATAGTCACTATTAACTATTTCTAACGTTGCAGGATAAGAAAACTGATAATCCTTCTACTACATCTACCATTGAGGATTTTCGTGGTTTGACTCTTTTATATATTTGAATCTAAGTAACTTGTGTTGTAATGGTTTGTGATGATTGCTGAGGGCATGGGTTCGATCCCTGGTGGGGAAACTAAGATCCCACTAGTAGCTGACTGTTATAGTCCAGATCTTGCAAGCATATAATCAGAGCAGTTCTACAATTCAGTCCAGGAATCCTTCAGTCCCAATTGGGAACTTTAACAGAAACTCACTTGGGCTATCTGGTCTGCAGTATTGCCTCGGGCGCCCAGGTAGACCATGGCCATGGTGGAGGAGATGCTCCAGGGACAGAAGAAGAGATTCTGGGTGTCGGCGCTTGTATTTGCCAGATACTTGAAGAAATTGAGGGCAAAGATTGTGTTTGCCACATAAAGTTCTTCCATTGTCTCAATCTGGAAGGAAAACGAGGAAAAGCAACAGCTCTAAAAGATGACTCAACGTTTTGAGTGATGTCAGTGGCGTAGCACAGGGCAGGGGTCCCCTCTCTACTCTCCCTTCACTGAACAGGGCCAGCGGCGCAGCCACAGAAGGCTCCGCTCTCGGTGCGGTGTGCTGCTGTCACAACCTTGCAATCCCTTAATAATTTTATACAAAGGGCCCTCCCTGCATCTCCCTTCTGCACTGGATTCTGCAAATGACACAGCTGATCCTGAGATAGAGGGAACCGTCCTGGGATGCGTGGTGACATTCCACCTCATAATAATGATAATAACAGCAATAACAATAAATAGCCCTTACTGAATTCTTAACTGTACAACAGATGCTGTGTTCAACATTTCACCTGTTCTAAACCAGTTAATCCTCACACAAATCCTGTGAGGAAGGCATTGCTATTCTTGTGCTTACAAGGGGAAAAATTACTGCCCAAAGAGAATCAGAAAAGTGACCCATGTCACTCAACTATAAGGGACAGGACTGGAAATTGAAGCCAGGTGGGTGGGTGGCCTCCAGGGTCATACTCTCAACCCCTGTGTTGTACCTACAAACACACATCACACATACAGACATACAGATACACACATTAGGGCCTCCCCTGGTGGCTCAGTCAGTAAAGAATCCACCTGAAATGCAGGAGACCGCCTGCAGTGCAGGAAACCCAGATTTGATCCCTGGGTCAGGAAGATCCCCTGGAGAAGGAAATGGCAACCCACTCCAGTATTCTTGCCTGGGAAATCCCATGGACAGAGGAGCCTGGCAGGCTACAGTCCATGGGGTCACAAGAATCCATGGACACGAATTAGTGACTAAACCATCACCATCACACACACTAGAGGAAAACACACACATATTCAAATGCATACCACATGCACGCACACTCTTGTTGGCCCCAGTGGAGATGGCCAAACTCCTTTCTACAAGTGGCTTAGACTCACCTTTTGAGAGTGAGGATTTCACACTGCCCTATCTCCCATTCCTATACCCCCTCGACTCACTCACACACCACAGCCTTTCTACCAAAGCACCCCCTGAGCTGAGCAACTGGGGGTGCTGGAAAGGCCCCCCTCCTACCACCACCCCTAGCAGAACAGTCAACTCCAGGTCTCTCTGCAGGAATGGCCCTGGATTTATGGAACTCACACACACACATACACATGCACATACACACACACACACACACACACACACATGAACACACACACCCCATCCACCATCTGATAAATGACAGACACACCTTCCGTGACCTAAGACTTGCATGCAGCCAAATGCTTGGACACACCCGGTGTGGGTGGGTACCTGCTGGTTCTAGCCAACAGACTGTATCTTACACTTTCACAATGACTTCAAACACACCCTGCAATTACCAAAATCTATAAATGTACCCAGCGACGCTGACACTCATCATTCCACAGGAACCCTTCTGGGGACGGTGGCTGGGGAGCTGCTGGGGGAGACCCTGGAGGAGGCTCTCTTCAGCCTTGGGCTCCCTTAGCGGGGCCTCCCAGGCTCACATCTCCCTAGTCCACGGCTGTCATGTGAACACTCAGTTCACGAACATTTCTTGTGAAAAAAGTGATTGCCATTTGTATCAAAATTTCTCATGCGAGATACCACCCAATTGTATTTTATCAAGACAAAATAGTAAATTAAATAAAACTTGTCCCCAAAACTCTCTCATGTCTTCTTATCTCCTTTAACATGTAATATTCACAGGATCAGTGTGAGGTACATATTCTGATCTTTATTCTGCAGGTTACATCCTGATGCCCTGAGACATATATAAGGTCACAGGGTTTGTATGTAATGGTGCAGGGATTCAAGCCCAGGATTCCCCACTTTGTCCAATGTCACTTATACTTCACCTACTGATGTTTAACTACTACGTATAAGAGTTTCAGCCAGCTACTGGATTGAGAAATGCTAGAAAGAGGAAATAAAAAGAGGAAGGAAGCCAGTTTGTAATACTCCTAGAAGGCTTAAGTTTCAAAAAAAAAATCACTGTTTTTTTTCTCTTGCTTCATCACTGAGGTTAGATTAACCTGGGTGACTCAGAAATTTGTTTCCTCTTCTTTCTCAATTTTAAAATCATCCTTATAATGAATTATTCCTCTCAAAAACATTTTAAAAACAGAGAATTAATAGCATAAATGTTATTGTGTGCAAAAAAATAAAGAATTGGAGCTATAAAAATAAACTTAAGCCTAAGAATTCCCTAGTGGTCCAGTGGTTAAGACTCGGAACTTTCATTGCTGAGGGCATGGGCTCAATCACTGGCTGGGGAACTAAGATCCCACAAGCTGCATCATGTGACCAATTAATTAATTAATTAGTTAATGTAGGCCTCTCCTATATCTAATTCTTTATAATGACCTAAATAGTCAGTCACTTTGACACTAGCAAAATTTGTCAAGACAAATGAGAAGTGAGGGCTTTTAATGCCAAGTTAGAATTCCAGTTGACTGTGACTATTTTTTAAAAAAATTAAAAAGTAAGGACAGAATTAAATCACCCCAGATGTATTTACTTGTTTTAAAAATAGTCTAACTTTTATCTTTCAGATAGGTGCAATTAACTGCATTTAACATAAAAATTAATGTGTGATGTCTATGTCAGCCTCAACCTCAGTGAGCCTTCAGCCTCACTGTTTTATTTACCGTGCATAATTACTTGCCTGGTAAACCTAGTAATTCTTGTTATACCAATGAGAATATGAAGATGTCGATAGCACAGCTGGTTTCAAAGCCTAGACTAGCTTTCAATTCCAGCTCTAGTGCTGTTCCTACGGACCTTTCAAATAAGGTTTGAGAAGTTTATATTTGTAGAAATCTATGAATGTATATTCTCTCTATATATATATATGTATATGTACACAGTGTCTTCTGACTCTACCACACGTCCACCCTACATTTAAGTGGGATCTACCTAAGACCATGTAAAACCGAAGTCACTGAGTGACTTCAGAATCTCTCAGAACAGGAAACACCTGTTGTGAATTTCCTAACACTAGAGTGAGGTGCACAACTCCAACAATCTCTAGATTTATACTCCTAACCAACATCTACTATCATCTTTAGAAGAACAAGCAGATGAAAAGCAAGTGTGGGGTTGGTCTCTGCGATGCTTGTGTTGGTTCCTAAAACAACAAAAGTTGTCAAATGTGCCCCTGAAACTTGGCACAGGTGACAAAGAGCTCAGACCTGCAGCCACACCCCCTCTGCTCACTGGCATCGAAGTTAGATTTGAGCTTGCTGCAGCATTTTTAATTGAATTTTTTTGCAGGAACACAGTGTAAATATTTTGAAATTGACCAGAAAAATTAATGACACAGAGAAAACAACAACTTCAAGGAAATTTCCCATTCCAAATTACCAAGTTTTCCCCCATAAAATTAAAAGACTTTTCTGTATTTGATTTCTTTCATAATGAATAATTTTTTGTTTATTGGATATTAAATTATTTATTGAACTATTACTTCAGTCGATCCAGCAACTAACTGGGCTGTTCTTTCTCTTTAACTAAACTGACCAATTATCAAACTAAATTCAGTAAGTATATTCTGGTATTGAACTGAACCACTCAGTTTTCTGCTTAATTTCTGGTTGTTTAAGATGAAAACTGAGTCTTCTTTTTGTCCATATCATATTTATGTACAATTTATAAATTACTTTCAGTTGCTAAAAAAATACATTTTAATTGGTCTAGCTATTTTCATTAAATTCAGTGCCAAACACAAACTAGTAAAGGATACACACATTCTAAGCTATTCAGTAAAACTAACATCACAACCAGAATGTACATTTGGGTTTGGTGAATGTTACATAGGCATTTGCTGATCTCTGAGATTTAAGATTATGTATAACTTAATTCAAATCTTGAACCAAAATATTCTCAAACAAGCATCTAAACAAGAAAACACCATTAAATTTTTACTCATCCTCTAAAAACATCCCACAGTTTAATTTTCATTATGTTAATAATACCAGTATGCAAAATAAAACCCTATTTCACAGAGAGAGACATGGAAATGGCTGAAATACCTGGTTCTTCTCTGCTTGACAGGAAACGGTCTTCCGAGCGTTGTTAGAGTTCAGACATGGCAACGACTGGTTTTATAAAGCTCTGCCCCTCCCACATGGTATGTTTGTCTCTGTCTATCTGTGTCCTTTGAGTGATTCAACATTTTACTCAGAAAGACATCATTAGAATAGAAATGCTTGTTTGCTAAGTCATCATTTAAGAAGATGACATCATTCAGAAACTTAAGAATTTAGCAATACCTACACAGGCCTGTTAAAATTAGCTAAAATCTGTCAGCCCCAGTTTCAACAGTCCCCTCTTTAACTTGCTCTCTTAGTAAGAAATTCTACAATGTCTCTTGTATCTTTTGACAAAAATGGCCTGGGAGCTTTTTGCAGTGGAATCCTTTCTCTTTTGAATCTAGACAGCCCCCAAACAATTCTTTGGGAACAGGAAAAAAAAAAACTTTTCTTCCTTATGTATTCTCTATTTTAAACCCTCTTACATTGTCTAAATAATTCTGAGTTCCACCCTAATCTGTCACAAATCACACCCAAAGAACATTTCATTTGCCCTTTTTTAGAACATAAATCTTATCTTTAATTAAACTGAAAATCCACTGGTACTTGAAGTTAACTTTTAAGTGGGTAAACTAAAGCTGTTAATTGGAATTTGTGATGTTGAAAACATGATTCTGAAAATCACTAGATTTTTTTATACAGTCAAAGGATTCTGATAAAAACAAATAAAAGATATGCATAATGAGAGAGAATCTGAGTTTTAAAATGTTCATATTGAAAAAAAAAAATAATAAAATGTTCATATTGTTAGAGCTTATTGAAAAGTGTTTGCAACACATTGTGAAGATGGTTTTTCTTCTCACTTTGCTTCCTTATTAAAGTAGAGTTGTTTTAAAATGTTCTTCCAACCTCTGCTGCACAGTGAAGTGACTCAGTTTTACACATATATATAGTTGTTGTTTTTTTAATATCCTGCTATCATGGGCTTCCCAGGTGTCACTAGAGGTGAAGAATCCTCCTGCCAATGCAGGAAACTAATAGAGGTAGATTAGATCCCTGGATCAGAAAGATCCCCTGAAGTAGGAAATTGCACTCTACTCCAGTATTCTTGCCTGGAAGATCCTATGGACAGAGGAACCAGAGTCAGACATGACTGAGCACACACAAACACCATTATGGCTTATTCTAGAAGATTGTATATACTTTCCCTGTGCTATACAGTAAGACCTGGTTCTATACCCATTCTAAATGCAATAGTTTTCATCCACCAGCGCCAAAATCCCAATCCATCCTTCTTCTTCTCCTCTCTCCTGCTTGGCAACCACAAGTCTAATCACTAGGTCTGAATTTGTTTCACAGATGTTCACTCACACCACATTTTAGATTCCACAAATAAGTGATATCATATGGTATTTGTCTTTCTCTCTCTGACTTACCTCACCTAGTATGATCATCTCTAGTTGCACACTTAACTTTTATGCATAGGAAATCCCCAAAGCGTTAGGGATGAAAAGAAGCAAAAGCACCATGCTTCTTCTCTGCTGGTGTGGCAAGCCCCATGTCTCCACTGGAAGAGCTGAGTTGACAACCTGGAGTGTCCTTGAAACCAATCCTGTGGGTTTGAGCCCTGTGTGAGCTTCTTAGCCTGACTGTGGTCCACAGAGCCAGACTTTTCTTTTTAGCTCTTCTTGCTAATGTGAGTCTCTGGTCAAAAAGGAGTGGGCTGACTTAACCCAAAGTGTTAGTCGCTCAGTTGTGTCCAACTCTTCGTGACCCTATGGACTACAGACCATCAGGCTCCTCTGTCCATGGGATTCTCCAGGAAAGAATAGTGGAGTGGGTAGCCATTCCCTTCTACAGCAGATCTTCCCCACCCAGGGATCAAACCCAGGTCTCCCGCATTGCAGACAGATTCTTTATCATCTGAACCACCAGACTTAACCCAAATGCCTCATTATTATTAAAGGGGCAATGAGATAGGTGTGTTCTTCAGAATCTGGCCTTCAAAAGCCAAACTATTCAGTTTATTAATTTCTGGAAGATCTCAGGTCACATAAAGAAAAAGAGCTGAAATTTCACTTAAAGAGTGACCTTTCCACTCCTCATTTCTCCATTAGACCACAGTAACCCTGCAGGCAGCCACTGGCCCTTTCATAGATTGTCATGTCCCTTGGCACTCAGCCACTGCTCTGTCTCAGTGAACACTCAGTGGGTGCTATTGCTTGGTGGCCTAGGTCTCTCTCTTTTTTCAGTCTCAGTCCCCTGGAGGGCACCCCTGACACTGCAACCAATTTGTTCAACTGTTTTCTAACCACACATAGGCAGCACAACAGTCTGCTAAGCCAATAGTGAATGTATTATCACAGAAGGATCCTCTATGACCCATCTCCCAGAGTAATGGAAATAACAGCAAAAATAAACAATGAGACCTAATTAAGCTTAAAAGTTTTTGCACAATGAAGGAAACTATAAGCAAGGTGAAAAGACAGCCTTCAGAATGGGAGAAAATAATAGCAAACAAAGCAAAAGACAAAGAGTTAATCTCAAAAATATACAAGCAGCTCCTTCAGCTCAATTCCAGAAAAATAAGCGACCCAATCAAAAAATGGGCCAAAGAACTAAACAGACATTTCTCCAAAGAAGACATACAGATGGCCAACAAACATATGAAAATATGGTCAACATCACTGATTATCAGAGAAATGCAAATCAAAACCACAATGAGGTACCATTTCATACCGGTCAGAATGGTTGCTATCCAAAAATCGACAAACAATAAATGCTGGAGAGAGTGTGGAGAAAAGGGAACCCTCTTACACTGTTGGTGGGAATGCAAACTAGTACCCCCACTATGGAGAACAGTGTGGAGATTCCTTAAAAAACTGGAAATAGAACTGCCATATGACCCAGCAATCTCATTGCTGGGCATACACACCGAGGAAACCAGATCTGAAAGAGACACATGTACCCCAATGTTCATCACAGCACTGTTTATAATAGCCAGGACATGGAAGCAACCTAGATGTCCCATCAGCCGATAAATGGGTAAGAAAGTTGTGGTACACATACACAATGGAATATTACCTAGCCATTAAAAAGAATACATTTGAATCAGTTCTAATGAGGTGGATGAAACTGGAGCCTATTATACAGAGTGAAGTAAGTCAGAAAGAAAAACACCAATATAGTATACTAACACATATATATGGAATTTAGAAAGATGGTAACGATGACCCTATATGCGAGACAGCAAAAGAGACACAGATGTATAGAACAGTCTTTTGGACTCTGTGGGAGAAGGCGAGGGTGGGATGATTTGAGAGAACAGCATTGAAACATGTATATTATCATATGTGAAACGATCACCAATCCAGGTTCGATGCATGAGACAGGGTGCTCAGGGCTGGTGCACTGGGATGACCCTGAGGGATGGGATGGGAGGGAGGTGGGAGAGGGGCTCAGGATGGGGAACACATGTACACCCATGGCTGATTCATGTCAATGTATGGTAAAAACCACTACAATATTGTAAAGTAATTCGCCTCCAATTAAAATAAATACATTTTTTAAAAAGAAAGAAAAAAAAGTGAATGTATTAACAGCTAAAACATTAGTCACCTTTATTTCCATTGAACCAAAGCTGTGAGATTCGGTTCACACTCCATAGTGTCCACCCTGACTTCTACCAACTTCGGTGAATTTCTGTTACATAGAACTGTACCCCTTCAAGTTGAACTTGCAACATAAAAATGTATGATTATTAATTAATTACCCTTGTGTGTTCCAACTGTTTCATCTGGGTTGAGCTTCTGGCACTAACTAGATTATATGCTTCATTCCCCTTTAGCAGCAAGAACAGTGCTGAGCATCAAGTGGGTACTGAATATTTTTTGATGAATTGAATAAGATGCTAAAACTCTCTAGAAAGATCTTATAGTGTGATGAGCAAAGATGTGGATTCTGAGAGACTCCAAAAGTCTGATTTGAATCCTCTTCCTGCCATTTAGTGGGAAGCCCTGGTGGCTCAGATGGTAAAGAATCCACCTGCCTAAGAAGGAGAAGCAGGTTTGATTCCTGGGTCAGGAAGATCCCCTGGAGCAAGAAATGGCAACCCATTCCAGTATTCTTGCCTGGGAAATCCCATAGACAGAGGAGCCTGGTGGTCTACAGTCCATGGGTTTGCAAAAGAGTCGGACACAACTTAGTGACAAAAAAATCAACAAAGATGCTATAGACTAACTGTATGTCCTGTCCTTGTGCTTAGTCACTCGGTCATGTCCGACTCTTTGCAACCCTGTGGACTATAACCCACCAGGCTCCTCTGTCCATGGGGATTCTCCAGGCAAGAATACTGGATGGGTAATCTTATGCAAATGCCTCAACTTCTGTGAGCTTACATTTCCTAACATGACCCACAGCTAGTACTGTTTATTGCCTATGCAAGAGCAGTTCATTTTTCATGTCTTTTCTCCTGATTTTTAGTATTATTCACAGATTTCTTGATCTTGGGAAGAAGGACTTAGTTGTTGCTCATCTAGAGGGTGGATAGATAACCCAGTTCTAGTCAATGAGATGTGGGAGAAACCTGCTGGGGAAAATCTGGGGAAATTTTTCCTTCCTGATAAGAGGGAGATATGTGAAGAGAACCCTCTGTTCTCTACACCACCCCTCCTACCCGACTTTGAGCAGGGTTGTACGATGATGTGATACTGAGAAATGCTACAGCCATATCGCAACCACAGGGAAGCCGGAAAGACTTGTAAAGACGCCAAACCAGAAGCCCGACACCAGAGTTCCTAAGCCAATGCTGGAAACCAGCTACCTCCAGTTTTTTCTCTTGTTGTTAGTCGTATTAGATAATAAATAAATCTGTATTGTTTAGGCATTGTGAGACAGCTTGAGTCCTTGTTTGCAGCCAAAAGCATTCCTAGAAGACACAGACTTTTGTGAAGAATGAATGAACTACTGTTTGTCAAGTACTTAACATATTATCCTTTACATGGCAAGTGCCCCATGGTGTTAGCTGGTATAACAGAGTGATCGCTGGTGTCCAGGTGTGGAAGTCACCACCCTGCCTAGATTAGAGCAATTTGATGAGATCAACATCCGAAAAAGACATTCACCAATCAAGCAATTGGAGAAAGTTGTAAAAGGCAATATATGATTCAGAGCCAAACTGAATAGTGCCAAAAGTAGGAAGTGTCATAGGGAGGAGGGGAAAGCATTGAAACTATGTGTGAGGACCGCAAGGAAAGGGTTGAGATAAATTTTAAAAATGAAGATTGAAAAGAAAAGACACTAAAATTACAAAGTGGGGAGCACACTGACTGGCTGTCTGGAGCAGTCAGTGTCCAGGAGCTGGAGAGAGGAAAGGAGACAGCATCTCACAGAGGGGCCTCTAATGCTAGATGGAGTTGAACGCTAATCTAAAGGTGTGCTTTTGTGCTCACTTGCTAAGTCATGTCCAACTATTCACAACCCCATGGATGATAGCCTGCCAGGCTCCTCTGTCCGTGAAATTTTCCAGGCAGGAACACTGGAGTGGGCTGCCATTTCCTTCTCCAGGGGGTCTTCCTGACCCAGGGATCAAGCCCTCTTCTCCTATGTGTCTTGCATTGGCAGGTAGTTTCTTTACCACTAAGCCAGCAGGGAAACCCAATCTAAAGGCAGCCTACTGCACACCCCGGAGAAGGGAAGTAACTTGTAAAATGTGGTGTTTTACCAAGAAAAATCTGGGAAGTCTGGAAGAGAAAGAATCCAAAGGATAAACACGTCTTAGGATGCTACTTTGAAAAGCACAGCTTCTACGAAGTGTTCCTTACTATTGTAAAATATATTTGATTAGGTTTTATGGTAAGATTAGTGACCCTGAAATAGTACATGTAACAGTTGTAGGACAGATCATTTCTATGGAAGTAAAGAATAAAATGAACAGAATATCTTTCACCTTCTCATTTTCTTATTTTCTAGGAAATGTGTATTTGATTATCTTAAGTGGAAAAAGGAAGGATATATAATTAAATATATAGTATGATGTGAACTATATATATTAATATGTGCAAAAATATGACTTGAAGAAAATACGTCAAAATGTAAACAGTGATATCTCTGCATTATAGCTTCATAGATGTTCAACATTTTTTCATTTACTTTAAAAATTTTTTATATATACTATAATGGGTATGCATTTATTTTAAAATCAAAAATATATTATCAAATTATCTATATTGAAGTGTTCATTTTCTTTCCAGTAGCACTACAATGAATTATGTATAAAGTAGAAATAATATGCAGAAATAATACCCAAAATAAGAAAGCAACTTTATGAATAAGGTTCTAATATTCTAATTTAGAGATGACATACCCTGTCCTTTGTTTTTGAAACTCAAGGTCAACCGTGATTGAATAGTGCTTGCAGTTAACTATTCGGTGTCTGTCTTCCTGCCAGATGGGTAAACATCATGAGTTCCACAACCACAATCATCTTTCCTGATGGCCAGGAGAGACACTTGGCTCAGGCTGTTTCTCACTAAATGCTTGATAAATGACTTATTCATCCTCAATGCACTGTGATGTCTTTCTGTTCTCTCCAAGTTGAATGAGCAAACACTAACACTTCCTAATTACCCTTTCCATGTGATTGGGGACTGTATGATTTAGAAAGATATATCTACCCTGGCAGTAATGTCATTATTGAAGTTATCCAAAGGATAATGTAAATGTAGGTCAAAAAGGAGCCCCATTTGATACAAAAGTCCATATAGTGGGACTTCCCTGGTGATCCAGTAGTTAGGACTCCGAACTTCCACTGCAGGGGGCACAGGCTTGATCCCTGGTCCAGGAAATAAGATCCCGCATGCATGGCGTAGTCAAAAAATAAACAACCCTTAAAGATAAGACATCATGCAGAGAGAGAAAATGTACAGAGGAGAATGCCCCAAGTTGAACACCAGCTGTACTCAGACAGTTCCAACAAATATCAGATGATTCCAAAAAATATCACTGGAACAACAACAACAAAAAAAAATCCAGATAACCCACAACATTGTAAGAAGAATAAATTATTTTTAAAAAACTCCATATAGTAATCTTATTTTATAAAATACTTTCAGTTAAATATACTACAACATTGTTTTTATAACAAAGATCATTAAAACAGATTAGCCTGTGCGTTTAAATAGCATGATTCACTTTAGAAATTTGAATAGTTGTTGCTGAGAGCAGGACCAAGTGTATATGAAAGTAGTTACCCCTGTAGTGTGAATTTGGGGTCACCTTGACTAAAACATCCTCCAACATACATTCCTTGAAGTATCTTTATAAGAGAATAAATATCTCCTTTTACAATTGGCAATAAAAAATATAGTATGTTAATGTCTCTTGGAGAGATGATACATGTTTTGAAATTCCTGCAGAGAGGGTTTTGATTGAGTGGAAGGGGACATGGTCAAGGAAGGAGTTTCGGGGTGTGTGAAGAGGATAAGCAAGAGAATGAGAAGGTTTTTAGTGAGATTGGGGCTAGGCCACAGAGAGGGACAGTTCCAGAATCCAGGACAACAGAAAGCAAACCTCACCTATTTTAAGATGTTGCCCCAGGCTAGCCACAAGTGTGAGAAAGTTTGTACATGAAACAAGCTTTGTTAGGGGGTGTAATACCTCATCAGAGTATTTATCTTGTTGCCAAGTGATAAACCCAATGTGGATGCCATGGTTGGTAGACTGTGGGAACACATATCCAGGGTTCTGTGATTCAGTGGTTTGAGAAGGTCAACAACCTTCCTAAGACTTATCATGACAAAAGCATGCAAAGAGATTGCCTTTTTAGAGCAGCCTCAGAATGCATCGTGAATCATGAATTCACTCACCATACACATCAGGTGAAACTCTGCACTTACAATGATGCATTTCCTTCAAGGACCTAGTGATGTATTATTGGATTCCTGAAGCCACAATTGCCTGCATCATTCAACTCTATTATCCTTGTGGATTACTTTTCTATAAATGGATTATTATATCACTTAACACTCCTTAATTTACTCTCTCTTTTATCTAGCATGTTCCTACTACATCTCAGTCAATGGCATATGCCTAGTAAAAGTAAACACTTCAGTTTCAACCTTCATAAAACATACATAGACAATAAATAACCACATCTTCATTTAAGGCACTCCAAATCTAGGTATCAATTACTTTTGCTTTACACTTCTATGAATTTCTGTATTTTTTTTTCCTTTGAGTAGATAAATGACTTGAGACCAAATTACATGCCTGATTCACATACACATCCAGATTTGGCCTCATATAAAATGAGTAGGGTAATCCTTTAATTTCTAGGAAGGACATGGCAAAGAAAAGTTAGATGAATTGTGAGGCAGGGATGTGTTTTATCACAGGATCAAACCAGGGAATCCATATTGTCTTCAAATAGCCTTATTTAGACTTGTGTCAAATGAGGAGGAGGGAGAGGAAATTTTTGCTTAGTTCTTCCCTGTTCATTAGTCACAATTCATGGAATGTATGGACAGCAATATGGGGATGTGAATGGGATGTGTGGATGACTGGGGAGGAGGAGGGAAAGGAAACAACGAAGACTCCTACAACTCTATCTCCAGCCTTGACCTCTCCCAGACCTTGAGATGCCAAATCCAACTTCTTACGGACATCTCCACTGATTGACCATGGCCACTTGGGTTTCAGTGTGCCCAAAACTGGACACGCTATCTCCCCATCATTCTCCCAGACATGTTTCTCCTTACCTACTCCCCATTTACCAGTCATCCAAGCCAAAATCAAAGCCACATCCTTGACGTCTTTATTTTCATCCACTGTCACATCTATCAGTTAACAGATCTCACTAATTTTAGTTTTAAGATATTTTGAGTTGAGTTCTCTATTTTTTTCTTTTAAACTATTGCCCTGGCTCAGATCTTCATCATCTCTACCCTGATCTGTCTTGCATGTCTTGTTCTTTAAGCCACAGCTTATTGTATTTACAATGTAAATCTGACCCAGCCTTGACTCTTCTTCAAATTTTTCAATGAGTCCCCATTATGTTACCTGTCACTTAAGGCTTCCCTGGTGGCTCAGATAGTAAAGAATCTACCTGTAGTGCAGGAGACACAGGGGATATGGGTTTGATCCCTGGGTTAGGAAGATCCCCTAGAGAAGGAAATGGCAACCCACTCCAACATTCTTGCCTGGGAAACCCCATGGACAAAGGAGTTTGGTGGGCTACAGTCCAAAAAGGTTGCAAAGAATCAGACACAACTGAGCGCACACATACTCAATGTCCTAACTGGGTTCACATGGGTCCAAGATCATTTGTTATCTAGTCCCTGCCTTCCTCTCAAATCACATTAAAGACTCTAGGTAAGTTTTTATCATAATATTGTGTTGGCCAAAAAATTTGTTTGGGTTTTTCCACACAAACTTTTTGACCAACCCAATAGCTGGCACATAGTAAGTACTCAAAATTAATGATTACTATCACATTCAACTTTATTATGTACTTAGAAATTGTATTAAAGTGCTATCTTTGCATATTTTTTTCCTCAGTAAGGCTCTTTCAGGGCAGAAATTGGGTGTCTCATTTTTTAACTTGGTATAATATGTGCTCATTGTGGATACCTACTTACTGTTTTTTTAATTAAACTGAAAACTATCTTTTGTGTCTCAATGCTGATCTTCTATAGAACTATTGAATACCTAAAGTATGGTTTTTTTCTTCTTTCCCCTTCTCTATGAGGATAGAAAGTATCAACTGAAAAAAAAAAAAATCACATCCTGAGAGTTTTATTTGGTGGGAATTTTTAGGACTTGAAGCCCAGGAGGCAGCATCTCAAGTAACCCTGAGAGAACTGCTCTCCAACAAGGTGATGGGGGAGAACCAGGTTATATAGAAGTTTTGCAACAAAGGGTAGGTAGTCTGAATGTCAAAAGATTATTGTAAATTAAAGAAAATCAATATCCCAAGTTAAGGAATTTAGCACTTTTCTATATGTGAGAAGATGCAAGAGTCTGGGCTCACTGAAATCATTCCTTTGGTATGTATCTCAGCTATCTGGGGCCAGGATCCTATGTTTTCACATCCTGAGTTTCCTCAGGGCTCACTGTAGGGAGTGCGTGCAGTCTGATCACTGCTAGATGGCAGGTATTCTTTCCTTCCTGAGTTTCCTCAGGGCTTACCAGCTCACCATCTGTGGTGACTGCAATCTCTGATGACTGGGACATTCATTTTTTTACCAATGTGGCAGCAAATACTCCATTTCTCAAAAACTTAATCTTCCAGGACAGAGAGTAGTTAAGAGTGAGCCCCATGAACTGTATATGAGGTGAATGCTGGGACCCTGGGTCTAAGAGCCCAGGGAACTATAGGGGCAGGTAGGCAAAGGAGCAGACATCTTCATCTTGTACAACAGGCTTGGAGGGGAACAGGCCTGTGGAAGGGGCAACATTTCCTCTACTCCAGAGCTAGAGTGAAGTTGGGACCCCAAGTCTAAACAGTGAGGAAGTAACAGTACTAAGGAAGGAGGCAAAGAACTAAAAGATGATAATGGCAAGGCCACAGAAAGTGGACTTTACAGGGGAAGAAGTCTACTCCATCTGCCTTTATTTTCTAAGTTTTGTATTGGACACTTGACTCCAAACAGAAGTGAATAAAACTTTCGATGATAAAGGAATTTTTTTAAAATGCTGCTAAACACCACCTTTTAGGTTATAGACTATGTGAGACTGGCAAGATTACTAGCTTCATTGAAATAAATAAATGATTTATGCCAATGGCACTGAAGTGAATAAGCTAATGAGAACATACAAAGATCAGAACATCTCAGATTTCCATCAAGTCTCAATTGGGATGACTTTTTCTCCCTGACATTTGCTTCTAGTTACTTAATCCATTCCTTTGGAGCCCTTGCTGATCGGAAGTCTGAGTCAAAGGAATGAATATCCCCCAAAGTATATTGTGTCTCAGTGAATTTTGCTCTTATCACCCTTCCAACACTACTTTAATCCTATTTCTTAGTAATTTCCATACTTGCCCCCACAAGCGTGTTGCCTTAAAATTGCGTTGGCCAAGAAGTACATTATGGAAAAACGCAAATAAAATTCTTGGCCAACCCAGTTTGAAAGTGCTGGCTTATCTGTTCACACACTGGCAGGACATGAGATTGAGTACAATAATCTAACTTTTCTTTAGTAGTTACAAACTCTCACTCCATAACCAATTCATGGAATTGTCTGGGCAAAGAGAAATTGGTTATGGAATAAGAGTTTGTAACTAAAGCTCATTACAAAATTTTTTTGGAGAACTCCACCATCAAGGAAGACCTTTGGTCATCATACTTGCCTAATAGTCATGACCTCTTAGCCTGAATCTATGACTCATATTGAAATTATGCTACATGACTTTCTAATATGGCATCATAAACTTGAAGCAAGATCCTCTTCCTTCTAATCATATCAGTGTGGAAATTTGCACACGTATCCTGCATTTCCAATGTTTGATACAGTCATCTAAATTATAGTAAATAATACTCATGAGTCCCAACAGCTTTGGATAAAATTATAAAGTAGGAGAGATTTGAAAATAGTTACATGTTCTGTATTCAGAACTATTGTTGTTATAAATGAAATTATGCAGGTGAAGCATGAACAAAATGTCTGATTACATTAAACACTCAATATTATTATTATTGAAGAAGGACATGGCAGCCCACTCTGGTATTCTTACCTGGAAAATTCCATGGATAGAGGAGCCCAGTGGGCTATAGTTCATGGGGTCGCAAAGAGTTGGCCACAATTGAGCAACTGAGCACATTATTGTTAGAGTATTATTAGTAATTATCTCGAGATATTATGAGATATAATTAAGATATAATTATCTCTTAATTATAACACTTGAGTGTTATACTGACACCTGATAATAGTTGTGTGATATTGACTGGGTCTTCTTAGGCTTTCTCTTCCACATTGTGGTCGTCCCATACAAATTATAAAATATTTTAATGCACATTGTGTTGGTTGCTTGATCATGTCCAACTCTTTGCAACACCATGGACTGTAGCCCACCAGGCTCCTCTGTCCATGGAATCCTCCAGGCAAGAATGCTGAAATGGGTTGCATTTCCTTCTCCAGGGAAACTTTCCCACCCAGGGATTGAACCCGGGTCTCCACATTGCACGCAGATTCCTTACCATTTGAGCCACCAGGGAAGCCCCATTAATGCACATTATCTTATTAAATATGTTCAATGACTGCTTAACCAGATAAATCATTGTTTTACAGCTGAGGAAATAGGATAGGAGAGCAGTCAAAGTATGTACCTCATAGTTACTGAATGGTCAAAATTAAATTAAATCTAAATGTTTTAGGTCAACGCTCTACTTTTGAAACGTATGAGTCTATATTCCTGTGATTCTTTAAGGAACTACCAGGACCACCAGGATCAGACAATGTGGTATTCACTCTTGGCTTCCCCAGAGCCTGGCAAAGTCATTAGCAAATGATAAGTCTTCAGTCAATATGCTAAGCTGGACCCTCCCAGGATATGTGACTTCTGGCAATGCATTGTCTAACATCCCAACCAACTTATAGCTGGGGTTTTCTCTGCATTAGATGCTGTCAGAAAGAAAGGTGGATAATTTTCCAGTATCTGAATAAAGCTTTGCTTATGGGGAGGGGAGACTAGAATGAGGATAAAACTAAATGATCAATAAGCGAAATCATTGGAGAGGTGAAGTTTAAGGGTGTTTCGTATTTTATGAAGGGCACAGTGACTTCATTTTTGTCTGAGTTTGGACAATATTATGAGAGGACCCTATTTTGTCTCATTTTTTTTCATGGTCTCAGAGTGACTTGTCGAGGTTGGTATCCCATGACATGGTGGTTTATGTCTAACAGGAGAGTAATATGACCTGGTTGTGTCAGACCAGCTTCTGAAATGTCAGGGACTGCTGCTCTTTTCATTTGTATGTTTTCTTCCTGATGGTTAAACAGCAGTCATTCTGGAGAAAGAAATTTGCAAGAATTGGAAGATGGCACAATATGCTAAAGTGCTACAATGAAAACTTTCCAACCCAGGGATCGAACCCAGGTCTCCCACTTGGCCGGAAGATGCCTTACCATTGTACCATCTTCCAATTCATGAAAAGTTGCCATACTAAGATGGCAAACTGCAGGAGATGGTGAGGGACAGATAAGCCTGGCGTGCTACACTCAGTGGGGTCACAGTGTCGAAAGTGACTTGGCAACTGAATAACAGCAACAACCCAATGTGCTAAAGAGATTATAAAAAATATCATCTCATGCTCATGGATTTAAACTGACTTGCTTGAATGAAAGAAATAAAAGAAACATAAAATATTTCCATGAGCTTATGTTTACTGTGGATTCCTTCTGATCCTATTTTTTTTGTTTTCTATCCCTACACTATTCTGAGTTTATACTCATCAGTCCCTTGTTTTATTTTTATGCCTTTACTACCTTTAAGTCTAATAACAGGTTGTTGAGTTTAGCTTATGTGTGAGCTTTATAAAAATTTGGCCCTATTTGTCCATACTCTAGAGTGGGTCTCAGCAATAAATAAAGAGCCAGAGAATCTCTAAATGTTTTAGTCTTTGCTAACCCTATGGTCTCTGCCACCTCTACTCTGCTCTTGGGGTGGGAAGGCAGAGCGGGCTCACCCATGTTTGAACACAATTTAACTCAAAAAGCAGGATGATGGGACATGAACTGTAGTTTGCTGCTCCTGCTCCAGAAAAACTCTGAACATGTACATATACAGTAAACGCAAGAGTCTCTGTATGGTCTGTACAAAACAATGCCAAATAGGTTACAAAATTTTACATATTCCATCAAGTCTTCTGGATCTTGGTGATTCCATTTTACATTATTCAGCCAGGTTGCTTCTTGTAGGGATAGTCCGTGTTTTCATTACTACTCCACTGAGTTAAAGTGTCACAGATTATTTATCCATTCTGTTGTCAATACACATTTAATTTGCTTCTGGTGTTCATCTTCTGATGTGATTTTCTAAGATATATTCTCACCAACACTATACAGAGATATCTCTAATACACACCTCTCCAGTATTTGATATTGTCAAATTTCTTAATTTTTGGCCATCTAACTTATTTTAAAAAAAGGTTGATCATTATTTGCATTTCCCTGATGACAGAAGAGGTTGAATATTCTTTCACAATATTACAATGATGTGGACTTCCTTTTCTGTGAAATGCTTTTTTTTTTTTTTTGTGGGACATTTTAGGAAGGCATTTTTTCTTTTTTCATTTTTAATTTATCTTTCTTTTATTGACTTATTGGAGTTCTTTATACATATTTTCAGTTATATATGTTGTAAAAATATTCTTATTTTGTCTTTTTTCAAAAAATTTTTGTTTGTGTTGTTTTGGCAATTTAAATATGTCTATACTTTGTTACATGCTTAGTGTTTTATGTTTTTTTAAGGAAATCTTTTCTATCTCAAAGTCAGAAAGATATTCATAACTATAGTAACTTCTAAAATTTTTGCCTGTAAGGAGGACTAGAGCTACTTGAAAAAAATAAGTGATTCCATATCTAGGGCAGGAAATATACAAGATGAATCTGGAACATAATTGTCTTACCAGAAAAACAAGGAGGCCATCAAAGATACCTAGGGTCATGTCAGTAGGACTCAGAAGCCAACTTGCAAAAATCTCCCACAGGCTAAACATACGGCAATTTGAGAATGAAAAAAATAATAAATCACAGTAATAAATGGGAACATTGCAAATATATTAAAATCCATGAGTTAAAATGATAATGAAAGGAAATAGCACCAAAGAATGCAATCAGCAAAACTATTGAATTTCATGGGAGAATATGTAATAAAATCACTAATTTCCTTCAAAAACTTTATTTCAAGGACAAAAAAGGAGAAATGTAGATTGAAAGAGAGAAGAGATATTTTTAAAGTAATTTGTGGATCTTAGTTGGATTCTGATTTAAAATCAGCCAGTTATAAAAGGAGAAAATGGAGAGTCAAGTGGAGAAATTTAAACAGACATTGGCTTTTTGGATGATACGATTATTTGTTCATTGGATTAAGGATCTTGTATTTTTATTTTAAACAGTCTTTACCTTAGTGAGATGTGCTGAAATATTTGTGGATAAAATGACATGATACCTAGAATTTGTTTCATAGTATTCCAAGCTGAGGGAGAAAGTGGAGTTTCTGTGAAACAAGAGGCCATACGGTGATAATAACTAAAGCTACTTGGTAAGCATACTGAGGTTCATTAAACTGTTGTCTCTACTTTTATACATATTTGAATTTTTTCATAACAGAAATAAAATAAAATTCAACACCATAATCCAATAAAAGAATTTTTTCAGCTACTCCATGGACCCATGTGAATCAGTGGGTAGAGGGTGAATGGTCTGCTCTTTGTATTAGTTCCCAAACCAGGTGTAGCATCCCGTGTTACCTAGAAAAGAACATAAGGCAATGCTTACACATTAAGTATTAATATAAGGTATAATCCCAGGGCATCAAAAGGGAAGGAAGAAGGGAAGTGACACAGACAAAGAAGGAGAGCTGTCACCAAGAGGTTCATCACCTGGTTGGCTGCAGCTCGAACGCCCAGCCAGACGCCCTTTCACACAGAACGCCTCCGAGAAGCTGTATGGAAAGAGAACACGTTGGACGGTGCATCAGAACAAAAGAGAGACATTTATTAATGGGCTTATTCTAGGCTCCTGTCTCTCTAATCCAGGATTGTCCCATGGAACATGAACTCTTTCAGCTTCTGGGCTGTGCTTCCCAGCCCCTCTGGACAAGTGCTGGGAGAAGCATCTCTAACATGCAAAGCACTTTGACATTGTTCTCTTATTTTACATGCTTTCCTTAGATCTTCGTGGATCCTAACCAGTTTTATTTTAGAATGGGACATCAAAAAGCTGACTTCAAGTTCTGCCTAGAAGGGAACCTGGGAAGAGGGGAGAAAAGTGTTGAATGTAGGATCATCTAGCTGGATGATTCTTCAGGACAATCCCAATATTACTATCTTCGGATGCCTGCAGGACAGTGGCTGTCAGATTTCTGGGGTCCCGGGGAAGTCTGAAAAATTCAGAATTTAAACTTTCACTTGCTTGTCCTTTTTTATTGTGGCAACACTGATCTTATCTATGTCTGCTGCAGTGTAATCTGGAGGTCACCCTCTGACTCTCTCTGAAGAATTAACATCCAGGTCACCTACCTTCCTATCGGGTGGGAGAGGTGCAGTTTGCTGCCTGTGTGTAGTGTGGGAGAGGATCTGCTTGTCAAACTGCTTCTTCAGCAGTCTACCACTCTTTCTATTTGTATGTTTTTTTTCCACTCAGTCCTGGATTTTTAATGTACCCAGTGCTGCTAATTCCTTAGAGATACTCTGTGGGTCCCAGCCTTTCCCATCCCTCACTTTCTAGGATTCAACATGTTGGGTTCTGCTAAGTCAATTACCACTCTAAATAACCAATCCACTTTTTAGCCTCCAAAAAGTTTTATGGCTGCTATATTCTTTGTAATTCTATCTCCCTAGATCAGTGCTTTAAAACAACAGCAACAACAAGAAAACTTTATGATCTCCTTGTGTGATTTTAGAAAAGATCTGAGGTTAAATAAGCATGTGTAATTGTTACCATCTTCAACCAAATGTCTCCCAGAATTTCCTACCACAGCCTTCAGGAGGCTGTGTTAGGTGACTGACTGCATCATGACATTTTGTGCTGTTTGAGGTCTTTTGTTGATCCATGTATTTGACCTCAGATATTTCTCCTCATGCATGAGTAGTGCCAGGCATGACTCCTTAGTGATACATATCTGAGTCAAGTGAGTTACAGGGAATTTTTTAAATGCCTTTCAAGCTTAAATTGTGGGGTTGGCTCTAAATCTTGCCTTATTTTGTATTTTGCTCTTTCCAATGTCCACACCCAAACTCTTCCCCCTTAGCTTCTCTCCCTGCCCTCCGTTTCTTGATGGTCAGAAAGATATGGATTCCAGGTAGCATAATGAACACTGCAGAGCCCGGGAATTTGGGACCTGCCAGCTTGGCACAATGGAGTACGGAGTAGAGAGGTAGGCATTGACCTGTTTTCAACTAGAACTGTGTTCTCTTCCCCTTGACTTCAGCTGCCAGACCAGGGAATCTTCACACTGAGAACTTTCCAAGTCCACCACACTGTAGCTCTGGTCTCAGTGCTTATTCCTGCCAGTTTAGTCAGTTCAGTCACTCAGCCGTGTCCGACTCTTTGCGACCCCATGAATCGCAGCATGCCAGGCCTCCCTGTCCATCACAAACTCCCGGAGTTTACTCAAACTCATGCCCATCGAGTCAGTGATGCCATCCAGCCATCTCATCCTCTGCAGTCCCCTTCTCCTCCTGCCCCCAATCCCTCCAAGCATCAGGGTCTTTTCCAATGAGTCAACTCTTCGCATGAGGTGGCCAAAGTATTGGAGTATCAGCTTCAGCATCAGTCCTTCCAATGAACACTCAGGACTTATCTCCTTTAAGAGGGACTAGTTGGATCTCCTTGCAGTCCAAGGGACTCTCAAGAGTCTTCTCCAACACCACAGTTCAAAAGCATCAATTCTTCGGCGCTCAGCTTTCTTCACAGTCCAACTCTCACATGCATACATGACCACTGGAAAAACCACAGCCTTGACCAGACAGACCTTTGTTGGCAAAGCAATGTCTCTGCTTTTTAATATGCTATCTAGGTTGGTCATAACTTTCCTTCCAAGGAGTAAGCGTCTTTTAATTTCATGGCTGCAGTCACCATCTGCAGTGATTTTGGAGCCCAAAAAAATAAAGTCTGACACTGTTCCCACTGTCTCCCCATCTATTTCCAATGAAGTGATGGGGCCAGATGCCATGATCTTAGTTTTCTGAATGTTAGGAGGTTAGTAAATCATTTTCTCAAACACTCAAGGGCCAAGTTTCTTAGAAATTAATATGGATACAAACTTCCTGAAGATCTTAATATTCCAATTCTGTTTAACTAGGTCTTCCATAAGACTTGAGACTCCACATTCCCAACAAACTCCTTGGTGATGGATCTTTGTTAGACCAGATGCTGCTATTCTGAGGACCACACTTTGTGGAACAAGACTCTGCATGTTCTTTCCTTCTGTAAAGCCTGTCTATACCCTCCCATGCTATGTGGTGCAGTGGGCACTGTTAGTGCCTTGCCTACATGCTCATCCCCATCTCTGAGTGCTCTGCTGCTAATGGCTTACATCTGCAACATTCAGAGAGTTTCCACTGGGTGCTCAAGCCCTGCCTCCAGTACTGAGAGCTGGGAGAACATGACAGTTTTACAACTCCTGTGGGAGGCCCATAGCCAACAGCTGCCGTAGGTGAGAACCCAAAAGTTCAACTCCTTTGCTTTGTTCTGATGTGGTACAAACCCTGAAATTTAACCCCTTGGAGCTCCCCAGGTGATTAGGCTGAGTCTGGGACTTCACTTGAAATCCCACCCTTATTTGGATTCCTCTCCTTCCTCCCCTGTACCCTTTCTGGTTTCCCCTGGGGGTACTTCCTTAAAAGATTCACTTCTGCAAAAATCCAAGGCTTAAGGTTTACTTTTGAGAGAACCCATCCCCTGGAGGAGGGCACAGCAACCCACTTCAGTATTCTTGCTGGAGAATTCCATGGATAAAGGAACCTGGCGGGCTACAGTCCATGGGGTCTCAAAGAGTCAGACACAACTGAAGTTATTTAGCATGCACACACACAACCTACCAATAAAACAGGTGACTTTCTCCAAAATAGTTCTTAGACTCTAATGAAACCTAAGAAGAGAGGGATTGTAGCAGGAAATGTTCAAATTAAGAGATGGTACAGGGACTTTGCTGGTGATCCAGTGGTTAAAACTCTGAGCTTCCAATGCAGGGGATGCTGGTTTGATCTCTGGCCCGGGAACTAAGACCCCATGTGCCTCACGGCATGGTCAAAAATTTTAAAAAGAGAGAGAGAGATGGTTGGCTACAGTTTCCCAGCACAGCACCTGACACGTAGTAAGTGCTTCATTTGTTTTAGCTTGATAAAGTTCATTCCTGTATCAGGACCCACGAGGTAGAGGCTGACTCAGGACCCAGCCCACGTCACAAACCTAAGCCTAATCAGCCTCCACTTAGGGGCAACCCCTGTCAGGGGAAACCACCTCCACCAGTCACCGTCCTCCAGCCCAGCCTTAGCTGGCTCACCTTCCCCTAGAAAATAGGATCTGCTACCTTATAAGGCGATCCCTGACTTCCTGTCTGATAAAGTTCAGTTGTGACATTGCTTCTTCCATTTATCTGATGATTGAATCAAATTTCTTGACAGACTCAATGTAAAAACCTTATCTAATTTTTTCCAATGTTATTTATTTGTTTATTTTTGGCTTTGCAGTCCTTGTTGCTGTGTGGGCTTTTCTTTAGTTGCAACAAGCAGGGCTGTCTCCAGCTGCGGTGTGCGGGCTTCCCATTGCAGCAGCTCCTCTTGCTGCGGAGCATGGGCTCCAGGGCGCGCATGCTTCAGTGGCTGTGCCACGTGGACTCAGTAGTCGCAGCTCCCAGGCTCTAGAGCACAAGCCCAATGGTTGCGGCACACAGGTTTAGTTGGTCCATGGCTTGTGGGATCTTCCCAGATCAGGGGTTGAACCCATGTCCCCTACATTGGCAGGTGGATTCTTCACCACCGAGTCACCAGGGAAGCTCCTAAAAACCTTATCTCCCTTTTGATGATGCAGTCAGGCCAAACCTGAGTCCTCTCTCAACA
This sequence comes from Cervus elaphus, assembly GCF_910594005.1. NCBI lineage: Eukaryota > Metazoa > Chordata > Mammalia > Artiodactyla > Cervidae > Cervus > Cervus elaphus. The sequence continues at coordinate 63,955,953 of NC_057841.1, read as the reverse complement.
TACCTGAATGTTACCAAGTCCAAGCTCATTCTGCTTATCATGCATCAGGCCAATAAGTCTACAGACTAATTGGAATAATGACTTTACTCTGAAAGCTGGCAGACTGAGAAGACAGCAGACTCATGTCTCAAAATAACCAGCTTATTGGGTCTGTATGCCAGTTTCTTTTATAGAACAGAGATAGGAGGGGGTGGAAGATAGAAGAGGGATAGGAGGAGGGTTGAGGAAACAAATTATAAAGTTCATTTATTTTGCAAAATAGGAGAGGATGTATTAATGTCTTCTTTCCTGCAGCCATTCACAGGTTGGCAGGATCAGGTGGTCTCTCTGTGAACTGAACAAAGCCACTTTAACAGTCAGGAATAGGGGCAAGTTTCTCTGAGGTGGGCTGTTATTTGTTGTTCAGTTGCTAAGTTGTGTCCAACTCTTTGAAATACCATGGACTGCAGAACGCTAGGCCTCTCTGATCTTCCCTATCTCCTACAGTTTACTCAAATTCGTATCCATTAAATTGGTGATGCCATCCAACAATCTCATCCTGTGTCATCCCCTTCTCCTCCTGCCCTGAATCTTTCCCAGCATCAGGATCTTTTCCAATGAGTCGGCCCTTCACATCAGGTGGCCAAAGTATTGGAGCTTCAGCTTCAGCATCAGTCCTTCCAATGAGTATTCAGGTTGATTTCCTTTAGGATTGATTGGTTTGATCTCCTTGCTGTCCAAGGGACACTCAACAGTCTACTCCAGCATCACATTTTGAAAGCATCAATTCTTTGGTACTCCAGGCCATTATGTATGATTATAAAAACAAAAGCAACCAAAAGCAAAGGTTAAAGTCAAAGAAGGGCTTCCCAGGTGGCACTAGTTGTAAAGAACCCACTTGTCAATGCAGGAGACCTAAGAGACACGAGTTTGATCCCTGAGTCAGGAAGATCCTCTGGAGGAGGGCATGGCAACCCAATCCAGTATTTCTTGCATGGAGAATCCCATGGACAGAAGAGCCTGGAGGGCTGCAGTCCATAGGGTCTCAAAGAGCCAGACACTACTGAAGCAATTTAGCACACATGCACGCAAAGTCAAAGAAACAGATCCAACATGGAGTCAGAATCAGCTCTTCCGTTACATGAGCAACTGCCTGGGCAGGGCCAGTCCACTGGCTCCTCACCTGTAGCCACCCAAATGATAGCTGAGGATCTCTGGAGGTACAGAAGGCTCAGCACCATATGTCCCCAGACCCCAGTCCTTTAACAGAGATCTGTGCTGAAGACTTGGTGGTCGGCATCCCTGTGCCTTTGCTCCCACCCTCCAGCCCTGCTCCAGGAAAGAGCTTCAGAGCATCCAGTCATTGCCACATCCACCCTGAGTGCTGACCCAGCAGCTCCTCCCTGATGATATGTTTCTGATCATGAGGAAAGACAGGAAGACCACTCCACACGCAAAGCGCATTTCCTGCAGATTCGTAATGAGAACACATCACGGAGCTGCTGTGTCGTGGGGCAACCCAGCTGTGCACATATTCTTGCAACATTTTTGAAATGCAGGCCCAGCAAATGTGTACGTGGTAGGAAGCATAATCATTCTAAGGAAAGTTATTTGACAAGGACCATTTTGAAGTAAATGTCTACACATCTGGTTTTTTATGGTTTCTTTAAATGACTGCATAGCAAAAGAAGAAATGGAAGTAAAAGTGAAAGGTATTGTGAAATTAAAAAAAGTATTCACAACATAAAAGTTGACAGTTACATTTTATTCAGCAGGAATTTTTAGGACTTTGAGCCCAGGAGGCAGCATCTTACTTAACCCAGAAAGAATTGCTCTGAGGAAGCACTGGGGGGAGGGACAGATTATATAGAGGTTTGGCAACAACGGGCAGGTAGTTTGAATATCAAAAGATTACTGTAAATTAAAGAAAACCAGATATCCCAAGTTAAGGAGTTTAGCACTTTTCTAGGTGTGGAGAGATGCAAGAGTCTGGGCTCACTGAAATCATTCCTTTAATATGCATCTCAGGTATCTGGGGCTTGGATCCTGTGTTTTCACATCCCGAGTTTCCTCGGGGCTCATTGTGGGGAGTGGCTGCTCTTTAATGACTTCTAGACGGCAGGTACTCTTTCCTTCCGAGTTTCCTTAGGGCTCACCAGCTTAACTTCTCTGGCAGCTACAATCATTGATGAGTGTGACATTCTTTGTTCACTGATATGAGATGGTTGGATGGCATCACCAACTCGATAGACATGAGTTTGAGCAAGCTCCGGGAATTGGTGATGGACACGGAAGCCTGGTGTCCATGGTCACAAAAAGTCAGACACAACTGAGCAACTGAATTGACAGTAGAAAATATTCCATTTATCAGTATCACCCAGATAAAGCCCATCTGAATTCTACATGGATAAAAGACATGTGTAGCCTACAGTGTATTTTTGTCCAGACAGGCAGCAACCAGAAGTAATCAAAAAGCAATCCCACCCTTTACTTCTGTCTCTTGGAAGAACACTAAAGGGTCTCCAGTTGGGAACCCATAGCGCCATCTTGTAACCCCCTTTGAAAACTTCCCAGCACTGGCCCTGCCCCCAGCATTTCCCTCTCACTCAGCTTTGCTCTTCTGCTCGTGTCTCTCTCTATTCACATTCCCCTCAGACCTTTGGAACTCCTCACTCTGCGATTCATCCTGCTTTCTCTCTCCCTCTTTTCTTAGCCCTTGATTGTATCAGTTAATTTACCCTCTGGCTTCTTGTCATTTCTTCTTTGTGATGTGCATTAGTCAACTTTCCCTACCTGGAAGCCAAGCAAGAAACCTCCCTACAAAACAGAAGCAAAGAAAGAGAAGGAAGCAGGGGTGGGAGATTGTGAACAATCATCCAGTAATAAATCTTTCATCAAATTTATTCACTAAAATATAAGCATTATAAAATTAATTATAAAAATGTTATAAATTTAAAAGTTAACTTAAAATGAAAAGGTATATTGTATTAATTTTAAAGTGTGTTGCTATTTGTCATTAAGTTCTTCCATGAACACAAACTGCTGGGTAAAATATTTGCCTCTCCCTACCCCACTCCACCCAGTTCTAACTTGTTTAAACATATTTATACCTCCCTCAGTCCCAGTTTCTTGTTCTATATCTCAGTTTTCATACTTGTTTTCGCCCTTTGTTCACTCTGGCAATTCTTAAATTTCACTTTTCATGTTTTTTTTTTTTTTTTAAATAAAGATTTTCCCACCTGACTTCTAGTTTTTCCTGCTGCTTCTTTTTGATATTTTATACCATTTCCTGGGCTGAAAATGTCCCCTAACTCCTCACCACACACACCTGGATTCTCCACTCCAAATTCAAACAGGTATGAATTTACATGTCTGTCTTGTTCTCTGGGCAATGACCTTACAGTAAAAACAGATTTATCTTTGCTTTGAGTTAAGCAGGCTTTCAGTGAATGCTGAGTAAATTCAATTCCATTGAGTTATTTTTCAACATACTGACTCAAGCCCTCCTACTCCCCAAAGCTATCCTCTACATTTTTTGCACCTCCGTTCCAGCACCTTCTCTGTGCACTCTCCAGGAACCATTTCATATCTTCTTTTCTCCTTCCTAAGGCTGCAGCCCTCTTCCGTCAATGCTGGGCCAATGTAACCACCTCATATGTGCTCCCCTAGTTTTGTAAAACTTTTTTCAGTAAAAAAAGCACAAGCTTTGATTCAATTAACAACAACAATACATCATAGTGACTGTTGTTGAGTACCTACCGTGTGCTTTCACTGTACAAAGCAATTTGCATGCATTATCTAATTTAAAGTATACAATAATCTTCGGCATATGTACTGTTACTACTCCATTTCATAGAGGAGAAAACTGAAGCTTAAAGATTTTAAGGCATTTACTGAGGGTTACACAGTTACCTATGTCAAAGCTATGACTTTTCCAGTAGTCATGTATGGTTGTGAGAGTTGGACCGTAAAGAAGGCTGAGCACTGAAGAATTGATGCTTTTGAAATGTGGTGTTGGAGAAGACTCTTGAGCGTCCCTTGGACTGTAAAGAGATCAAACCAGTTCTTCCTAAAGGAAATCAGTCCTGAATATTCACTGGAAGGACTGATGCTATAGCTGAAACTCCAATACTTTGGCCACCTGATGTGAAGAACTGACTCATTGGAAAAGACCCTGGTGCTGGGAAAGATTGCAGGCAGGAGGAGAAGGGGATGACAGAGGATGAGATGGTTGGATGGCATCACCGACTCGATGGACTGAGTTTGAGCAAACTCTGGGAGTTGGTGATGGACAGGGTGGCCTGGCATGCTTCAGTCCATGGAGTCACAAAGAGTTGGACACGACTGAGTGACTGAACTGAACTGAACACAGTTAGCAAGGGTCAAAACTGGGCACAAAGTAAAGATGTTTTGGCCTTTGGATTTATGCTTTGGGGACAGCAGGTATTATGAGATACCCCCACTGCAGGGAGGGGCCGAGATCAGCATGGGACGGGCCTCTGATCGCAGAGAGCAGCACATTGTGTGACACATCACCTAGCTCCACGGTGCTTTGTTTAGTTGACACCACCTCTCATTTTGGAGGCTTTCCAGGTGGTGCTAGTGGTAAAGAACCCACCTGCCAGTGCAGAAGATGCAAGAGAAATGGTTTTGATCCCTGGGTGGAGGAGACCCCCTGAAGTAGGAAATGATAACCCACTCCAATATTCTTGCCTGGAGAATCCTGTGGACAGAGGAGCCTGGCAGGCATAGTCCATGGGTTCACAAGGAGCCAGATGTGATTTAGCTAGCACACCACTTTTATTTAAGTCTCTTTAAACAATTTCAAACAGTCCTGACTGTGTCTCAGTATTAAAATGTAGAGGATGTTTAGCAGCCAAGAATTGTCTTTTTTCACCAAGCATGGAGAAGCCAAGTTTCATTTTCATTAAGGAAGAAGGATATTTTCATAGTGGATCCTCACAGAGCATTTCTTAGATTTTCTCAACTCAATTATCTGGTTCTTCTCCCCTTGATTGAAGACTTAAAGTATTCTATTCTTTCTACTGTGATATTTATTATACTGTTCTTAACATTAGTTTTGGGGGTGGTGTTTTTGTTATTTCCTTCACTGGATTGGATTCTACATGATAACTGGGACCATGCCTTTTTCCTCTTTTAATTTCCTGCACCCTCTCACTGTTCTCAGTTCAGTTCAGTCTCTCAGTCGTGTCCAACTCTTTGCGATCCCGTGGACTGCAGCACACCAGGCCTCCCTGTCCATCACCAACTCCCGGAGTTTACCCAAACTCAAGTCCATTGAGTCGGTGATGCCATCCAACCATCTCATCCTCTGTTGTTCCTTTCTCCTCCTGCCTTCAATCTTTTATCAGGGTCTTTTCCAATGAGGCAGTTCTTCACATCAGGTGGCCAAAGTATTGGAGTTTCAGCTTTAGCATCAGTTCTTCCAATGAATATTCAGGACTGATTTCCTTTAGGATGAACTGGTTGGATCTCCTTTCAGTCCAAGGAACTCTCAAGAGTCTTCTCCAACACCACAGTTTAAAAGCATCAATTCTTTGGCACTCTGCTTTCTTTATGGTCCAACTCACACATCCATACATGACTACTGGAAAAGTCATAGCTTTGACGAGACAGTCCTTTGTTGGCAAAGTAATGTCTCTGCTTTTTAATATGCTGTCTAGGTTTGTCATAACTTTTCTTCCAAGGAGCAAGCATCTTTTAATTTCATGGCCGCAGTCGCCATCTGCAGTGAAAAATAGTCTGTCACTGTTTTCATTGTTTCCACATTATTTGCCATGAAGTGATGGGACCAGATGCCATGATCTTAGTTTTCTGAATGTTGAGTTTTAAGCCAACTTTTTCACTCTCCTCTTTCACTTTCATCAAGAGGCTCTTTAGTTTTTCTTCACTTTCTGCCATAAGGGTAGTGTCATCTGCATATCTGAGGTTATTGGTATTTCTCCCAGCCATCTTGATTCCAGCTTGTGCTTCATCCAGCCCAGCATTTCTCATGATGTACTCTGCATATAAGTTAAATAAGCAGGGTGACAATATACAGCCTTGACATACTCCTTTCCTGATTTGGAACCAGTAACTCACTAGTACCTGGCATTGGCTTTTAAAGCTTCTTTTACATACAATACCTATCCTCTAGAGGTCAGGCTTGCCCCAGAAAAATAATTCAAGTTGGTAAACACATTGGTTCATCTTCTTGGAGTGAACCTGTGCCTGAGGTGTGTGTGTGTGTGTGTGTGTGTGTGTGTGTGTGTGTGTGTGTGTATGTGTGTGTCTGTGGTTTTCTTAACTCACATCAAATAAAAAAATTGGTACACTTTAATGTGATTTCCATCCTGTTGTTCAGTTGCTAACTCATGTCCGACTCTTCGAGACAGCATGGACTGCAAGACACCAGGCTGCCGTGTCCTTCACTGTCTCCCGGAATTTGCTCAAACTCAGGTCCACTGAGTCAGTGATGCCATCCAACCATTTCATCCTCTGTCAACCCCTTCTCCTCCTGCCTTAGATTTTTCCCAGCATCAGGGTCTTTTCCAATGAGTCAGGTCTTCGCAGCAGGTGGCCAAAGTATTGGAATTTCAGCTTCAGTAGATGCTGGTATACATCCATACATCTTTTAACACACGGTGTAGCTCATCACAGCAAAGACTCTCCAGGCACACAGCATCAGCAGTGTTGAGGCAGAGAAAGCCCGAACCTAGAGCAGGCAACACTTTTATGAATAACAATTTAGAAACTACAGAAACATTAAAGAAAACACTAGGGGTCATTAAGAGCTCACTGAATGTCACCTCCTGTTAAAAACGGTTCCAAATCAATTCTAAAGCATTTTTTTGTATGGATTGTAGGAAGTGAATAAACACTGGTGTTTTTGAGAAACAGGCCTTTTCACTGCGGGAGAAGGATCTACAAATAGGATGGAGGGCAGGGTGAGGAAAGCATCTGCAGGCTGCACTTCAGTTGTCAGTCAGTCTAGTCGCTCAGTCGTGTCCGACTCTGCGACTCCATGAACCGCAGCACGCCAGGCCTCCCTGCCCATCACCAACTCCTGGGGTTTACTCAAATTCATGTCCATCAAGTCGGTGATGCCATCCAACCCTCTCATCCTCTGTCGTCCCCTTCTCCTCCTGCCTTCAATCTTTCCCAGCATCAGGCTCTTTTCAAATAAGTCAGTTCTTCGAATCAGGTGGCTAAAGTATCGGAGCTTCAGCATCAACATCAGTCTTTCCAATGAATATTCAGGACTAATTTCCTTTAGGATGAACTGGTTGGCTCTCCTTGTGTTGGGGTCCTTTAATGGACCGGGACCTGGTCATCCAGAGTCGACGATGAGAAAGTGAAAGAAGAAAAGAGGCTAATATTCCCTGGGTTATGCAGCCAGCCTTCGCACTCCAGGGAATCAGCTAGAAATAGAGAGATAGAAAGAGAGAAAGAGAAAGAAAGAAAGAAAGACATGGGGACCCAAGCTCTCATGGAACAAGGGTGATTTATTGAATTCTGTAAGAGTATAGATACGGGTAGCTTCTTCAAATAAAGATCAAGAGACCATACTTTATAAGTTTACCAAGGAAGCAAGGAGCAATAGAGGCCATAAGGCCAAAAGGCGATCCATATCAAAAGAGGGTCATAAATAGTTACTTTTCACCGTATGGAAAAACTAATGAAGGAAATGCGTGCATTCCTCAGTCCTGGAAGAGGCTTGCCTCTCCTCTTAATTCCTGAATATTCAGGAATTAATAAGGAACAGAGGATTCATGACAGATCCAAAACAGCACACAGGAAGCCTTCTGTTAAATGCTTCCTGACATCCTTGCAGTCCAAGGGACTTTCAAGAGTCTCCTCCAACACCACAGTTCAAAAGCATCAATTCTTTGGCGCTCAGCTTTTTTTATAGTCCAATTCTCACATCCATACATGACTACTGGAAAAACCATAGCTTTGACTAAATGGACCTCTGTTGGCAAAGTAATGTCTCCTCTTTTTAATATGGTGTCTAGGTTGGTCATAGCTTTTCTTCCAAGGAGCAAGCATCTTTTAATTTCATGGTTGCAGTCACCCTCTGCAGTGATTTTGGAGCTGATTTCAGTTGTGAATCAGTGAAAATACATGAATATATCATATCTACTGTATTATATATCCTATCATACTGATTTTCTATCTCTGCTTACTGAAAAGTCTTATAAATGAAGGCATCCATAAAGCCAGGAGCACTCCTGGTACCCAAATCTTGTTTTCTAAATATCATTCTCTATGAACAGAAATAGAGATTCCCAAAGAATTGGATGATTCCAGGAACGTGACGAGGAAGGCCAGGATAAGCCTAGGACAATTCACTGGGCCTCAGAGCACGATGTTGTTTTTGGTTAGTAGCTAAGTCATGTTCTACTGTTTTGCAACCCCATGGACTGTAGCCCATCAGATTCCTCCATCCACGGGATTTCCCAGGCAAGGATACCGGAGTGCGTTGCCATTTCCTTCTCTAGGCTATCTTGCTGACTCTGTCAAAACATCATGGGACCCCACCTTTGTGAGGGCTTTCAGTGGCCAGATTTGGGGCAATTTTTACATGATAAATGATAAAAAGCTAACAAATGGAATATCTTAAATTAATTTTTAAAAGGTACAAATTTTTTAAAAAATACAATTTTTAGAAGAACGCTAGCTACATAAACCTAGGAGGAAAGGTAGAATATTTTTTGTCCCTGCCTCTCAGCATACAGAATCTTAGCTCCCCAAACATGATTGAACCCACGCCCCCTGCAGTGGGTGTGCAGAGCCTTAACCACTGGACCGTCAGGGAAGTCTCAGGGTAGAATTTTAGGATACGGTTTTATGATTTTTAATCTTAAATGGAGTTGTTTCCAACAAACATCTTCAACAAGTATTAAAACCACTAGATGCTGGGGAAGAGTATACTCACTGTCTCAGAGTATCGCCCTGTGGGTTATGCATAATACTGTAGAGAGGTCTGTCAGCATTTTCACATGGTGATCAGGCTTCACTCAGCTCCACAAGTGGACAACTGGACGTCTTGTGCTGCCAATGTTACACAATGGGCATGTTTCCCATGTAATAATCTTGCCAAAGTGCCAAAATGTTTAGCCTGAATCTACTGCGAGGAAAAATTTTAAAAACCAAGATGGGGGACTTTCAACAAGACCATTGCTCTAGACCCTGCAGAAAAAAATCAAAGTCACACACAAAAAAAGACAAAAATTCAGGGACAGATCCATATTAAAAAGATTAATGAGACACCACCAAATACAGGGTGAAAACCTTGAGAAAATCAAAATGTTACCATACATTATATGATACATTTAATTAAAGTTAATTTTCTCAGTGTGAATATGGTGTTGTGGTTTGAGGGAAAGTGTCCTTATTCTCATGCATATTAAAGGATTTAGATAAATGTGTCATGGTGTTTGCAACTTATATTTAAATAGTTCAGGAAACATAGATAGACATAGGCAGATAGCATATGTCTCAAAATGTTGACATTGATGAATGTGGATAAAGAATGTGCATACATTCATTGTATGGTTTTGAAACTTGTCTTAAAAAAAAGAAAGGAAAATTTTGCACCAGTCAATGGCAATAGGGGAAAAAGCAAAAGTTCACCTTTCGTTGCAACTATTACTGGCAAATTATTTTTCTTCAACTCCATATGCTTTTGACAGACTCCAGTATACAGACAAATGTATTTTTAACATAGAGAACAGTGCCTTGGGTGTCCTTTCTGCTATAGATGATTCACCTAAGTTTCATATTCCTGTCCACCATTCTACAGATGCATGTTTTGGTTTGGTAACTTTGGTTTGGTAACACAGTTTGTGGAAGTGCTGCACTCGATATGCCAGCAAATTTGGAAAATTCAGCAGTGGCCACAGGACTGGAAAAGGTCAGTTTTCATTCCAATCCCAAAGAAAGACAATGCCAAAGAATGCTCAAACTATTGCGCAATTGCACTCATCTCATATACTAGCAAAGTAATGCTCAAAATTCTCCAAGCCAGGCTTCAATAGTACATGAATCATGAACTTCCAGATGCTCAAGCTGGATTTAGAAAAGGCAGAGGAACCAGAGATCAAATTGACAACATCTGTTGGATCATCAAAATTGCAAGAGAGTTCCAGAAAAGCATCTACTTCTTCTTTATTGACTATGCCAAAGCCTTTGACTGTGTGGATCACAACAAACTGTGGAAAATTCTTAAAGAGATGGGAATACCAGACCACATGACCTGCCTCCTGGGAAATCTGTGTGCAGGTCGGGAAGCAACAGTTAGAACTGGACGTGGAAAAACAGACTGGTTCCAAATCGGGAAAGGAGTACATCAAGGCTGTATATTGTCACCCTGCTTATTTAACTTACATGCAGAGTACATCATGAGAAATGCTGGGCTGAATGAAGAACAAGCTGGAATCAAGACTGCTGGGAGAAATATCAATAACCTCAGATATACAAATGGCACCACACTTATGGCAAAAAGTGAAGAACTAAAGAGCCTCTTGATGAAAGCGAAGGAGGAGAGTGAAAAAGTTGGCTTAAAACTAAACATTCAGAAAACTAAGATCATGGCATCTGGTCCCATCACTTCATGGTAAATACATGGGGAAACAATTGTAACAATGACAGACTTTATTTGTTTGGGCTCCAAAATCACTGCAGATTGTGATTGCAGCCATAAAATTAAAAGATGCTTGTTCCTTGAAAGAAAAGCTATGACCAACCTAGACAGCATATTAAAAAGCAGAGACATTACTTTGCCAACAAAGGTCCATCTAGTCAAAGCTATGGTTTTTTCCCAGTAATCATGTATGGATATGAGAGTTGGACTATAAAGAAAGCTGAGAAATGAAGAATTGTTGCTTTTGAACTGTGGTGTTGGAGAAGACTCTTGAGAGTCCCTTGGACTGCAAAGAGATCCAACCAGTCCATCTTAAAGGAGATCAGTCCTGAGTGTTCATTGGAAGGACTGATGTTGAAGCTGAAACTCCAATATCTTGGCCACCTGATGTGACGAACTGACTCACTGGGAAAGCCCCTGATGCTGGGAAAGATTGAAGGCTGCAGGGAAAGGGGAGGACAGAGGATGGGATGGTTGGATGGCATCACCGACTCAGTGGACATGCGTTCAAGTAAACTCCAGGAGTTTGTGATGGGCAGGGAGGCCTGGCGTGCTGCAGTCCACGGGTTTGCAAAGAGTCTCACATGACTGAGCAACTGAACTGAATGACTGATATCGTGTCAATAGGTTGCCATGCCCACTTTATGCTACTGTATAATAGGTATTTGGAAAGAACGATTAAACATAGGACAACCCTGGACCTCCCTGGCAGTCCAGTGGTTGAAACCCCACACTCCTAGTGCAGAGGGTGTGGGTTCGATCCCTGGTCAGGAAACAGATCCTACGTGCCACGTAGCCAAAATAAAATAAAATAAAATAAAAGTGGTTTATTTTTCAAAGCAGGGGGCAGAGTCCAATAGCTTGATGAAAACTTCAACCTTTTAAATCCAATGTGAGTGTGAAAGTCTCTCAATTGTGTCGAACTCTTTGCGACCGCACGGACTATACAGTCCATGGGATTCTCCAGGCCAGAACACTGGAGTGGGTAGCTTTTCCCTTCTCCAGGGGATCTTCCCAACCCAGGGATCAAACCCAGGTCTCCCTGGATTCTGCACAGCAGATGGATTTTTTTTTACCAGCTGAGCCACAAAGGAAGCCCTTAAATCCAATAAATTGAAGATAAATTTATTTCGTTGAAGAATTTGAACTGGTTGGCCAGGCATGTGGTTCAATAGTCCATAGCTGTAATGGCTCTCTGTTTTGGAAACAATCTCTAAATAGATTCCAAACAGCAATTTAGAAAAATATTTAAATTGTATACCTCAGAGTAAATAGTAATTTCCATATGAAATATATGATTTTCTGCTCTGAAATTTCAATTACTCCATAAAATTAATTATAGGGGTTTACTCCTGATCCTTTAGCATCTAAGTGTCTTGGTCCAGGGGAAGCTTATTTTAAGTGTTCTATTTAAGGATTTATTTGTTGTTTTGGCAGATTTTCTTCCCTTTTCTTTTTTTCAATTTGTCAATGTCAAGATCAATGAGATTAATTTGTAAGATATTTTGTTTCAAATTTTATCTTTCATCTTACGCCAAATTTTTCCTAAGCCAGAGACACAATGACTCAGTGTATGTCTGCTAGAACAGCGTTCCGCACAGAGCAGCCCTCGGCTTTCCACCTCGAGTGCCGGCTGGGTGAAGGAGCTGAATTTTCTAGTTCTGTGGATTTCCTTGTGTCTCTGCTGTAGGTGGGGAAACTTGCAGGAGGTGCCATGTTCCCTACCGATATCCAAGCCCCAGGTGGTGGCTGACTGACTTACTGACTAACCTCATGAACAATATTCCCATCAACTCATGTACAGACCCAAGACAACTATACGCCAAGGAGAGAGGAAGCTAAATACAAGATGAGTCATGCAAAGTTGCGAATTTCTATGAATAGAAATGAAATATTTTACCAAGTGTGAAATATGGAATTTCTTCAGACCTAATACTCATGCTATTATACAACACTACTGTCAGTTTTGCCTGTGCATATTTCACACATTTTTCAGACTCTTTCCAAATATATCTTCTCGATCTGAAGGATGTCTTCCTTTAATTCACACTACCAGAAACCATTGTCAGTTTTAAAAAATCATCTTCAGAAATCAGTGTTTGTTAAAAGTAATTCTAAATCATATTTAGGTTTCCAAATTTTCTTTGTTTTTTAATGGTTGATTTTCACTGCGTTCTTTTCATTTTTACACAGATTCATTTACTCATCATCTCTCTTTCTCTCTCAATGGATGGATATTTTTCTTCTTTTTTATTTGACTTGTTCTTATTAGGCAGGTGAAATTCACAGAACTCCATGCACAATTTCATTCTTTGAATATTAAGAAATTTAATATATTCATGGGTGTTGGTTGGCTTATGTGATTCTTGGCACGTCCTGTATGTAACACTTTTACCTATCCATACCCATTTTCAGGAAATAGAAATTGCTATCTAATTTCAACTGCATTGCGTTGTCTTCTATCAAATGAATCTTATGCTCTTTAAAACAAAATCTATTAATCAAAGACATCAAACTATTTGTATAGTCAGCAATTATTTTATGATTAGATTTAAGCTCTGACACATTACAATGGAAAGAAAATTTTCTTAGTCTCACATAATGTTTGACATTATTTAGTGTCATTGAGTTATACCACAGTTTGAGGATGTGAGTCTGTAAAGGAATTAGAGATATTCTAGTAGACCCAGAAAATGCTCTCTTTACTCAGAGAAGAAGCTAAAAGTAACATAGCTAAAAGAATGAAAATGGAAGCATAGAAAGTGACAGAAGGTATGAAGTGAAGAGATGGCAATATGTGACCATAAGAGGTGTAGTGATGTGTTTCGGAGGAGAAGGCAGCAGAATTTGAGAAATAAAATAGTGAGTGTATGGAAAGATGAAGTTACAACCCCATACTCTTCCATCAGCATTGAAACCCAAGTCTAGGAAGAAAAAAGTCAAAATATTTGAATTTTAGAAAAGAAAAAAAAAAATACTAATGGAGCAAGGCACCTAGTCAGGTAACTGAAGTATCAGTAGAATTCAGAACTCAGTGTAGAATTCAGGAAGTATAATCAATGGATTCAATCAGTAACAAATGCATGAATTTAGTAAATTTATTTGTGAAAGAAATACCAAATTATTTAATATCTCTACTTTTTATCAATAACATTTTTTTCATGCCTGGAGTCAAATTGTTAGTTGTTCAGTCATGTCTGACTCTTTGTAACCCCATGGACTGTAGCCTGTTAGGCTCCTCTGTCCGTGTGGTTTTCCAGGCAGGGATACTGGAGTGGGTAGTCATTCCCTTCTCTAACACAGAGATTGAACCTGGGTCTCCTGTACTGCTGGCAGATTCTTTACCATCTAAGCCAGCAGGGAAGTCCACTGGAGACAAAGACACTACCTAAAAAAACCATGGCCAATTAAGCATCATGATTCTACTTATCTGAAAGAGTAGGGGCGACCATTGCAGAACCAATCAGCAGAGCTGGCTGTGCCACCCTCCAGAAACACACCCTGGCAAGGAAATGCGCTGGGGAGGGACACTCGCTCATTTTGCCTACAGTAGGGGCACAGCGGTTTAGCACTCAGCCTCTGTGCATTCTGCTTGAACTCTTAGTACTTTATTTTTACAGAAAATAGTTCACAAAACCATGAGTCTCTCTTCTCCCAATTATATTTTTTGTTTCTTTTTCTTTTTTTCTGTATAGCTTATCAGGGGAATAGATGTAAAAAATTAAAAAGAAGAAAATGACCAACATTAAAGTGAAAAAGCCATAGTTGAAATGTTTCAACATAGTGTTTACTTTGTCCTTCCCCACCCCTTCCTTAGCTTTCCTTCCTTGGCTTGGCCAGCATGAATTTCTTCTTGTACCTCTTTGGCTGCTTCTGGCAGTATTACGTTCGGAAAATATGGTGACTCCAACATCAGCTTAGACAATGGAGATTATTTGCAAGAAATTCTGGGAATGTGTACTTAGCATGTCACCTATGGAGCACAGGTTGTGCAAAGTTACACAACACAAAATACTCCAGGCAACCTGTAAATGTTTAATAGTATGGTATTACCACTATTTCCTCCTTTTGTAATACATTAGTAAGTTCAGCTGCAAGTGATGCAAACAAATAACTTGTAACCTAATCACATGGAATAATATCGTTTCTTTAGATAAAGGCATTCTGAGTTTTAGCATCCTATAAATAAGGTTCTGAGTGAATTGAAGGCTACCTAAGATAGAATTGCTATGGATAACAAAACAGAAACAGATTCACAGATACAAACAGCAAACTAGTGGTTACCAGTGGGTGATGGGAGCTGAGGACACAACAGGGAAAGGGGATGAAGAGGTAACACTGCTAGGTATGAAAAACCAAAATGCAAATATACATTGTACAGCACAGGAAATATAATCAATATTTTATAATGACTTTATATGGAGTATAACCTATAAAAATATTGAATAACTATATTGTACTCCTGAAACCAATATAATATTGTAAGTCAACCATACTTCAGTTAAAATAAGTAAATAGATATAAATAAATGGGGAATTTTACAGTATGTGCATTATATCTCAATAAAGCTATTATTTTTTTAAAAGGAAAAAAAGAAATGGTATGGATTATAATTTTTTAAGAAATGTAATTAATAGTGTGCTATAACTTGTTTAGTCAAAGTCAACCAAACCAAGAAAGGATGGGTTGGATGTTCTACATGAGATAGTCGAAGGCAAAACTTTGCTAAAAAGTGTGGTGTATCCCTTTTAGTTGTACTTATACTGAGAGTTTTCTGCAAGCTAATTTCAAGAATCAGAAAGCTGACTATAAATCCCATCCCTTCCTTAAGGGTTGGAGACTCTGCCATAGAAAAGAATCATCTTAGTTTCCTTGTGTAAGATAAAGAAGAGAAAAGGATGATCCACCTTGATTATTTCAGGATTTTCCACTTTGATTGTTTGGTTGGTTAGGGTGAACTCTGAACCACTCTCATTAACCTCCAACATGGCCTTATGGATTATCTTGGAGACCCCGAGGCCTCCTCCTGCAATTATGCCAGACAAGTTAGCCCTCGAGCGGTCAAAGACATCCACCATTCCCAGAGCTGTCAGTATGGCTGCCAGGTCTTCATGGTACCCCTCGAGCCTGAGCTGGGGCAGATGCAGGACCACAGCTGTGTCTTTCATGTTGCCTGAGCTTATCCAGTTATTGAGTTTCTCATGAGTGATCTCTTTGGTAACCTATGGGAAAGAAAGAAGAAAAATATGAACATTTTTATTTAGAAAATAAAATTATACCAAAATGTGAAATATCCTAAGGATTAGATGTGAGGCTGTAAATAGGTAAAGCTACTTCTCATTGTTTGGAAAGCAGAATCTATAAGAATAAGTGGGGAAAGTGCAACCATGTTCAATAACTGAATATGAGTCATGCAGCCCTGGGATCTATGCCTTGGCACACCATCTGAGAGTTACTTGGAAAAGCAATAATTTATCACAGGGAAAGTCTACTTTTGTTTCTCTCATGGTCCCTCTCTAAGCTGCACTATTTATGTATTATAACAATAAAATTTATATATGTGCCTATCCTCCCTTTTGGCCACATTGAAAGGCATCTTTGGAACCTGAGATCTTCAGATTCTGACAACATAAGTTGTAATTCTAGGCTGCTGTTTTTGTTGTTGTTAGTTGCTCAGTCATATCTGACTCTTTGTGACCCCTTGGACTGTGGCCCACCAGGCTCCTCTGTCCATGGGATTTCCCAGGCAAGAATACTAGAATGGGTTGCCATTTCCTCCTCCAGGGGATCTTCCTGACCCAGTGATGGAACCTGCATCTCCTGCTTTGGTAGGTGGATTCTTTACCACTGAGCCATCTGGAAAGCCCAATTCTAGGCTGACCAGTGTGAATTTCTACCTCAACTCCAACCGGAATTCTCATTAGTCAGACATCCACAGAGACTGAATTTATATCAAACTAACATTTCTGGATCATAATCTCAAATGTGAAAGCAATCGTAGAGGAGGCCCTTCTAGGAGCATCTTGAAGGGCCCACCAGCATCAGCTTGAGAAGTCCCAACGTTGACCACCCACTTCTTCATAAACAGTCTGGTTTAGTGGCTGCACAGCTCAGCTTGCAGGAAAGACCTCTCCCATTTTGACCATAAATCTGCTTCCCTGTAATTGGTGCCTATCAGTTTTAGTTCTCACTCTGGGAACTACGCAAAATTAGTCCATTTCTTCTTTCATGTGACAACTAAATATTTTAATACAATCAACATACTCCCTAAACTACTGTCCCTTTTCTCATTCATCTCTCAATTCCTTTAGTCCAAAAGAGGTGTTGATACATAACATATAAAAACTACATGTAAAATAACAACCCATGAAGACCGGAAGAGAATGCACGTGACTGTGCTTTCAAAACTTAAAGCCAAAACCATTAGAAGTAACATACCCTAGTGTGTGGGTGCTTTATTTGGGGATTCTTTTGCTTTTTAAGTGCACATAGCCACTTCTTAGCTTTTTGGCTAAAATCAAGCATAGTATGGGGGCTTCTGGGGTAGCACAGTGGCAGAAAATCCACATGCCAATGCAGGAGACACAAGAGATGCAGATTCAATCCCTGGGTCGGGAAGATCCCCTGGAGGAGGTCGTGGCAACCCACTCCAGTATTCTAGCCTGGACAGAGGAGCCTGGAGGGCTAGAGTCCATGGGGTCACAGAGCGTCGAACACGACTGAGCAACTAAGCACACAGCACTGCATCAAGCATGAGCAGTTATTTGGAATCTCCAGCTTCCTGCATGCGTAATTTTCAAGCCCAGACCCTTTTCTGGTGTCTGTGGCTGCAAAGACTGAGTGGTTTACCTGTCCCAGACCGACATCCTTGCTGGGTAGGATGATGACCATACTCAGATGATCCTCCACATCGGGCAGCTCCAGAACCTGCCCTGAAGGCTCTGTGATGGAGCCCAGTTTCAAGTGCCCTTGCAGACGCATCATCTGGACAGATTTGCTTCGAGACTATGAAAGCAACAACAGTGAGACAACAAAGCCAGCTCCTTTCTGTGTTTCCATTTAAAGCATGAGGAATTTACAGCTTATCCTCCATAGTTTCCCACAAGGAGTGACCAAACCAAAATCTATCCATCTTGCCACAGAAATATCAATGATTGGTCATTATTGTACTGATTGAAAGGGGAGAAGGTAGCCTAAATTAAGTAGCTACTGAACTGCAAAGTGTTTATGCCTTTCAATATATTATTTTTAGTCAACTGTACATTTTTGATGTCCAGAAGCAGTTGATTTACTTCAAAGAGTTGAGAAATAAGCATCATAAGATCTTATCAGGATAACCATTTTTTAAAAGTTGAACAGGTCCTTTGAAGAACATAATTTAGTGTCTTTCCAGCTCAAGTAATGACTAATCTGGACCAATTAACAGCATTGGGCTGCAAATTACAAAATAGCTACAAAAGATTAATAGCAAAGCACGTAGCAATGTGCTAAGTGAATTCCACATACTGAGGTCAGTTAAAGAAATTTAGTTATGACCATAACTTATTTTATGTTTTTCTCTTTGAAAGGCCAGTCATAACATAAAGATAGCTGCATCATGTAAACCAAATGGACCAGATTTTCCTGTGAAAATAAAGATTTTGACATTAACTTGTCAGATTCTGACTTGTTTCCCCTAGAAAGTCTGCTTGCTTTGGGGTATGTTTGCCCCTTTAAGTAGCTCTCTATGATCCCTATTAAAGTCTCCATTCCATTTTCCTTATACTGTGGTCCCCAAACTTGGCTAATCTTTGGAAGGACCTACAAGGGTTACTTAAAAGTACAATACTCAAGCACTTCTTGCAAATCAGAATCTCCAGGAATGTGGCCCTGGTATTTGCATTAAAATTTTTTTAAAAACCTACAGCTTGTAATAGCAATATAATTTCACTATATGTCCAATGACCACAATATGTGATGACAATATTGTTTGGAAAGATAATACTGGATAATTCCAGCTGTGACTAATATGTTTGACTAGGGAATTATGTTTTCCTTAAAGTCATTCGCTATTTCTTTTACATGAAAAAGTATTTATGTAATAAGTATTCTAATATACTTATCCAGAAATACAAACCCTCTGTAATTTTACAGTTGGCTATAACAAATGCTTAATTGACCAATAATGGCAAGCATTTTTGGAAATATATTTGATAGAGTATATACAGTTGATAGTTTAGGAATTTGTTTATAATGTACAGACCCATTCTTTCTTGTTAAATAACAAGTATTATTTTCGTTACAGCCTGACATTTAGGATATGTTGAGGACACAAAGAAAAGTTGGTTGGACTTCCCTGGTGGTTCAGTGGTTAGGACTCGACACTTCCAATGCAAGGGGCAAGTGTTTGATCCCTGATCAGGGAACTAAGATCCCACATGCTGCACAGCATGGCCAAAAATTAAAAACTTAAAAAATTTTTAAATATATTAAGAAGGAAAGAAGCTGGGGAGATTGTGGATAGCAGAAGGACA
This sequence comes from Cervus elaphus, assembly GCF_910594005.1. Lineage (NCBI taxonomy): Eukaryota > Metazoa > Chordata > Mammalia > Artiodactyla > Cervidae > Cervus > Cervus elaphus. The sequence goes on along the minus strand of NC_057841.1, from coordinate 63,936,816 downwards.
GCCTACCTAGAAACTTTTTATTTATCTATTTATTTTTAAAATATTTATTTACTTATTTGGCTGTGCCAGGTTTTACTTGCAGCACACAGCATTTTTAGTTGCGCCGTGTGGGATCTAGTTCCCTGACCGGGGCTAGAACTTGGGCCTCCTGCATTGAGAACATGAAGTCTTAGCCACTGGACCACCAGGAAATCCCAGGAACCATTTATTCTGATTATGAATATTGTTCTCCAGTTTTGCTTAGCCTCTCAAGTTCACACCCACTTTACAATTGACCTACATTGTAAGCATCTATTGCAGTTATTATCTACTACCTGATTTCATTTCCAGTTTGCAGTAAATGGAATTGCTTAACAATGGTTTAAGTTTAGTCCAAAGCCCAGACTTGCCTTAAACCTGTCCAAGGTCTATGTTTTATTCCAGTTTTTCAATTACACAACTGTCATGCTAAACAGAGCGAAATCAAATAAAAGTTTCATTAATCTATTAATAAATCTGGACTTTATCTGTTAGGTACTTGGGATAGTCACTTGGAAATTAACCTATCTAAGGCCAGAAATTATTTAACATATTTTAAGGCAAAATTTTGTTGGTTCATTGGAAGGACTGATGCTGAAGCTGAAACTCCAGTATTTTAGCCACCTCATGCGAAGAGTTGACTCATTGAAAAAGGCCCTGATGCTGGGAGGGATTGGGAGCAGGAGGAGAAGCAGACGACAGAGGATGAGATGGCTGGATGGCATCACCGACTCAATGGACATGGGTATGAGTAAACGCTGGGAGTTGGTGATGAACAGGGAGGCCTGGCGTGCTGCGATTCATGAGGTTGCAAAGAGTTGGACACAGCTGAGTGACTGAACTGAACTGAAGGCAAAATTTGCAGGGATCAGCTTTAAGAGAAAAAGCAAACTAAGTCAAGAGTCTACCTCATCCAATCTGAAAGCCATGGCCACAGTCTGGTCTTTTTGAAATGCATACTTCCAGGCCCCTCTGAAGGAGATGGCATTAACCAGCACCAACTGGTCGGAGGATGTGAGGCTACTGGGGAACAAGAGCTCCTTAACTTCACCTTTGGGAGGAGAAACAGTGAGATTATATGTGACTGATCATGCAATGGAAATTGGTTTCATTGGTTTTGCTTTACATTTTGACCCATCTTTGAATTTGTATTAGTAATCACCACCTGATATCTTTAGGTGAGCCAAGAAGACTTTTGAGTAAATATCTAAATAGTGACAATTCTGTGATACTCAAGTGAAGCCGTTATTTAAGGCACTAAACTTCAGCCTGACTTTTCACCCCCTAGAACGAGCCCATTCATTGTGTCCAAGGGCCTGGGGCCACCCTCTCGGCACCCGGAAGGTGTCATGGACTTAAGTGGCTATCTTATCTTACTGTCATGTCATGTGTCATGGACCTGTTTGCAAAATGTAATGCATTTGTGCTTTAAGGAAAATTTGGTTTTGCAAAAATTAAATTAATTAGATAATGTAGAATGCAATAGAAAGTAAAGTGAGTGTATAGCCTACCTGCCTACTTCATGGTTGTGGAAATGAGCAAGCATGATTAATTTATATAACATTAAGTTGCCCAGTGAAGAGATGGTTTATAAATACCAATACATTAACCATTTACATTTGACTTTGTTGTGACATTCCTCCTGGTACCATCCTATGTTGAAAGCAATGACTATCTGAGTCAATGATTTTACAGATCACTTCTGTTATCCAGTGATTTTCTATAATAATCAAACAAAAGAAATAACTGGGAAAGTTGCAGAAGAAAGACTTGACCTTTTATGCTTCCTCACTTCTCAAGAGTAAAATTGATAAGCTGTTAGGAACTTTCATTTTATGAAATGGAAAGAGTCTTGAGATATTTAACACCTGGTGCTAGAATAACCAGTTATCCACATGGAAGAAAGAAGAACCGTTCCCCCTCTTTCTCATCCTACATTAAAGTCAGCTTGAGGTGCATCATAAACCTAAATGTAAACACTAAAGCAATAAATCTACTAAAAGAAAACAGAGAACATCTTTGTGACCTTAAGTAAGCAAAACTTTCTTAGAAAATACACAGAAAGCACAAACCATTGATAAAGTGGACTTCATTTAAAATTAGAAACTTCTGCTCATCAAAAATACAGTGAACAAAACAAATACAGAGACTAAGAGAAAATATTAGCAGCATAGGTGTCTAACAAAATATTTGTATCCAGAATATATAAAGAATTCTTGCAACTCAATAATAAAAAGTAAATAATGCAATCAAAAATGAGCAAATAAACTGAACAGAGCTTCATAAATTAAGATATACTAAAGACCAACAGTCACTGAAAAAGATGCTCAATATTTATAGTCACCAGAGAAATGCAAATAAAGACCACAATGAGATACTACTACATATCTACCAAAAGAGTTAAGAAAAATATATACCACACCAAAAATCAGAGAGGATTTGGAGTAACTGGAATTTTCATACAGTCCTGGTGAGAATGTAAAACGTTCAGCCACTTTGGAAATCTATTTGGCAGTTGCGTAAGAAGTTAAACATCCATCCATATGGTCTAAGACTTAGAATTTATGCTGAGTATTTACTCAAGAGAAATGAAAAATAAAGAATGCAAAAGCTTTTTACAACAGGGTTCATAGTAACACTATCTATAATAGCCCAAAACTAGATATGACCCAGATATCCAACAAAAAGAAAAAGGATAAACAAACTGGTATATTAATACAGTGGAATATTTCTCAGAAATAAAAAGGCATGAGTCACTGATATATCCAAATACATAAATGATCTTAAAAATAACATACTGAATGAAAAAACACAAAATAGTACATCCTGTAATACTTCACTTATTTGAAGCTTTAGGATAGGTAAAATTAACCTGTGATGTAGAATAAAATCACTGGTTGCTCGGGAACAGATGTGGAAGAAATTTTCAGGGTAAAGGAAATGCTCTGTGTCATGATATACATTTCTCAAAACTGCCTGAATAAATGTTTTAAGACCTGAATGAGTCACTGAATGTAAATACACCTAAAAGAAAAAAGAAGGTGGAGAGAAAGAAGATGACATAGATCTCCTACCTTTTGTCTTATTTTCAATCTGTGCATTAATCTGTATTCTGGCTTCTTCTAAGTGATTTTTGAAATCCAGATTTTCAGGTCTTAGTTTATATAATTTTTTAATACAGTCTAAGTATTTCTATAAAATGAGCATAGAAAAATAAGACATAGCATATAAATTGAGATTTTAAAACATTTAGACCATACATGGTAGGAATTATATGAAGGGGGAAAAATATATTAAATACTGTAATGTAGGTCTAGGTCCAAGCTAGTAAAATATATATACAACTTTCTTGCTTTCAGAAGATGTTTAAATAAAATGAACATATTACTTCAGGATGTTATTTCACGATAAGAACAATTCTCTTCTTTTAAGCCTCTGAGATTGTACCTTATACTTATAACTGCATGATTAGGATAATCAAACTTGCATAATTAGAGTCCTCAACTTGGAGTTCCAAAATATTAATTCCTCTCTTCTTATTGATACAAAAATTTTGTTAGTGTTGTTTTTAATTATAAATTATATAAAATTGTGTTCTTTATGCTTCACCTGGGTCCATATGAAACACAACTGAACATGTGACAAACTTGCATCTGAAAATTAAAGCTTTCACATTTTTTCTACATGAAATGAAATGCATGTATAAAATATATTGCCAGCTATCTGTCTAAATATAAGAAAAGATATAATATACACGTGTGCAAGCTCAGTTGCTTGGACTCTTGTATCCAACTCTTTGTGACCCCACAGACTGTATACTGCCAGGCTCGTCTGCCCATGGGATTTCCAGGCAAGAACACCGGAGTGAGTTAACATTTCCTTCTTCATTATATATATAACATAATATATATTATTTCTTTTATTATTAATAAATATATATTTTGTATAATTATATATATATATATAAATATATTTTCTACTTTCTCACCATTGTGGTAGCACAAACAATACTAGAGTAAATTAAATGAAGACAGAAAGGAAAGACTTCTACCCTACTTTTGGAAAAAGGTCTTATTTTAACTCACCAGGAGGAATGGATGGGCTTTTTCTGCAAACAACCCACTTGCCATGCGGACTTGACTATGGCTGGGCTTGCTGATTTCATAGAGAAGTGCTTGAATGAGTGAATGGACTGCTCTATCTTCACACTAAAGGGAAGTTTAAAAACACTGAAAACAGGGACCTGTTCTCACACACGTAAGTATCAACTGAAGTTACACAAGCGGCTCTTGGGTTTGCATTAGGACATGCCGTGAAAGTGAAAAAGTGAAGTCACTTAGTCGTGTCTGACTCTTTGCGATCCCATGGACTGTAGCCTACCATGCTCCTCCATCCATGGGATTTTCCAGCAAGAGTACTGGAGTGGGCTGCCATTGCCTTCTCCAGAGGATCTTCCCGACCCAGGGATCAAACCTGGGTCTCCCACAGGGTAAGCAGATGCTTTACCGTCTGAGCCACCAGGAAGTCCAGGACATGCTGTAGCAGAACAAAAACAGATTCAAAGAGTAATTCTACCATTAGGATGTATGGAAATGTCTGCCTTTCACCAAGCAGAGTGGCCTGACGATCTGATAACAACGCATCACAGTCATCTACCGGTGTGAGGGCCCTGCTAGGCCTCTGCCCTGCTCAGAGCTTGCCCTGTCTCCTCCACAAGATGGCCCGAGCACACATATCAGTGCTGACATATTTAATAGAGTTTGTGTCAGGAAAAATGATTTTCTGTATCTTGTAATAAAGGAGAATTCTGAGCAATAAAGTTTGGTCTTAGTAGCCCCACCATAGATACTAGTGAGAAAGTCACATCTAAAACACACAGAAAGTATACATTACAAATTTCCCCTAAAAATTAGCAATATGGAAAAACATCGAACACTAAAACTCATAAAGATATGTTACGGAGAAGGAAATGGCAATCTACTCCAGTATTCATGCCTGGAGAATCCCATGGACAGAGGAGCCTGGTGGGCTACAGTCCATGCGGTCGCAAGAGTCGGACATGACTTAGCGACTAAACCACCACCACCATCTTTAGCTAAAGCTTTAGTTGTTCCGTCGTGTCTGACTTTTTGTGACCCCATGGACTGTGGCCCACCAGGCTCCCCTGTCCATGGGATTCTCCAGGTAAGAATACTGGAGTGGTTTGCCATTCCCTTCTGCAGGGGATCTTCCCAACCCAGGGATCAAGCCCAGATCTCCTGCTTGGCAGGCAGATTGTTTACCGTCTGAGCCACCATTTCCCCCCAAATGATATATTTATTCCTAGTGAGCACTGACCCTGGGCCAGGCACAGTTTGAAGCACTTCTATTGCCTGAGTCGCCTTGGGGGTTCCATCCAGAAAACTCTTTGAGAATAATCTCTCTTCTGCTGCTTTTCTTTAAAGGCTAGGGCTCTACCTCAAATTTTTGACAGTTCTCATTTTCTCATCTCTTATTTCAAAATTTCAGCATGATTATTTTAAAAAAGCAAACCCAGAAGGTTGACTGTATCAACATGAAAGTGAAAGGCTCAAACATGTCTGGAATAAATACTCTGTTTTATTGCCTTAAGCCTTTAGTCCTCATGGACTGAAGAGAGACTGCTATAAGAGAAGTAAAAAGGAAAGTAAGAATTATATCTACCCTTGTGTTCGAAGAATTTGCAGTTCTTGTTAACTCTTTCAAGTGCAGCACCTACAATGGCAAACAAAGAATCTGTGTCAAAATGTATGCAAATACCTCTCCATAAGACCAGGTGTGTGTGTGTGTCTGTGTGTGTGTGTCTGTGTGTGTATGACTGTGTATGCTCAGTCACGTCCAACTCTTTGCTATTGAACCTGTGTCTCTTGCATCTCCTGCATTAGCAGGCAAATTCTTTGCCACTAGCATCACCTGGGAAGCCCCTCCCCCCATATACAAATCACTTTCTTGCTATAAATGTTAAGCTCTTACATTTTTACGAACTTTCTGTGATTCACACCATCTTTCTTCTCATCTGTACATTAGTTTTGCTCCTCATTTTTTAAAAAGATGGAAGTCCCTTATATATTTTTTTAAAAAAAAAGTCCCTAGATCATGAAGCAATATGCCTTATGACACAGGGGTGCATGCTTGCAGTCATGTTCAAATCTTGGCAATGCCATGAACTGTAGCCCACCAAGCTCTTCTGTCCATGGGATTTCCCAGGGAAGAACATGGGAGTGGGTAGCCATTCCCTTCTCCAGGGGATCTATTCAACCCAGCGTTTGAACGTGGCAGATTCTTTACTGTCTGAGCCACCGCAGAAGCCTTTAAAAAAAAAAGTTGTCAAAGAGGACTCATGTGCTCTTAGGCAGAAGTCTAACCATTAAAGTGTCAAAGACATACAGGCACTGACTAGTACTCATTTTTGTAGGTAGAAGGCAAACTTCGAGGCAGAATGAAACCTGAAGGTTTAGAAGAGTGTTTCAAAATCATTTCTATTGTCACTTAATTTGTTCATCCCTACCTTCCCAGTTGTGAAACATAGTACAAACCCAACAAGTATTTGTTGAATGAAGAACAAATAGTTGTATGGATAAAGAAATGAATCTTAATTTCTTCATGGGCAATTAATGGCATTGCTTACTTACCGGGCAGACAAGATAATGGATGAATTCACATAATAGGTAATTATTTTTAAATGATTTTTATAAACATTATCTTATTTGACACTCACAGTATCCCCTTGAGATTTCATAGCTTGTATCATTTTCTCCACTAAGAATTAATGTTTGCTATGGTCCTATTGACTTAAAAGAGGTATAATTATACTTTTCTAAGGAAGGCCTTCATCAGAGAACAACTGAAATAAAACATTGCAATCTCTTCAAACATTTAAAGGGTGAGTACATTTAATTTGTTTTGTGTGATTCCCTAGAGCCTGTCAGGCTACAGTCCACGGAGTCATAAAAAGTTGAACACAACTGAGCACTATCCAGAGCAAGAGAGCCCAAGAGTAAAGACGGGGTAAGAAGCAGCAGGGATCAGCAGGTATAGCTTTCTCAACATACGTGGAAGAGGACGTGATTTGCGTGTGTGTGTATCTTTTAAGAACAGAAAAGTGATGGGGGGCTATGCTTATAGAAAAGCAAATTTTAACTCAAGGCTAGAAAGAACTTTCTAAAATGTAGAGTTGTCTGATTCTTTTGTTAAAAAAAATCAGGGACTTCCCTGGTAGCTCAGACAGTAAAGCGTCTGCCTACAGTGCAGGAGACCTGGGTTCAATCCCTGGGTCAGGAAGATCCCCTGGAGAAGGAAAGGGCAACCCACTCCAGTATTCTTGCCTGAAGAATCCCATGGATGGAGGAGCCTGGTGGGCTACAGTCCACGGGGTTGCAAAGAATAGGACACGACTGGGTGACTTCACTTTCACTTTCACTTTGTTAAAAAACTACTTCACATTAAACTCTGCCTCATCAGAGGACTTCGCACAATCTCTTGCCTGCTGGGTCCCTGTGTAGACTAAATCATAGAGTGGAGAGTGGGAAATTTATGGTTTCTTCCAGTTCTGAGATTGCCTGATGATCTCCAAATCATAGGGCTTCCCAGGTGGTGCAGTGGTAAAGAGTCTGCTTGCCAATGCAGGAGACACAAGAGACGTGGGTTCAAACCCTGGGTTGGGAAGATCCCCTAGAGTAGGAATCCTTCCTTGGTGGTTCAGACTGTAAGTAATCTGCCTGAGCCAAGTTCAATCCCTGGGTCTGGAAGACCCCCTGGAGAAGGGAATGGCAACTCTCTCCATTATTTTTGCCTAGAGAATTCCATGGACAAGGGAACCTGGAAGGCTACAGTCCATGGGGTCGCACAGTCAGACATGACTGAGTGACTAACATTTTCACTTTCTTTCCTGGAGCAGGAATTGGCCACCAATTCCGGTATTCTTGCCTGGAAAATTCCATGCACAAAGGAGCCTGATGGGCTACAGTCCATGATGTCACAAAAAGTCAGACATGACTGACCCCAAGCACGCTCTCCTATATCAGAAGGCATTTTGTTCCATAATCTAGGGACTTGGAATGCATAGTGTCCCTGATGTTGCTGCAGTGGTGGTCCTCACCCTAATCAAAAGAGAGCGTGATGGTTGAACCTAGAATTCTGAGCACTGGACTCAGTCTTTGAATGTTGTAAAATAATTGTTAACAGGATGAAAATATGAGAATTTTTCTCCATTTGCATGGAAATCAGCAAGGGAACTTTTTGAATTATTTGGTTCCCTTTTAACTCAGAAAAGACAAAGAAGTATTTCTACTCCAGACTCTATCTCTGCCTAACTTGTGCCCTTAACACAATGACCCCACCATCTTTCTGCTTGCGAAACCTCAGACGTGCACAGGTGTAGACAGAGTCACCTGCTGGCATGCTCTCACTTTGAAGGGAGAGAGAGAGGAGGGGTGCATCTACATGTACTCATCCCAGGACGATTTGTAAAGATTCCCAGATCATCCTCATTCTCAGCTAGTTCTCCCTCTCCACAAACATGAATTTATTGAGCATACATTCTGGGTAAGACACTGGAGACCTCTTCACCAATTGCATGGAAATGGAATAAAATTGAACACAAGAGCATTTACATTTAGCTTTTCTTGAGTTTAAATATATTATTAAATTCAGGATTTGGCTCCAGCCTTCCAGATTCATTTCCAATTTAAATCCCAACTGGAGAGAAGCTTTGTTCCATGAGTCAGTCATTCCCTCTGTAATAAGCAGAGAGATGATTAAGGTATGTTGAAAGATGTCTACTAAAGAAATAGTTTTTCTAGTCACCCAAAATTATTGGTTGAGTTAAAGCGCTGCTGATCTCCTTGGGAAGATAATTGCATAGTCTGTAAATCCTTGCAAAATGTTCTTTGTGTGTCTCACAGCAGGAAGGCCCTGGGGACACAAGGATGCAAATGGGTGGGGGTGGAGGTGGGGAGTCCCCATGGACCAGGTTGCCCTCCTTCATTGCCTCTCCCTGTTCAGCCTCTGCTGAGCCCACTCATCCCCTGCCTCTTAGAACAGAGCTATGGGAAATCTTATTGTTTGTCTTTTTGATAGAGCTAATATGACAGGTCTCCTCAAGTGAAGGTGAACAGTAGCTTGTTTACAGAATTGGGCAACTACGTGTGTGTTAGTCACTCAGTCATGTCCGACTCTCCCAAACTCCATGGACTATAGGCCACCAGGCTCCTCTGTCCATGGGATTCTCCAGGCAAGAGTACTGGAGGGGGTTGCCATTCCCTTCTCCAGGGGATCTTCCCGACCCAGGGATAGAACCCAGGTCTCCTGCATTGCAGGCAGATTCTTTACCATCTGAGCCACCCGGGAAGCTGCATCTACGAAATCTCCATAACAAGTCAGGGTTTGAAATTGTTCCTTGACTGTCTGTAGACGTGGCTGAAAGTGTGTCTGTGACTTACCTTCTCCATCTGGGATGCACTGTTTCCTCTGGCCCCGAAAAGCACCACAGCCAAGGCGGACAGGAGGCTCAAGGGAGAAAGGAGCACATTCTCAACCATGTGGTCACAGCTCAGCTCTTTAAATACATCAAAGCAGAACCGCGAATTTGCCACACTGAGTGAGTCCATTCCTTTATCTGGGGTCTAGAATACAAAGGCAGAGGTCAACAACAACAGAAATGTAGGTCAAAACATTGCTATTTCAATTTATCTCTAATGAGAGTAAGAATTATTTCAATGTTGTGAACCCTAGATCCTCAGATAGGGTCTTTATGGAAACAAACAAAAAAAAAAAAACAGATTTTGGAGTCAAATACATTTCCACCTCTGCCACGTTCTAGCTTTATGTCCCTAGGCAAATTACTTAAATTCTCCTAGTTTCTATCTTTTCTTTTGCAAAAGTGGTTAAACAACAGTTTCCTTATAGGATTAGCATGAGGATTAAATCACGTACTGTTTGTAAAGCATCTGGGACTGCATATATTACATGGACAAATTTGGCAGTGAATATGGTCATTACTGTTGCCATTGTTACTGTGATTAGTCCATTCGGTTAAAGTAATGACAAAGAGGACAAGGTTATAATATTGATCCCAATGGATACATAACCTCACTTGAGTCAAAAGTACACAAAAGCGACTGACTGAGTGAGAGAGTGGGGGCACGCCATTCGAAACCCACTTCATCACTAGAAAAACATCTCAAAGTGCTTACCTCCCTTCATAGGTTGATGGCACCGTCAACACATGTAATGGAGCGTATTATACATATACATGGGCTTCCCTGGTCACTCGGTGGTAAAGAAGCCTCCTGCAATGCAGGAGACGCAGGAGATATCGGTTCAATCCCTGGGTGAGGAAAAACCCTGGAGGAGGGCATAGCAGCCCACTCCAGTATTCTTGCCTGGAGAATTCCATGGAGAGAGGAGCCTAATGGGCATCCATGGGGTTGCAAAGAGCTGGACGCAACTGACCACACACACACACACACACACATACACACGTGTGTGTGTATATACACACATACATGTTATTACTATTTTCTTACATATATAATAAATATATAATTTGATGGTGCCATGTGGCATGCAAGATCTTAGTTCCCCAACCAGGGATTGAACCCACACCCAGGAGTGGAAGTGCAGAGTCTTAAGCACTGAACAGCCAAGAAAGACCCTATATTTCAATATATACATGTGTATATATCAGTTGCTTAGTCACTTCTGACTGTTTGCAACCCTATGGACTGTAGCCCACCAAGATCCTCTGTCCACGAGGATTACAACTAAATCTTCCCCTATACTTTGTGAGATGTCATCACCAATTACAAAAATCATGGCAAAGAAAGAAGAAGAGACAATTTAGTATTTGCATTTTTACCTTGTCTTCAGGTTGGTTATAGTTCTGCTTGGTGAGCTCAGAGCTGTGTCTGTAACGCAGAGACTTACACTGCACTCAGCACTCACAGTTTGCTCCTCCTGTGTTCTCAGAATTTTGTTCCACAAGTCATTTTCCTTGCATTGTGAACTGACTTCAAGTATTTATGCAAAAGGGTAGAGAGTGAGCCAGCTGACGTATGCATTGTAAAATAGACTGCAACCTTGGGTCAACAGAGTGACCCAAGAAATGTATAGGAAAAAATGAAACATTTAATGGCATGGATTTTATGTAATAAATTAAGTAGCATTTTTAAATTAGCCATAATGTGTATGTCTATGTTACACACACACTCTGGCTACAACAACAATTTCTTGGTGTTTAAAAGCCAGAGTGGAGGAATTTTGTCTTGAGCACTGGCATCAAGTTTCTTTTCTGACTCCTACAATGAGACATAGTGAATGAAAATGCTCTTCTGTCTGGCATGGAGGTGGCCAAGAACAGAGTAATCCTCACTGAGTAAGAATTTCAAACCTACCTCATGACAAACATAGGGAGGATTCCCACAAGAAGTGAGTGACAAATCAGCTGTAGCTCCAACTCAGAGAGAGACCAGTACGGTATCTTAGAATGTTAGCAAGGAAGAGGTCTCAGGGAGCATATTTTCACAGATTTTCTGTCCCTACTAAGAACTAATTTTTATCCTGTGACCCAGGATATATCTTCAATACTGAACAAAGGATTTCACAAACAAAGCATTGAAAGCAGAACCTCCATATGGCCCAGTAATTTCACTTCTGGGTATTTACTCTAATTCAAAGAGATATATGCACACCAATGTTCACTGCAGCATCATTTGCAACAACCAAGATATCACAGCAACCTAAATGTCCATGGACAGATGAGTGGATAGAGAAGATGTGTTACTTATATGCAATGGAATATTCTAAACTGTAAAAAAATGAAGTCTTGCCATTTGCAGCAACATGGGTGGATGCAGGAAGTATTATATTAAGTGAAACAGCAGAGACAGACAAAAAGTTGATCTCAGTCATAGAAGGAATCTAAAAACAAAACAAACTAAATGAAATAAAAACAACTCATAGTTACAGAAAACTACTAAGCCTTAAAGTATTTCTTCTAAAAATAGACATATGTTTTTTTAAATGTATTTATGAAGAATCCTTCCAACAAATTATTAGCTAACACTAACTGGGTGAAATTGAAGTGAAATCCAGGCTCATGTACTAGAAACTTCTTATCAAATTGCACACACACAACACACACACAAACACACACACATATATACATAAATATAGATGCTTTTAGTTTTAAAAACAGTGTCCAAACTATAAATATAAGCACAGGAAGAAGAGGCTAATTAATAGAAGAAAAAGATCCAAAGCCATTTAAAAAAAAGAAAAGAGCTAGAATTTAGATCCTTTGTATTTCCTAATGGAAATGACTCCTGATTTGTGTAGGTTTAATCCCTGTGTTGGGAAGATCCCCTGGAATAGGAAATGGCAACCCACTCCAGTATTCTTGCCTGGAGAATCCCATGGAGAGAGGAGCCTGGAGGGCTACAGTCCATAGCGTCAAAAAGAGTCAGACACGACTATACATCTAAGTACCCACACATGTGAGAGAAACGGACTTCAAAATGATGCAAGTCTTCTCTAAAGCCTCAAGGAAACATACCTTGAATCAGACTTCCACCAATTTAGAGAACTTTACATCTCTCATATTCAGTCCTGGGGAGAGCTTGGATTCAAGAAGGAAAAGCAGGGAGGGATGGTTCACAGGGAGAAAAGAACTTCACAGAGACTGATTAATCTGTATAGATGCTGTTCCCCCAGAGACACAAAGAACAGCCATTTTGGGGGGGGGCAGTTAATAATTCACTAGCTAACTATTCATAGAACCAGTAAATTGTTTGTGAATAAATGTCTGGAGCATTGTTCAATAGTTTATGTGCTACTATTTCCTGTAAACATTCTCTTAACCAAAGAACACTTGCTGGTTTTTCTTGCCTGTAAAGTCCCTGACCTATAAAGTCTCTGATTAATAGCTAGGAGTGAAGGTGTGTGTCCCTGTCTATTGTTCTAGATGTTTAAAGGAACATATCATAGTATGTGCTCACCCCTGGAGCCTGAATTCCACAGAACTTGCACCCATCTAGTGGTCCTTGGCTCTTGCATTTGCTTTGTGCTGCAATGAATGGTTCCCACCCAGAATGTCCTCATTTAGGTATATATTCCAGGGATTTTTTTAATGACCTGATATTTATTAGATTCTCACAAACATTCATTTTCATTTATTTACTAAAATTGTCCCTTTTTCTGGCCACCCCATGTGGCATGCTTAAAACTCAACATTCAAAAAACAAAGATCATGGCACCCGGTCCCATCACTTCATGGCAAATAGATGGGGAAACAGTGGAAACAGTGACAGACTTTATATTTTCTTGGGCTCCAAAATCATGGCAGATGGTGACTGAAGCCATGAAATTAAAAGACACTTGCTCCTTGGAAGAAAAGCTATGACCAACCTAGACAGCATATTAAAAGGCAGAGACTTTACTTTGACAACAAAGGTCCGTTTAGTCAAAGCTATGGTTTTTCCAGTGGTCATGTATGGATGTGAGAGTTGGACCATAAAGAAAGCTGATTGCTAAAGAATTGATGCTTTTGAACTGTGTGTTAGAAAAGACTCTTAAAAGTCCCTTGGACTGCAAGGAGATCCAACCAGTCAGTCCTAAAGGAAATCAGTCCCGAATGTTCATTGGAAGGACTGATGCTGAAACTGAAGCTCCAAATACTTTGACCACTTGATGCAAAGAACTGACTCATTAGAAAAGACCCTGATGCTGGGAAAGATTGAAGGCAAGCGGAAAGGGGGAAAACAGAGGATGACATGGTTGGATGGCATCACCTACTCGATGGACATGAGTTTGAGCAGGCTCCAGGAGCTGGTGATGGACAGGAAGCCTGGTGTGCTGCAGTCCGTGGGGTCACAGAGTCAGACACAACTGAGTGACTGAACTGATGTGGCACACAGGATCTTAGTTACCCAACAAGGGATTGAACCTGTGCCCTCTGCAGTGGAAGCATGGATTCTTAACCACTAGACCACCAGAGAAGTCTCTAAAATTATTCTCTTTTAATTGAAATATAGCTGATTTACAATGTTTCAGGTGTCCAGCAAAATGATTCAATTAAATATGGATTCTTTTTCAGATTTTTTCTATTATTATAGGATATTATAAGATTCATTGGACTTATCACACTGCCTACAACTTGTGAACATTGTGACAGCTTTTTCCAGTCTAAGAATCAAGCTCTTAGCAGCACTGACAAGTCTAGTCTGAAGAGGTGCACTTGGAAAGAAACACCTTTAAAGGTGGATTGTTTTTTTAAATATGTGAAAGCATTTCGGTCCATCTTTTCTTTCCTCCATGCTTTCCTCTGCGTTCTGCATCCTTCTCTCTCACTCCCAGTTCGCTGAGTACATATGAGCATGTATTGCTTTGCTTAAATTACAAGCCAAATTAGGCAAAAATTCAAAGGTTTTCTAAAATATATGTGTCATACATATTATTTGGGGCTTCCCTGGTTGCTCAGATGGTAAAGAATCTGCCTGCAATGTGAGAGACCTGGGTTTGATCCCTGGGTTGGAAAGATCCCCTAGAGGAAGGCATGGCAACCCACTCCAGTATTCTTGCCTGGAGAATCCCATGGACAGAGGAGCCTGCAGGCTACAGTCCATGGGATGGCAAAGAGTCGGACACGACTGAGTGACTAAGCCCAGCATGCATATTATTTATATATATGTATATGTAAGCTTTGCTATTACACTTGATAAAAGTTTGCTAAAGAACATTCAAGAAAAAGAAGAGATGGAGTAACTGGAAAACATAAACTAAAAGAAACAGAAACACTGAATATGAAATAGGAAAAGTGGAACAAGCTAGATAAAAGATCATCATATAGTCCAGTTGTTTTCAAACATGGCCTAAACATTTAGCTAACTAAAAAATTTATGACATTTTTATTCCATTTTGACTTAGTATGAATAGAATGCTAGATTTCTAATTAAAAAAATAGATATGCAACAAGTAACAAAGGTTTACTGTACAGTACAGGGAATTACAATCAATATCTTATAATAACCTATAATGGAAAATAATTTCAAAAATAATATATGTGTATATGTATAAATGAATCACCTTGTTGTGCACTGGAAACACTGTAAGTCAACTATACTTCAATAATATATATGTTAAAAAATTACAAGCCAAGAATAAAGCTCCATATTTATAAAAGATTAGTCACTCTAGCTTCACTTAAGTATCCTGCATCCAGTACAATGCTGTTCTTGTCTTGACTCACAAAGCCACAGGCAAGGAACAAGCAGAAGACAGAGAGGATCAAAGGAAGGTCGCATGACACAATTAAGTTCTGAAAGTCAGCAGGCTATCTGCTTTGTTAGGTAAGTTCCCTGTGCTTTCTCTTCTCAAAAGTACTGCCGGTATCTACAGTGAGGATTATCTTATTGTTAGACACATGCTTTTCTAGTAATGGGTCTTCACATATTCTAGGTTGTCTATTGGGACAGAAACTAAATATTAGCATCAAGAGATACCCGGATGATTAAAGACACATAATGCTTTCTCTGTTGAGTAGAATCTGTCAGTGAAGCATGCACTGGAGAGAAATTTGAAAGGGAGCAGAAGATCACTGTCCTTTCTCTTAGAGAGCTTGTACTTAGGGGAGTATATTACTAGAAGAGTTTATGTTATTCTTCTATTACAGTACAAATTGTCGGAAAGCTTATCATTAAAAGAAATAATACCTAGCCGCATGAAATCAACTGAAAGCCTGCTGCTGCTGCTGCTGCTGAGTCACAGTCGTGTCCGATTCTGTGCGACCCCGGAGACAGCAGCCCACCAGGCTCCACCGTCCCTGGGATTCTCCAGGCAAGAACACTGGAGTGGGTTGCCATTTCCTTCTTCAAGGCAGGAAAGTGAAAAGTTAAAGTGAAGTTGCTCTTTCATGTCCAACTCTTCACGGCCCCGTGGAATGTAGCCTACCAGGCTCCTCCATCCATGGGATTTTCCAGGCAAGAGCACTGGAGTGGGTGCCAGTACTGGGTGCCATTTCCTTCTCCACCTGAAAGTCTAGATGACCCAAACATGAGAACATGTAGCATGTAATTATGAATTTGCCCAAATTTATAAGGGGTGTGGTCTTCCAGAAAAGCCTGAGGTCATCAAAGACACTTGGCGTCAATCGGTAAGCACGCTAGAGAAGGGGTGAGCCATGTGAGGTGCTAGAGTGTGAGATGAGAAGACTCAGCATAGCCAAGGCACAGTGAGGTTTGCAGTGAAGTCCAAGGCATGTCGTGACAGAGCACAAATCATCTCAGGCAGTTGCTTAATGTCTATGAAACTTATTTTCCTTATGAAATGAGAATAGCAATAATAAATAATAATTTCCACCTTACAGGTTTGTAAGGAGAATTGAGATGAGGTCTGAGATCATTTTATAAATGATAAGCAGGGGGGACTTCCCTGGTGGTCCAGTGGTTAAGACTTTACCTTCCAGCGTAGGGGGGTGATTGTTTGATCCCTGGTTGGGAAACTAAGATCCCAAATGCCTCAAGGCCACAAAACCACAACATAAACAACAGATGCAATATTGTAACAAATTCAATAAAGACTTTAAAGATGGTTCACATCAAAAAAAGTCTTAAAAAAGTAAAGTAAATAAGCTATGATTATGATGATAATGAAGGTGATAATGATATTTCTCCTCTCTATTAAAAGTTGTGAGAGAAAGCTTTTTTCTGCTCCTTTAGAAATAGAAGCTCCAATGATGCTCTTCCCCTCACCTTAGACATCTTCCCTTTGTTTAGGTTTGGTATGTGTTTAGCAGAACACAGAATGCTCTCAAGGAGCCACTGATGGAGGTAGAAACAAGTGTGTGTGGATATGATGTGTTTTGTGAGTCAACCTGAGGGGATATCTCCACGAAGAACATGAACGTGATCAGGTTTTGAACAATAAAATTACTATGAGTTAATAAGCGAACATTTCATGCAAAGATGGGCTTGATAAAGGATAGAAATGGTATGGACCTAACAGAAACAGAAGATATTAAGAAGAGGTGGCAAGAATACACAGAAGAACTGTACAAAAAAGATCTTCACGACCCAGATAATCACAATAGTGTGATCATTCACCTAGAGCCAGACATCCTGAAATGTGAAGTCAAGTGGGCCTTAGAAAGCATCACTACAGACAAAGCTAGTGGAGGTGATAGAATTCCAGTTGAGCTATTTCAAATCCTGAATGATGATGCTGTAAAAGTGCTGCACTGAATATGCCAGCAAATTTGGAAGACTCAGCAGTGGCCACAGGACTGGAAAAGGTCAGTTTTCATTCCAATCCCAAAGAAAGGCAATGCCAAAGAATGCTCGAACTACCACACAATTGCACTCATCTCACACGCTAGTAAAGTAGTGCTCAAAATTCTCCAAGCCAGGCTTGAACAGTACCTGAACTGTGAACTCCAAGATGTTCAAGCTGGTTCTAGAATGGGCAGAGGAACCAGAGATCAAATTGCCAACATCTGCTGGATCATCGAAAAAGCAAGAGAATTCCAGAAAAATATCTATTTCGGCATTATTGACTATGCCAAAACCTTTGACTGTGTGGATCACAATAAACTGTGGAAAATTCTTTTTTTTTTTTTTTTTATTTATTTTTATTAGTTGGAGGCTAATTATTTTACAATATTGTAGTGGTTTTTGCCATACATTGACATGAATCAGCCACGGATTTACATGTGTTCCCCATCCCGATCCCCCCTCCCGCCTCCCTCCCCATCCGATCCCTCTGGGTCTTCCCAGTGCACCAGCCCGGAGCACTTGTCTCATGCATCCCACCTGGGCTGGTGATCTGTTTCACCCTTGATAGTATACTTGTTTCAATGTTATTCTCTCAGAACATCCCACCCTCGCCTTCTCCCACAGAGTCCAAAAGTTTGTTCTGTACGTCTGTGTCTCTTTTTCTGTTTTTCATATAAGGTTATCGTTACCATCTTTTAAAATTCCATATATATACATTAGTATACTGTAATGGTCTTTATCTTTCTGGCTTACTTCACTCTGTATAATGGGCTCCAGTTTCATCCATCTCAGAACTGATTCAAATGAATTCTTTTTAATGGCTGAGTAATATTCCATGGTGTATATGTACCAGAGCTTCCTTATCCATTCATCTGCTGATGGGCATCTAGGTTGCTTCCATGTCCTGGCTATTATAAACAGTGCTGTGATGAACATTGGGGTGCACATGCCTCTTTCAGATCTGGTTTCCTCAGTGTGTATGCCCAGAAGTGGGATTGCTGGGTCATATGGCAGTTCTATTTCCAGTTTTTTTAGAAATCTCCACACTGTTCTCCATAGTGGCTGTACTAGTTTGCATTCCCACCAACAGTGTAAGAGGGTTTCCTTTTCTCCACACCCTCTCCAGCATTTATTGCTTGTAGACTTTTGGATAGCAGCCATCCTGACTGGCGTGTAATGGTACCTCACTGTGGTTTTGATTTGCGTTTCTCTGATAATGAGTGATGTTGAGCATCTTTTCATGTGTTTGTTAGCCATCTGTATGTCTTCTTTGGAGAAATGTCTGTTTAGTTTAGTTCTTTGACCCATTTTTTGATTGGGTCATTTATTTTTCTGGAATTGAGCTGCAGGGGTTGCTTGTATATTTTTGAGATTAATCCTTTGTCTGTTGCTTCGTTTGCTATTATTTTCTCCCATTCTGAGGGCTGTCTTTTCACCTTGCTTATAGTTTCCTTTGTTGTGCAAAAGCTTTTAAGTTTCATTAGGTCCTATTTGTTTATTCTTGCTTTTATGTCCAATATTCTGGGAGGTGGGTCATAGAGGATCCTGCTGTGATTTATGTCGGAGAGTGTTTTGCCTATGTTCTCCTCTAGGAGTTTTATTAAACTGTGGAAAATTCTTAAAGAGATGGGAATACCAGACCATCTTACCTGTCTCTTGAGAAACCTATATGCAGGTCAGGAAGCAACAGTTAGAACTGGACATGGAACAACAGGCTGGTTCCAAATAGGAAAAGGAGTACGTCAAAGCTGTATATTGTCACCCTGCTTATTTAACTTATATGCAGAGTACATCATGAAAAACGCTGGGCTGGAAGAAGCACAAGCTGGAATCAAGATTGCGGGAGAAATATCAATAACCTCAGATATGCAGATGACACCACCCTTATGGCAGAAAGTGAAAAGGAACTAAAAAGCCTCTTGATGAAAGTGAAAGAGGAGGGTGAAAAAGTTGGCTTAAAGCTCAACATTCAGAAAACTAAGATCATGGCATCTGGTCCCATCACCTCATGGGAAATAGATGGGGAAACAGTGGAAACAGTGTCAGACTTTATTTTTGGGGGCTCCAAAATCACTGCAGATGGTGATTGCAGCCATGAAATTAAAAGATGCTTACTCCTTGGAAGGAAAGTTATGACCAACCTAGACAGCATATTTAAAAGCAGAGACATTACTTTGCCAACAAAGGTCCATCTAGTCAAGGCTATGGTTTTTCCAGTGGTCATGTATGGATGTGAGAGTTGGACAGTGAAGAAAGCTGAGCACCGAAGAATTGATGCTTTTGAACTGTGGTGTTGGAGAAGACTCTTGAGAGTTCCTTGGACTGCAAGGAGATCCAACCGGTCCATCCTAGAAGAGATCAGTCCTGGATGTTCATTAGAAGGACTGATGTTGACGCTGAAACTGCAGTACTTTGGCCACCTCATGCGAAGAGTTGACTCATTGGAAAAGATCCTAATGCTGGGAAGGATTGGGGGCAGGAGGAGAAGGGGATGACAGAGGATGAGATGGCTGGACGGCATCACTGAGTCGATGGACATGGGTTTGGGTAGACTCCGGGAGTTGGTGATGGACAGGGAGGCCTGGTGTGCTGCGATTCATGGGGATGCAAAGAGTCAGACACGACTGAGCGACTGAACTGAACTGAACTGGATATATGCAAATTATGTAACCTTATGAACTTAAATCCTAATATTTAATTTTAAATTAAATGATCTGCTTATGTAAGTATCTGTAAAAGTAACTTTTGTGTGCAATAAAATAGCAACATTGACCAAATCATATTTATATTAAAAAAGCATTCTTTCTTTTAGTTGCTTGCTTGGCCTAGAAAAGAGTGCCAATACTCCCACAATTCGTCCAAGAACAATCACAAGGTATAATTATTTTGTATTTCTTTATTCTGATAAATAAAGAAAAAGAACAAACTACACATCATATGAAATAATATGCTATAAACAAATGGCAAAAGTTAAAAGACACTAATTTAATATTTGAAAAGCTATGTACACATCAAATCTCTACCAAGGAAAGGCTGAAAGGTGTCAACTCAAAATTATTGATGAAATATTTTGCTGGTTCCCAATCCTAAATCCATAATTTTTAGCATCTAGATTAGATACTAATTTCAAACCAGATATATGAAAAGTCAATTCTGATGTCTTCTTAGCTCAGCAGGAAAAGTTATCCTTGACACTTATTTCCAGCAGCTGGATCTTCTTCCTAGATATTTGCAATGAAACTAGAATATCTGTGATAACTACAGTCTCAAAAAATACCCCTAGGGCTGCTTCTACATACTACTCTAACATTACAGGTAGAGCATTCCACAGTTCCCAGATAGTATACCCAGATCTTTGTGCAAGTGGCCATGGTGAAGACTGGTAGAAATCAGTGTGGATAGAAAGACAATGAAATTAGAAAGAGGTGGGCCTGATGGCGGTAGAAATGCTAAGAGCAAGATCAGGACAATCAACCAGGTCAAGTCAAGTCACCCAAATCTTCTGCTGATCAATGTTAGAAGGAAGTAAACCTAAAGGAGTCATCACATGCTTCCAATTAAACTTAAATCTACTTCCTTGTGGTGGTTCCTTGATGTTGTTGCTTCTGTTCTAATAAAAACCAATTGTAGTTTCAAGGGCAAGAGACTTTGCCACTGAACAAGATGATGTCATCCTTCCTGATTATAAATAGGAATGGGTGATCAGCTCGGAACACACTCGACTCAGGCAGCTGCTTTTCTACGATGTTGCTCCCTGTGACAGCACTGGCCTCTGTGCCCTCCTCGGTGACCTCTATGTAAGACTTGTGCATCAGTTTTGATACATATAGACGGCCTCCTGCAGCTATACCAGAGAGATCAGCTCTGTATTCATCAAAGATAGCTCTCAGCCCTAGGGCTTCTAAGTAGTGCTTGATTTCATAATTCTTCTCTATCTTGAACTGAGGTAGAAACACTTCGACATACTGAGATTTCATTTTTCTTGGATTGGTCCAGTCCATTAGATTCTGAAAAGTCAGTTTGTTTTCAATCTGTAGAAATAGTTACAAGGCAACTTAGAACCATATGGTTAAGAAACAGATGAAACAATAGCTACAGAGGTATATGGTTTTCCCTAACAATTCTCTCCTGGATATTTGCTTGTAAGTATGTGAAAGGGTGCCAGGGGAGTCTAGAAATGGGAAATGATTAAAACAAATGGTTCAAGTACTCTTGAATGAATCATATGTTTAATTTGCTCTGCTATGACAAGGTGTGGTTTATTTGTATTGATATTTCAAGGCATTTCGTTCTCTGCCCACATATTAACATATATAGACCAAGTGGAACAGTGAGCAAGTGAAGGAATTTGGGAATCAGAGATCATGAGAGGGAGAAAGGAACTCAGCAGTCATTTGAATCAGTGTTTCCTGACCATTTCTGCCTCATGAAAGACATGGAAAATAACATTTGCATAACATGCAGGAGTAAACCAGTGGAACCCCGGGTAGCCAACAGCAAGGAGGTCAGAGCTGTAGCCTCCAGAATTGTGCGATCAGCATCCCCCAGCGCAGGCGCCCACACTGGAAAATTTGGACACAAATTGACCCTCCTACTCCACATGTGTGACAACTAGCTCAAGACAGTGTAGGGAGATGTGCCCAAGGTGCACAGCTAGGACCCTTAGTGACATAGTGCATGTGTGTGTGTGTGTGTACCCAGTCGTGTCTGACTTTGCAAACACATGGACTATAGCCCGCCAGGCTCCTCTGTCTATGAAATTCTCCAGGCAAGAACACTAGAGTGGGTAGCCATTTCCTTCTCCAGGGGATCTTCCAGACCCAGAGATCGAACCCATGTCTCCTTCTTGACAGGTGGATTCTTTACCACTGAGCCATCTGGGAAGCCCCTAGTGACAGGGTGAGGGGCCACATATATCTTTCCAAAACCACTGCCCCAAAGTGACTCACAAATTGAACTCACCAACTCCTTAACACTGAGAATTGATCATAGATTATTCCAGATTTATAACAGGAAAAGTTTTCATATGAACATAGTTTACAAATCTTGGATTAATAAATGAACAAATGGGTAAGTGACTAATTCTAACAACTTGAAATCTTGAAGTTGATAGATAAGAACACAATCAAGGGTCCTAGATGTCTTCTTATTCCCCAGCAGTGAGAGCAACAGTGGTAACTTACTTGGGATAGGTCATTATCCGGCAGCATTATGTACATGCTTATACCACCATGATATCTGAGCTCAAGAACCTGCATGGATGGATCTTTAATGACAGACAAATTGAACTTCCGTTCTTGATGCATCATGGCCACTGCTTTCCCAGGACACTGAAAGTCAAGTCATAAAAAAAAAAACAAAAATTAAAGCCCGCCTTATTTCATTTATTGACCAAATACAATGAGAATAGTGCTGCAGGTTTTTCTTTCCAGTGGATTTTCCCCAACTTGCTGCCAGTGGTGGTCCTATTGGTCCACATCTCGAGTAAAACCACAGATTTTGAGAGTAACTACCTGAGCTTAAAACTCACCAACTGTGTGACCTTGGGAAAGTTACTTCGCCTCTCTATGTCTCTACACCTCATCTCTGTAATGGAGGTAAACACAGTCTCTATTGCATAGGATTGTTTTAAAGATTATGTGCCTTACTATAGCTAGCACTTGGAACATTGTCTTGCATTTAGTGTTTTATCTGAAAATGTCTATATCATGTCATGAATAATTATTAAATAGCATTATAATTTCAAGTGATTGCTATAGATTTTTCTCTATAGAAGTAAAATACAGGCAAGTGTTATAAAAATTACAATTTAATAATGGGGTGTTGTAAAGCTGTTTTTAAATTCCTGCGAAATATTTGACAAATTAACTTGAGGGAAACACTGTAGCTCTTATCTTTAGGATACCACTTCTAGATTTAGAAACATAATAGAGAGATAATAAACTGTCTTTCTAAAAGATATTGTGATTCTGCAAGTTTTTCAGTATTTGTATAAAAGTTCCCTTTACGAAAGAAGATCCTACGGAGGAGGACGGGTAAATCTTACGCTTGAATCATGGGTTCTTCCTCCTCCAGAAAGATTGTCCTTTGTGACCAAGAATCCAAACCCCAGAAAGAGCACACGTGATGCAGTAAAGAAAAGAAGGCGCCTTCCTAGTGAGACAGGCAGGTGCCTTCTCCCTGACTCTGGAACCACGGGGGCCGAGCCGCAAAGTCTCATTTCCAAGCTAGGGCAGGGACAATTCCCACAGTTGCGTTATGCTGGAGAAAGGTGGAAACCAGACTTCTTAACGAAGGGATGACTTCACCAGTTTTGGATGGAACCAAAGCTGTCAAGTGATATAGATTCTACAGCATGTTATATTATGAGTTATATATTAGAACTCTATTATAAGGGATATAGTCAGGAAGATTATTTTAAGCAATGTTATTATACTTTATGTTAATACTTACAGATATTTTATTTGCACATACTCATATTTATTTAAATAAGCCATTATTTAGGAGCAAAATACAAACAAACAAAACCCCACAGACAGTGCAGGAAAGAGTCATGCTTCATTTTCATTTATGGAAATGAGTTAACAAATGCAGTCTATCAGAGGAGTTGAAGGAAAGAGTGGGAAATAAAAGCTCATTTCCAAATACCATTAACACTGTCAGCCTCAGTCATTAAAATTCTGTGTGTGTGCACTTGGTCATGTTCAACTCTTTGCAATCCCATGGACTGTAGTCCGCCAGGCTCCTCTGTCCACGGAATTTTCCAGGCAAGAATACTGGTGTGGATTGCCATGCTCTCCTCCAGGGGATCTTCCCTACCCAGGGATCAAACCTGAGTCTCCTGCATCTCCTGCATTGGCAGGTGGATTCTTTACCACTAGCGCCACCTGGGAAGCCCCATTACAATTCTGGGACTGTCTAATATGCTTCATCTTGCAATTACACAGCTAACATCTCTATCAGACAGAGTTATGGTTTACTAGGATTTATTAGGTTTCAGTTTTTTCACTTAGGATTTTCAAAATACTTCTATGCTCCTCTCTATGTTCTCATAGAGGCACCTACATTATAGACTTGCTCCTGAGTTGGGCTCTCCTTGGGACCCTGCAGCTAAGGGCACACAGCAGGACTGGCCGGCCTCCATGCAGGTGCTAAAGGCCACCAAACTCCAAGTCCTCCTGGCGTCTGATCTACTCTGCTCAAGTTTCTTCTCCGTCCTCCCAAAGCGCTCCTCTCCCCACAGACACAGCCTGCTAGGCAACCTCTTACTGCCCATCTCCTCACTCCTCAGTCATTTTCGATTTCCACGAGCTCTCTGCACTCGTGTCTAAAACTTCTGATATAGAAAGGTGCAGAAAGAACGTTTCAATAGCATTTTCCACTTAAAAATAAAACTATGTTTAAACATTAAATCTGAATTTCTATGCTTCAACATGAAAGACTGAGGATTGAAAGGAACTTGTTGTTGTTGTTCAGTCACAAAGTCATGTCTAGCTCTTTGTACGCCATGGAATGCAACAGTCCAGTCTTCCCTGTCCTTCTTAATCTCCAGAGTTTGCTCAGATTTATGTCCATTGAGTTGGTGATGATATCTAACCATCTCATCCTCTGTAATCCTCTTCTCCTGCCCTCAATCTTTCCCAGCATCAGGGTATTTTCCAATGAGTCAGCTCTTGGCATCAGGTGACCAAAGTATTGAAAGGAATGTTCTAGGTGAACTAATGGAATAACTTGGTTTTACTTGTGAGAAAGACTATGGGTTTAAGGTTCATGTGCTAAGACAAGGTAACTCCTATGAAGCAAGGTAAGGACCCTAACGTGGCATGTCTGACTACAAAGTCTTTGATGTTTCTACTTTACTAAGATTATTGTGTGAAAATGAAAGTATTAGTCTCTCAGTCATGTCCAACTCTGCGACTCCATGGACTGTAGCCCACCAGGCTCCTCTGTCCATGGGATTCTCCAGGCCAGAATACTGGAGTGGATTGCTGTGCCCTTCTCCAGGGGGTCTTCCCAATCCAGGGATTGAACCTAGGTCTCCTGCATTGCAGGTGGTTTCTTTACTATCTGAGTCACTGGGGAAGCCCTGTAAAGGCATATTATTGGCAAAAACCTTTCTAAATTAAACAGAATTCCATACCTTGGGGGATCTGAAATGGCAATTTTGTGTCTGGCTCTTGGTGAAGGCTGACTCCCACTTGCCTTTGAAGTATACAGCGTTCACCAGCACCATCACAGCAGATGAGCTTATGGTACCTTCATGAAAGACATCCCTGATTTTGCCTTTTGAAAAATAAATTGAGAAAAAAATGCAAATTTTAAAAAGCTAAAGACAAGATGAATATTTTTCTTATCACATAATTTAAATGATCATGATATCAGTAATAATCTGTGATCAATTATTTTGTCCAGCACTTTCCATGTGCAATGCTTTATGTGCAATATTTGGTTTAATTCTCACAAAATCCCTGTAGGGAAGGCACTACTATTATTTCTGTTGCCTGCTGAGAAATCTAGGGCATAGAAAAGTAATTTGTACAAAGTCACATAAAACAGGATTCTGGCCCAAGAAGACAATTCTCAGAGACCTTCCCTACTCATAGACACCAAACTGCCTTCATTTATTCCATTGATGAGGCCATAGCATTCCAAGTATAGTTTAATGCCATTTCATTGAATGGGTTAATTCCTACATTCCATGTTCATGAGATTTTTGCTAAATGCCTTGCACTATTCTGGATACTGAACAGGATCCTATGGGGCCTTCCCTGTGCAGGCCTTCCCACATACCCTCTCCTTTAGCTCCTCTCTGAAGTGCCTAGATAATAGTATTTGATACACATTTGCTGGTGGCACTAGTTACAAAGAATTTGCCTGCCAATGTAAGAGAAGCAGGAGACTCAGGAATATAATGGGTTTCCCCAGTGGCTCAGATGGTGAAGAATCTGCCAGCAATGCAGGAGATCTGGGTTCGGTCTCTGGGTCGGGAAGCTCCCCTGGAGGAGGAAATGGCAACCCACTCCAGTATTCTTGCCTGGAGAATTCCATGGATAGAGGAGCCTGGTGGACTACCATCCGTGGGGTCACAAAGAGCCAGACACAACTGAAGGGACTTAGCATTCCCACATTTCCTGAGTTGTCTTGCATATATGAAAAACCTCCCCCGTACCAAATGGAGGATGTTAACTGCCTAACACCAGAGCCCATAGCCTCAAGCCTCTTGGAGCCTAAGGACTGAGAACGTGAACCTCTGTGACACCACCCTGGTGCCTCAGCATTAACCAGAGAATTCTTCACGAGCTGATCACAAACTCTGCAACTCCCCACCTCCCCTGGCTTTTAAAAAT
Organism: Cervus elaphus; assembly: GCF_910594005.1. Taxonomy (NCBI): domain Eukaryota; kingdom Metazoa; phylum Chordata; class Mammalia; order Artiodactyla; family Cervidae; genus Cervus; species Cervus elaphus. Next base: position 63,910,169 of record NC_057841.1, on the reverse strand, counting down.
GCTTTGCTGAAACTCTTCCAGGAGCTCAGGGCTTTTTGGGTCCACCACAGGGACCACTTACTTGGTCCTGCAGTAAACCTTTCTCTGCTTCCAAACTCTGATGGTTCAGTTTGTTTGGCTTCACTGTGTGTTGGCCTCATGAACGTTCATTAACAAGTCCAGTGTAGTGGGGCACCACCTTAATGCAGTTGCAGCATCCTGGGGTCACAGCCCTGTGCTCAGTGTGGGGTGGAAACACAGTGTCTATGGCCAGGCCACCTGCTTGAGCTGAGGGCAAGGTGAGCGCCAGGGAGAATTTCCAAAACGTTGGGACTCTTTATTCAAAACTTGGAAGCTTTGGAGAGCTAACTGTATTTGGGAAAATCCTAACTTATTCTGATTCAATAGGAAGAGTAAGATTGGAAAGGTTGGTGGCAGGAGCCAGATAATTGAGCTTGGAACGTCTGATATGAATTTTTTATTATCTTGAAGGCGATGGAAAAGCATTGTTCAAGATTCACTGAAACACGAAAAAGGGCATGGTCATGATGGATCAGATTTGCCTTTATAAAGGATGACTTTGGCAGTGTGTGTAGGATTGAAGAGGGAGTGGAGGGTGGTGGGAGGAGGAGGAATAAAACCTAATAAGACCAAGGTAGGTTTATTGGAATATTGACATCATTTTGAAGTGTTCCTCTAAATAAGTATTGAGTCCATGCCCTCATCACAGTGAGAATAATTATACATAGATTTGCGTGAGAAAGGAAGAAGGGAAAATAAATTACTGCTCCAAATAAAGAAAGGTAGTAGTAATTTGATGTGCCAAAATACTTTAACACTAAGCGGAAGGCAAGAGGAAAGGGGATGACAGAAGATGAGATGGTTGGATGGCATCACCAACTCAATGGACATGAATTTGAGCAAACTCCAGGAGATGGTGAAGGACAAGGAAGCCTGGCATGCTTTAGGGTTGCAAAGAGTCAGACACGACTGAGCAACTGAACAACATTAGAAAACTAATTGCATAGTTTTTTGATTTATGAAGAGTATATTTGAAATACATGGTAGCTAATGGTCAAATTAGCTCTACTGAAGTAATGATGAATGAATGAGCAAAAGCAAAACTGAGCCACTGTATTCTTACTTTCTGGAATAATTATATGCTTTTGAATGTTTGTACTTAAGGGTGCAAGTTACATGTCTCATATTTTTGAAATGGAACCAAACTCAGAAAATATATATATTGTTCAGAGTATAAATTAAGGCCATTTCTTAGGTAAAGAAATGACAAGCTTTGGAATCATTGACTAAGAAAACAATAAATAGATTTCTTTATTTGTTTGGTACTAAACCAGACCATTAGCTGAATTTCATTTTTAGTTGGAAAGAGACTTGTCAATAAAGAAATATTCTTTTTTATGAAAGGAACCACCATTGCCAGATATATAATTTTGATAAATGAAGAGAATTTAAAATTAAATTTATTTTTTCAACAGAGTGTCATAAAAACCTATGTGTGTGTATGCTCAGTTGTGTCCAATTCTTTGAGACCCATGGACTATAGCCGACCAGGCTCTGCTGTTTATGGGATTTTCCTGGCAAGAATACTGGAATGAGTTGCCATCTCCTCCTGCAGGGGATCTTCCCAACCCAGGGAAGATGTGTCTCCTGCATTGGCAGGTGAATTCTTTACCATTGTGCCACCTGGGAATTCCCTGGACAAAACCTTGAGCAATTTTTAAATAACAGCAATCATTACTTCTGATAAGCAGGCACAGTTTCTCATATATACAAAAGACTCCCAACTTTAACATTGGGAGTTCTTAATAGTCACATGTAACTGACAATCTTGCAGAAAAACAGGGCTTTGCACTCACCATGGGTCTCATTTTCAATCCATTTGTTAATTTTATATCTGGTGTCTTCCACATCATTTGTAAAGTCAACTCTTTCCACTTTGGCATTATATAATTTCTTAGCACACTCAATATAGTCCTATAAATATAAATGATATGCAGCTTTATAAGTAATAAACATAGTTCTTGTACTTACAAATCACCACCAACTAAGCACCATAAGAAATATACATTTGAAATTGTCCCCTCATTTCCACTACCTTACTCAAGGACTACATCCTGCCTCAAAGGTGAAGAACTATGGCTGGGAGGGAGGACCAGAGAACTTGAAGTTGAATTTGCATAGCAAGCACACTGAAATGCATTGAGACCAACACAGGTTATGGCTAATACGCACCCCCTCAGCTTCACCACTGCTTTCTCACCGTAAATATTTCAGGAGCCTCCTACCTCTTGCCCCTTGTTTGTGTCATCCTCATTCTACTGAAAAACTGTTCAAGAAACCTAGCAGATATCACCTCAATCAAGTGATCAAAGATAACACTGTCAGCAATAGGATTAATCAAAATCCTGCCAGAGGAGCAATAAGGATAATATGATGAAAATAAAACAATACCTGTGATGTTTTCTATCAAATCAGATGGAGGAGTGATCTAAAGAAATGGTGATAACCATTTGCAACATATGTGTGTTAGTTGCTCAGTCGTGTCCAACTCTTTGCAACCCCATGGACTGTAGCCCGCCAGGCTCCTCTGTCCATGGGATTCTCCAGGCAAGAATACTGGAGTGAGTTGTCATTCCCTTCTCCAGGGGATCTTCCCGACCCAGGGATCAAACACCAGTCTTCCACACTGCAGGTAGATTTTTTACTGTCTGAGCACCAGGGAAGACTTTTATGACATATAAGAGTATCAGATCAACTTTTTGTACACCTTAGACTTACACAGTGTTATATGTTAATTATGTCTCAATAGAGCTGGAAAAAATATGACTCTAATTATGAAGAAACATCAAACAGATTCACACTGAAGGACATTCTAAAATATAACTAGTCTAAAACTGGACATTATGAATAATCATTAAAAGTGTCAAGATCCTTAAAGTCAAAAAAAGGCTAGGAAACTGTTCCAAATTGAAAGATACTAAAGATACATACCAACAAAACACAATGCATGATTCTGAAGTAAACTATTTTGCTATGGGATGATGTAGTGATGATTGCTTAGATTCAAACAGATCTAAAGATTAGCTGATAATGATATAACAGTGTGAATTTCCTGATTATGATGGTTGCACTGTGCTTATGTAGGAGAATCTCATTGTTTGTAGGATTACACCAAGACTTCAAATATGATTAGGGATCTCCAATGGTTCAGGAAAAAAATTTTTTCTTCTCTATAATACTTGCAACTTTTCTGTAAGTTTCAGATTATTTCAATATAGCCTTTCTTTTGAAAAGTAGAAGGAAGACCTAATAAGTCTTCTTCACTAAGGGACTGTGAAGCTTAAGGAAAAGGAGAAGACAAATTTGACCCAAATACTTGGTGGATAATTCACTGAGAGAGAACACAGAAGAAAGAGAAATCAGAGGACAGAAGGGATGGCACATGAGAGTCTGGAGGTGCCCGTCTGAGGACTGGCAGGAGGCAGGGAGAACAAGGCTAAAGAACTACACACTGTTTGAACATGCAATCTCTCCCTGGGTAAGAAAGTCAACTGAAAATGGAAGATGGCTGAGGACAGAAAGTTTAAAGAACACTAGTACTTTAGGGATGCCTGGAGGAACAAATATAAACAAAAGAGACTGAGATGAAATAAAGAGACTGAGTAGAAAACCAGGAGAAATCAATACCATAAAAACAATGAGAGGGGAGAGTTTCAGTGAACATCATTCATGTTGAATACTATGAAGAGGCAAATAAGATAAAAACTGCAAAGTGTTCATAGCTTGGGTGTCCACATGGAAGGCAGCAGTCAACTTCATAAAAAGGATTTCAGGGGAGCATTTAACATAGAAGCCAGATTGCAATGGATTGAGGAGTAAAAGGGGGGCGGGGGGAATGGACTCCGAGAGTACATATTATTCTTTCATTAAGCTGGACTTTTCAAGCTTACATTTTCAGAGTGAGAAACAATAAGATGGGAAGGAGAATCATTAAGCAGCTTCTAAAGAAAAACTTTAGAAAAAAAGGTACCTTGTACATATATTTATATGCTATGAGAAAGAAGAAGGTAGTGTAGTAAAAGCCCAATAAAGAATATTGATGAAATGATAACACCAAGGAAGGGTGTAGGAGGCAAGAAAGCAGTGGAGGAATTGACCGTTTAGGAAAACTGTTCCCTCTGAAATTGATGGAAAGAGGGGGAAAGATCAGCAAATAGGTTGGGATATGAGTCCTGCCTCTATTCTCTTTGTCAAGTAGAAGACAAGAACTTCAATTGAAACTGATGGTGGTAGTAAGGGGTTGTCGGGAAACTGAGAGAAGTAGGAGAGTTTTCAGAAACTGCTGTCAGGAATGAAACACCAAAGCTGGCTGTTGGACACCACGAAGAACATCTGACTGGGACGGCAGGGAGACCGCCACGTCGCGGTGGTGGTGGTAAGTGCACACGTCCAGGCTCCCCACACGCATTCTTTTGTAGCCCAGGCACAGCTATGAGTGAAGTCACAGCACTGATCCTGATTCAGGGCTTTGCTGGGGGCAGAGAATAGGGAAGGAATAGCCGAGAGTAGTTCAGTGCAGGAGTAAAGCTAGGCCGGGAGAGCTGATTTGCTGAGAGAAAGTCGGGAGATCAAGAGAGCGGATGACTCAGTGCAGCTGCAGAACAGGTAGAGTGGGGATGAAAGAATGAGAGGCACGCGACGGTGTGACTATGCTGGGAAACTGGAGTTGTGGACTTCAGGTTGCTGATGAGTTTCAGGGTGTGGCTCAGGTATCTATAATGGTGTAAAGAGAAGGTCAGGAAACTGTGGAAGCTGAATCATCCATAGGGACACTAAGTTTATTCGAAACAGTGGCAGAATCAGGCATGGAATAACATGTACAGCGGTCCTAAGCAAGGCACATTTAGCAAGGATTGGGGGAGGAGGGAGAACATGGGATCAGAGATAGTGGTTGGGTCTTCTATAATACCATATTTTCACAGAGACTATTTACACAATATTATCTTTATCAATTCTAGTAGAATATGTATCCTCTTATTTGAACCCATACTCAAATGTGAGTTAAAAAGTGTTATAAGAAGAAATGTAAGAAGCTTGGAGATTATCTATCTTTGTACTGATCTATCTGATTGAAATTTGATGATAGGTACATTTAAATCAAAAGTAGTTTTTAGAATAACTTATTATACTTTTAAATGTTTGGGAGGAAAAAAACTGGCTGTCTTGTTTTCACTGTTCTTGATTAGATCTCACCTTTCCTGTGCTTCTGGGCACATTGCAAAGAGAGTCAGAAAAAGGAACATGGACACAAGCCGCTGTAAACAGCACCGTGATAGACACGTCAGCATGCAGGCTATGGCTGAGGGTCCCTCAGGAACACAACAGCATCGTGGGCACTGAGACTCAAACTGTGGGCTGAACATCACGGTGGCTCCTGTGAAACTTGTGTAGGATACCTTTGGGAGGATTAAAAGCAGAGTGACCTAATGCTTCATAATTGACAAGTTGCCAGACAATTCAGGAGTGGTGCTGGAAAGGGCAAAGAATCTGAGTGGGTGACAGACACACGAAGCATTAATGGCTGGGCGGGACACAGAGAGCTGGAGAAGATGCAAGCGGAGACCAGCCCAAAGATGTCACGGGGTGGAGTTTTTATAGTTGTGTGAGACGTGGAGAATTAAAAGGGAGAACAGACTTCCCCCAGAGAATCGTGGCCACTGTCTGCTTGAACAGTGCTACCAGCTTCTGGTTGTCATAGCAATGATGGGTCAGGCACACCAGAATGCAAGAGTGCGTTCTGGGACTTGCTCGTCTTTGAATGAGGAGAATTCCATGATGAGTGAATTGGTAATTCAAACACCATGTAGTAGTACCAAAAATCAGGCTGCTGTCCTCAAGTTATTCACCTCCTGTGTTGTCTTAGCTGCAATTCTACCATTGGCCAGTCTTATACGACTATGTCTCTTACCAAGAACTCTTTTATAAGTGTGTGCCACGTGCTCAGTCATGCCCAACTCTTTGCAACACCATGTCTGTACCCACCAGACTCCTCTGTCCATGGGATTAGGTAAGAAAATTGCAGTGGGTAGCCATTCCCTACTCCAGGGATCTTCCTGACCCATAGATTGAACCCATGTCTCCTGTGTCTGCTGCATTGTAAGTGGATTCCTTCCAAGCTGAGCCATTGGGGAAGCCCCCTTTTATGAGTGATCTTATTGAAAAGATAAGTAACTGCTGGGAGGAGAGATGGAAGGGCATAGCTGAGGAAAAAAGGGAGGTGAACTCAGCACTGGGGATGAAGAACTGTCCTAGAAGATGGAAAACTCAAAGGAAAGGTGGATAGGCTTTTTCTCTGCTGCCCATAGACAACCGTAAATGCATTGTCTGCTCCTCCCACCCCAATTCTAACTCCAGCGGACATGGCTGCCAGTGGACAAGCTCTCTCTGTCTTGGAGCATGTCAGTCTAGTGACCCTGAATATGTGATCACTCAGGTGAAGAAAAGTTGTACTTTGGAAATAAAGTGATAATATTGAGAAGCATCTGGAAACCTAATTAATAGTGACAGGAAAAAAAAATATCACCTTGGTATGGCCCCATGGAAAGGTACAAGCCTTTATTCAGATGATGAATTGAACAAGACTCAGGTTCATAACAGAAATAACCATCTAACATAGGAGCCTGCACTTACCTTTCGAATATCAAATACTTTTTCTGCAAAAAGTCCATTGGCAATGCTGAGTTCATAATCCTTGTGGGATGTGTTTATATCAGACAGAACTCCTTTCAGTTGAGATTGGAGTCCTGGCTGCTGTTAAAAAGATTTATAAAAAATTATTCTTGGGCTGCAAAGATATGTCTACTCTTTTTACACATGAAATAAAACATGTATAATATTATCATAAAAGAATTTAAAGCAATGATGCTTATTAAAGCAGGAAACAGTGTCATATACATCTAAAATTTTTCACCCTTTCTCAAAATAGTGTCTGTGATCAAAGTTAATTAAAGGAGTTAGTGAAATAAATAAATAACCTTAAAATAAAACTATTAACAGAAGATAATGAATTTGTCTAATGCATGTACTAAATAATTCATTTTACCAATGTAAGTTGACTGTGAATATCAAAGGATAAAACGCAAACATTTAGTTCCACACTATCTTGCCAAATTTTAGCTAACACGTAAGTAAAATATTGGCTTACTTGATAATTTACAAATAAATTATCAAAAATTGTATCTGGAATACCCACAATACAGAAATCTGAATGACACATGATATATTAGTGAGATGGGGATTTTTCTAAATCGATTCTTACAGTCTCTTTCTCTAGAAGAACATATTGTCTTTACCTGAGTATCAGCAGAGTGCCCGTGTCCTGAGAAGGTATTAAAGTGAAGCACCTGTAAAGAGCAGCAAGGAAAGCAGTCAGCAAGCAGTGGCAAACAAGAAGAGAGCTAATAAAAACAAGTGGAGGTTTCACTGTTGGCGGTTGTGTTTGTGTATTTGTTTGTTGGCACATAGGGCGGCAATGAACTGTGCAACTGTCCTATTGATGTGTTTAGAACAAGACTATTCATTGGGGAAAGTATCACAAACTGGGAGAATTCATAAATAAATGGCTACAAAGTGAAATATGTTTAATAATTTTGGTTTGCTCATTCTTGGGGATCAATTTAATAATTACTCACTGATTAAACCTGAACCAGAATCAAAAATAGTCTCATAAAAAAATGGAAACTTTGTTTAATGAAACAGGAGGCAAGATTGGGGCTAACTACATATGCACCAAGACGTAAGTGATTTCCCTGGTGGTCCAGTGGCCAAGACTCTGTACCTCCAATGCCAGGAGTCCCAGGTTTGAGTCCTGATCAAGGAACTAGATCCCGGGTGCCACAACTAAGGCCTGGTGCCACCAATTAATAAATAATTTTTTAAGACATAAAAGGGAAAACTAGTTACTGAGTATCTAGCAAATATTAAATAGGAAGAAAAATTGGGATTTGATAGATATAATTTTTGAACCTACAATTATTTGAGAGGCTTCCCTGGTGGCTCAGTGGTAAAGAATCTTCCTGCCAACACAGGAGACATAAGAGACATGGGTTTGATCCCTGGGTTGGAAGATACCCTGGAGAAGGAAATGGCAACCCACTCCAATATTCTTGCTTGGGAAATCCCATGGACAGAAGAGCCTGGAAGGCTACAGTCCATGGAGTGACAGAGTTGGACATGACTGAGTGACTAAACAAACAAAAAAATTACTTGAAATTGAGCAGTTTGGGGTTTTCCTTTTTCAGCATGGCTCTCAGTAACCCCATTATTCTAATAATTGCTCCTATGCCCATCTTGATTTCTTACTACACTTTATCTGTCTTTTTCCAGGCCCTCTGTCTCTGGGATCTGAAATGCAAAACAGCTCCATTAATAGGAAGTAGGAAAATGTACCATGCGTATGAGAATCACTAATGCAGCTGTCTGGGGAAGAGTGCATCCTGCCTCCTGGGCATGGATGGACAGCGATGGGAGTAGCGTTTATCTTATATTCCCCCAACCAGTCATCTGAAAGATCTAAACAGCTGCCAGGCAATGGTGGATTTGTTCTATTGTCTCAGTTTGTGACTCAGAATATCATTGGTTGAATTTTCTGTAAAAAGATGTAGCTTTGCCTTAAGGGACCTTTCAGGCTGTGTTCGTGTGTGAGGAGTGGGAGTAGGGAGAAGGTTGGGAGGACTGTTCTGACGCAGGGTAAAGAGACACATATGGGAATTTAACTAAACCAATGTTGCTATCAGGGCCTCTGTGAGGGATTTCTACTTCAAAGCCTCAGACCCCTAGTTCTAGCACCATCTTATTGGCTTGGGGAGAATGGAACAGCTCAGAAAGGGATATGAAAACTTATAAAGACTATTAGTATCATTGTTAGTCTTTAAATGCCACAAAGAATTGGAACCTAACCTCAATTTCTACCTCCTCTTAATCTAGGGTGATAATATGAGATGGAATGAGAGACAAGGCAAAGTCTACAAGGCAAATCTGATATATACATTCATTCTACTGTAAATTAAAAAAGCACAAATGGGGTCTTTGCAGACATCGAGGACTATGCCTGGAAGCCTGGGTGTCATTTTCCCCTAGTTCTAGGCAGTTGTGGAGCAGGAAGAGCATCAACGCCCTTTCTCATCCTTCAGTGCCTTCAAGGATATTGTGGTTACCTCTTCCCAGCTGATCAAGTTGACTAGAATATTCCAGGGTTCGTAATTTTGCCTCACAGTTTTGTGGTCAGTTTCATTGTGACTATGATTCATCAACAGAACACTGAAATTACTAATTTAAGGGACTTCCCTAACTGTCCAGTGGTTAAGACGCCCCCTTCCAATGCAGGAGCTGCAGATTCCATCCCTGGTCCAGAAACTACAATCCCACATGCCTCTTGTGTGGCCAAAACACATAAAATAGAAGCAATATTGTAACACATTCAATAAAGACTTTACAAAAGGTCCACATCAAGCAAAAAAAAAATCTCAAAAAAAAAAAAAAAGAAATTGCTAATTTGTCGCTAAGAAAGGAAGGTTCAACAAGGACCCTCCTTCCCATGGAGTTTATTTTGTAATCACAAGGAGAGGAAACAAAAGCATGAGTTGTATTACTTGGATTATGTTATTATAGGGCTTCCCTGGTGGCTCAGATGGTAACGAATCTGCCTGCAATGCAGGAGACCTGGATTCGATCCCTGGGTTGGGAAGATCCCCTGGAGAAGGGAAAGGCCACCCACTCCAGTGTTTTTGCCTGGAAAATCCCCATGTACAGAAGTACCTGGTGGGCTACAGTCCATCGGGTCACCAAGAAGAGGTTTTTTTAATTCTTACTGATTTGTAACATTCATGTTAAAAGTTTACCCCTCAGTACCCCCAGAACTGAAAAAGGAAAAGTTGCAAAGAAAAGTCTGTATCTTCAGTCACCTCAGTGGAGGGAAGCACTAACCAGCTTTTGTTCACTGAACTTGAACTTGGGCGGCCCCATTACACATTTCCTTTCTAAAATAAGGCCTGGAAGTTGGAGGGTCCATTTCTGTCATCTTTGAGAAAGATTTAACCAAGAGAAGGCTGGTAAAACTCTGGAAGTCATATTGATTGTTATGTAATGCTATCTTTAGTAAAATATATATGGCTTTGTGAAAAAACATTTTGAATGGTGTCTGCTCCTCTGAGTTCTAAACCTTTTCCTCACTACCTCATAAAAACACCCTAGTAATTAACTTAATTAACTGAAGCTTAGCAAGGAGAAAGGAATCTTCTCTTCTTTTTGACCAAAATTTCTGTCAGACTAACTTTTTAAATTCCTGCAGCTGTTTTTTAAAAAAAAAATTCCCCAAGATCACCACTAGATAGATCAGCTATTTGAGAATATGTGGATGTACCAGAAACAGACTCACTTGCTTCTAAAACATTATGCATTTTAAATAATGAATGGAAATCTTTTTTATTAGTTGCTAGATTGATTTTTCCAAAGTCAATACCCGTATTTATCAAAATATTGGCTTCAAGATAATTGAAGCTTTATGATAATGTACTTTGAGCTACCTTTCAGTTTGCTGACTTAGGGCAGACAGCTCTTCCTCTTGGGGATATTTGGTGGCTTCTAGGGACACCTTTTATTTTCACGATGGGGGAGAGGTGTGCTGATGATATCCAACAGGAAGGGGCGGGGGAGTGCTGCAAACCCTTCTATAAAGCACGGAACAGCCCCTCACAACAAAGAATTCTCTGACCCAGAAGGTCAGTAGAGCCAAGGTTGAAAAACTGCTTTAGAATAAGACCTTCCTGAGTTTACTAGCACAGAGATGGTGTGACAACCCCTGCATAAAACCGCGGAAATGATGCCAACTCCAGGGTTATTGTAAGCATCAAATAAGATGCATGGGGAGCTTATCCCAGAGCCTGACCCTGATGACGTTCCCAGCTGGCTGTTATCATTGCGTTAGCATGACGTGCTCAGCACACCAGCTTAGAAACCACCCCAGCTCTAGGACAGCAGCATTCTTAGACTCTGGTTATTCCCTAGCATCAGTCACTGGTGGAGCAGTCCAGAGAGTGAAACAAGTCTTTCCAGCTTCCGTGACTGCACAAATAACCTTCGACACGTACCTAAGTGTGAAAGGTTACGGCAGGGATCATTCCCTCTTGCACTGGTTTATGAATTAAAATAATGGGAGGAATCAGTGGGCAGAAGGTTGGGCATCGAAGTTTCAACATGCAGCTCGGCCCTGGTATCTCACCTGCTGCTGACCCACTGAATTTCGAAGGCAAGTTCCTGAGAGGAGGGAGAGAAACCATGACCTTTTCGCTTCCCTGTGGTCTCACTCAGGGTAGTGGACAGGAGTGAGTTAATAAGCTCTTTCTAAATGTGGTGGGGAAGGTTATACTGGCGACAGTGTGACAAGCATCCTGGTGGGCTGCCATCATCCAGACTGTACTATTATGTCATTTGTGGGCAGGTCACCAGGGCCTAAGCTAGGACTTCACTGGCATTTCTTTCTGGCTCTTCCTTCTCATCCATATTACTCAGGTATGCGTGCATGCTCAGTCACTTGGTCCTGTCTGACTCCTTGCAACCCCATGGACTGTAGCCCACCAGGCTCCTCTGTCCGTGTGATTTTCCAGGCAAGAACACTGGAGTGGGTTGCCATTCTGTTCTCCAGGGGATCTTCCCGACCCAGGGATTAACCCAGGTCTCTTGGGTCTCCTGCATTGGCAGCAGGTTCTTTACCACTGAGCCGCCATCACTCAGGCTGAGGCTCTCTACTTCCGTGTGCACCTGGAATGTCCATCAAAGCTCAAGTGCTGGGCCCCATCCCCATAGTTTCTGATTCAGTAGGTCTGAGTTGGAGCTGAAGATTTTGAATTCCTACTGATATCTCCAGGTGAAGCTGGCATGGGAAACACACTTCAAGACCCACACTAAGGCACAGGATCAAAGCTGCAGTTCTGGAAATGTTCCAGCTTAAAGAGCAGGGGTTGCAAGCTGTGTTATTTCATCCCCCTGGACGGGATCCACTGAGAGGTCTTCCTTTACATGAGACCATTGCAGTGCAATATTCTCTTGGGAAAAACTGTTCGCCCTGATGATCGATTACAAAAGTCATGGCTGGTGATGCAATCAAGACTGACCTTATCAATCTGAGAAGCACAGTCACCCCTTGCACCCAAACGAACCAGGGCCAGGGCAGTGAAGAGGCTCAGAGAGGAAAAGAACACATTTTCACTTCCTTGATTGCTGTCCATCTCTCTGAACAGGTTGAAGCAAAAGTCTGCATCTGCGGCAGCGAGGAAGGCCATGGTGAAATGGAGTACAGGCTAGAGAGGGAGAAAAGAAAGAGCTCCAAGTACGTTTTCTGTGGATATTACAGAGTTTCTTTTTTCAATTAGAGTATATTTACCTTACAAAGTTGTGTTAGTTTCCACTGTACAATAAAGTGCATGCTAAGTCATTTCAGTCATGTCCAACTCTTTGCGACCCCATGGACTGTAGCCTGCCAGGCTCTGTGCATGGGATTCTCCAGGCAAGAATACTGGAGTGGGTTGCCATGCCCTCCTGCAGGGGATCTTCCTGACCCAGGGATCAAACCTGTGTCTCTTATGTCTCCTGCATTGGCAGGGGGGGGGTTCTTTACCACTAGCGCCACCTGAGAAGCCCTGAATCAGCTGTAGGTATACATATATCCCCTCCCTCCTGAGTCTCCTTCCCCCCCACCCTGGCCCACCCCTCCAGGTTATCACCAGACACCAAGCTGAGCTCCCGTTCTGTCCAGGAGCTTCCCACTAGCTGTCTGTTTTACACATGGCTGTCTACATATAATTTTTACATTCTTTAATTTTTTAAATCTGAGGCTTCATTCTTCAACCTTGGATGTAACTATCAAATAACTCACAACAAAAAGAAAAAAATTTTTTGGCCAAGTATTCTTGCTATCAAAGCTCTAAGACTCTCTTCTGGCAACAATATTATGGTATCTTTTTTAAAAAACATTGCTCTTCTTTAGCACGATGTTTCCATATTTCTGCCTGTGCCCTCATACTCACATCCAGGGCAGAGTCTCACTGTTCCTGGAGGTGGAATTTCCAGCTTCAGTGATCTTTGATAATTCTGTCTTGAGTCCCAAGCAAACACATTTATGGGGCCTACTATTTCTCAAATCTCCAGATTTCTAGGTTGAAATATAGCAGAAATGCTGTGTTGCTGTTGTTGTTCAGTCACTAAGTCATGTATGACTCTCTGTGAACCCCTGGGCTGTAGCCCGCCAGTCTCCTCTGTCCATGGGATTTCCCAGGCAAGGACACTGGAGTGGGCTGCCATTTCCTTCTCTGGGAGATATTCCCAACCCAGGGTTGGAACCCATGTCTCCTGCATTGGCGGGCATGTTCTTTGCCACTGAGCTGCCGTGGAAGCCCCAGAAGTGTTGTTACAGTAAAGCAAATTTTACATTAGACAGTCTATTCAAGGGACTATATTTCAGGAAGAAAAATTATGTGTTACATTCTCTCTCTTCAAATAATTTTCAACACTTCATGTTGGTTGCCAAAAAATCATAGTATTGAAATGAAATTAGTCACTCTTAGGATAGTAACTTCAAAAGCAAAACCATAATAATTCTTTCTAAATATTTACAGAGGAAATTACATTTAATAAAGCATTGTAGGCACATTAACATATTTATACAAACCCTGTTGGGGGACCTACCTGAGTGGTCCATTGGGGGTCTGAAAGCTATTTGGTAGTTTCATAATCCAAAATACAAAAACACACTCTTCAGTACATTTTTCCTCAGTCAAGTCCCAACTGTTCTTGTTGTTTTATAAATGCAACTTTTACTATTTTACCCCCGGGTGAGAAAGAGACGTTTCGTGTTTTTAAAAATTATTCTTTAAATCACTTTCTAAAAAAGCAACAATCACAAAATTTTATTTTCTAATTTTTTAGTCATCCTCTTGACTTTTCACAAAACTGTTGTCGTATTGAAGAGAAGAGAAGCTACACAGGAATGTGTTCATTCAAACAATTAAGTACATATTTTTAAGGCTTAGGTGAAGTCTATGGCAGAGAAACCATACTAGATAAATAATCATTACAGAGAAACATCAGCCAAGAACTTCTTAGATCTAGTCATTCTCAAGCAATAGCTTTTAAAATGATAAACTGCTCTAGGTAACATACAGTTAAATATTCTCGTACAGACATGTTCATACTCTATGAAAATAAATGCCAAGAAGTATGTTCCACTGCACATCACAGCTTTTTTTTTTTTTTCTCTATGCAAGTTCTTTGTAGTTTCCAGCAATGAAAGTAAGTTTCATTCCTCTCATCTGATACAAAGACTGAATCATACTGGCAAATAAGTACCAATATATATGGCTGAATTACTTGTTTTTCACCCTAAATTTCTGTCAGATGACATAGAATTAGTATTAAAAAATTAGCATGCTACCAAAACTGATTTTCTTTCTCCTATAATTTCTTCTTCCAGCAACTTTTTAAAAAAATTAAACACACAAAAAAATAATTAAATGTAAACAAGCCATCAACAAATGCCCAATGATTTGGGTCCCAGTTAAATAACTAAACTGAAGAGGAAAATTAATTACATCAAGCTACAGAAGAAGGTATCAGCATGGTGCTCCCCAGTATGCCACTATGCAGATACAGCAACGAAGGAAAATTCTTTTTAAATCATACAGAAACTTAACTTTAAATTAATCTTTTATTTCACTAAAACTACAAAAGTACTTATAAAAATAATACACAGATATGGAATTAATTTATAATTTTCAAGTTAGCATGAATCAAATACTTATGAAGGTCTTTAAATCCTAAACAGCAAACTTAAGGATGTCAAAGTCCAGGGAAGACTGAAGCCTATTTACTTACTTATGGTACATTTCAACTTGAGAAATTTTTTTATTCCTTGCTTTCTTTTGTTAACATACTTTTTGTGTCAAAACAGAAAGAAAAGATATGTTCTCAGTAAAGCTTTTTAAAAGTCTAATTAAAAAGTAAGAAAAATAAATTTTAACGCATGAGAAAAATCAGGGACAAACACTTTCAGTAAAACATGAAATTATATTGAAAATATTTCATGGATCTAAGTGTATTATACCAAATTGATAAATTG